>NC_000083.6:84059487-84430737 GCF_000001635.26 Mus musculus
GCTCCAAAAGCAGCTTGAGGGGCCTGAAAGACAGAATGCAGGGTACTTTGTGCTCTGCTGGGGGTCAGCAGAAGCAGCTGACTGAATCCAGCCTGAAGGGGACTGGTCGGCCTGTGTCTCCCCACTCCAGTCCTAGATGCTCAGCCCAGTACACCTTAGGACCGGGGTCCTGCCGGCTCTTTGGAGTCATCTGGACCTTAAAAGCAATGCTGCCACCGACTCTGCAGTGACTTACACTGGGTCTGCAGTGGGCAGCAGGGTGGGAAGTTATTAGACTGGCTAGCTTTTAGAGGAAAGGGCCTGAGATGCACTGTGCTTGGACAGGCCTCATACAGCTCCTTGCTGATTCCCAGGTTATAAAGTATCAAAGGCCCTGCAAACAAACAAAAACCTTTTTCCTATGAAAACTGATCAGGAGTGGGAGAGTGCCCGCATGCAATGCTATTCCTGTTTTATAAACAGAACTTAGAATTTCCCTGCCATCGTCCCCACGGTGATTGACAAAGCATGGACTCAGATTTGGAGTTCTTTCCACGTTTGCCCAAAACACACTAACTTAGAAGGTTGAGACTGGAGCCTGGGTCAGCTGGCCTTCTCTGTACACACTCACCTGGCTATTCCCCAGTTCTCCTTGAAGCCAGTCCCCTGCGCTGCAGTGGGCCTACCCCTCCTGCATCCCATAGAGGCTCCCATGTGCCTTAATTCTCTAGGTCTTTTTTCTTTCCAGTTCCAAATCCTACAGTCACTAAAGATCAAGGCCAGCAATACAGTTTCCCTAGCATGAAGAAGTGGGTCATTTCTTCCAGGCCTGGGCAAAAGCTGTTGGAGGCTAGAAGAACATCATGTCGTCTGCCTTTCAGGGGTCAGTGATTCATGCTCCCCATAAAAGACCCCCACAGTCCAGGAGAACTTCAGTGTCCATCTTGGTTTGAAAAGCTTTAATATGAGGTCACTACATCCCTGCAGCCCTCAGAGTTGTTGACACCGGAGTCCCGTGGAATAGCCGGATGCAAAGCCCTTCTGAGCTCTCAGATCCTGTACAAAGACGTGTGGGAAAGTCCCATCAACACATTCCCTTTTCTCTGGCTAAATCTAATTAAGATGAAACCTGAGCTTTCTCAAGAACCATCCTATGTCATTGGGCACTTCTTAGAAAAAGCTAAAGCTCACCCTACGTCCCCCAGCACCCCTCTCTGGGGTCTTATTTCAGCAAATCCATGTCTTCCCATGAGATAGATGGGAAGACTTCTGTTTCCCAGTGAACCTAGTAAGCAAGAATGGCCACCCCCACCCCCACAGCAGGGTCTCTCTCCATTGCCACCTGACATTCTTTCTCATTTCCTAAGAGTCCAGACAAAAGGAAGCCAGACCAGCAATCTGAACCAGGGTGGGTAAGGGAGGGCCCAGGGCCCCAGAAAATCTTATGGGAGTAAAGAAGGCCAATCTCACAGGCAAGATTTGACCCTGCAGGAAAAGTGATGGAAGCCAGGCAAGGGTCATGTGATGCAGTGGAGGGCTCAGCAGGCCCACGTCCCAGAACTCAGAAAGGCTGAGCGATCATGCACATGCCAGGTACTTCATCTTCCCTAGTAACTCTACGTGGCTTCCATCCTCTCCATTTTCCAAATGGACTTAGCCCAGGCATAGAAATGCTAGCTAGCTTGCAGAGAATGGCACAGTCCATACCTGGTATAGTCAGGATCTGAACTCAGGCAATCTGGCTCCAGGCTTGCTTCCCCACCACACTACACTTGAGCACACAGAGGCAACCAAGGCCCCGTCATTGGATGTTCAGATTGCCATGCAAAACTCAGTAGTGTGATGCATCTTTATCACCTCATGAATCTACATTGGGTAGGTCATGGTGAGAAGGTATGGTGGTTTGTATATGCTCAGCCCAGGGAGTGGCACTATTAGAAGGTGTGGCCCTGTTGGAGTAGGTGTACCACTGTGGGTGTGGGCTTTAAGACCTTCATCCTAGTTGCCTGGAAGCCAGTATTCTGCTAGCAGCCTTCAGATGGAGATATAGAACTCTCACCTCCTGCACCATGCCTGCCTGGATACTGCCATGTTCCTGCCTTGATGATAATGGACTGAACCTCTGAACCTGTAAGCCAGCCCCAATTAAATGTTGTCCTTATAAGAGTTGCCTTGGTCATGGTGTCTGCTCACAGCGGTAAAACCCTAACTAAGACAGAAGGGTTAGTTTCTGCTCCACAAGATGGTGACTGTGGGCCACTCATCTGCAGATCGGAGGATCTATTTGCAAGACGGCTCACATGGTTAGCAAGTGAAGACTGCCTGTCAACTGGGAACAGAGCCAGACCTGAGAGCGGGAGGCCTCTTCCTCTACACACAGGCCTCTGTGCCTCCACCAGCTGTGGCTTATCACTTGGACTTCCTCTCAGCATGGTGTCTTTGTGCCAAGGGTGAGAAATCCTACAAGACTGGAAGTGGAAGTTAACAAACCGGGGCGGTGGTGGCCTTGCCTTTAATCCCAGCACTTGGGAGGCAGAGACAGGCAGATTTCTGATTTCGAGGCCAGCCTGGTCTACAAAGTGAGTTCCAGGACAGCCAGGGCTCTATAGAGAAATCCTGTCTCGAAAAACCAACCAACCAACCAAACAAACAAACGAAAACACTTTCTAAAAGCCTAGGTCTGCATACAACATCGCTTTCCTCAAGTGTATTGGTCAACATAGCCATAAACCCTGACACTGCACAAGAGGATATGAGACCCGTCTTTCGATAGAAGGAATACCAGAATACTTCCCCACCCTCTCATCTCCAAACGTTCTCCCCAAACAGTGAAAAGCCTCAAGACACCTTGTCCTGTGGCACCTCTTCTCAGGCCAGGACAAGCACAGAACTTCTACCTAGACACTGTCTCCTTGGCTAGATTTCTTCACCCTGAATCTTCTTTGAACCTCCTTGAAACATTGTCAAAGCTTACTCCTATTTCCAGCTGTCTCAACCATAAGCAGGGAACACAAAGGCCCCAGCTTTCTACATATAATTTTTATTTTGGTATAGTTTTACATTTATGGGGAGCAATCACAAAGATGGTGAGTTCCCATCTTCTCTCCCCTCAATGGCACCTCGAACTGACAGGGCTCATTCGTCACATCCCATAAGCCAATGTGGACACATCCTGATCAGATGGGTGACGTTACAAGCAGTGTTACTAAAGTATACGTCCACTTCATTCAGTCGCCTTAGCTCCTTCACCTAACATCCTTTTTGTTCTGAGAGACTCTCTACACCGAGTTATCATGTCTCCTCAACTGTGACAGCTTCTCAGACGTCCCTTGTCTTGACTTTTTTGAGTACTGTACATCAACCTTCAGCTAGAACTTGTCTAATGTTTTTTTTCTGAGGGTTAGACTGGACTTCCAGGTTTGTAAAGGAAGACCACGGAGGTAAAGTGCCCTCTCGTTATGTCACATAGAGCGCACATCCAGGTGAGATTAGCCCTGACAACTGGCTGAAGGAGGCCATGCCTCTGCCAGGGCTTTCTTCGTCTTTGAAATCTGTGCTGACTGGAAGTCCTCTGAGTATCTACCTCAATCATCTGCAATCCTCCTGCACCAGGGGTTTCTATCTTTTCTCCAGTTTATTTAGTCTGCCCTTCCTCTACACAAGCACAGACACTCAGGTGTTCGTTCTGTGCTTTGGGTAACAGTCTGGTGCTGTTGCGTTTATTTGATTGTGAGCGTGCATTTGGCGACATTTGGTGACATTTGGTGGTGCTTGAGACGTGCCTGGGTCACCACTGGGTAGTAGCAGGAGAAGGCTGGTGAGATAACGTGGGCTATAGCAAATTCCTGCTGTTTAGTTTTCCTGTCTTTGCCAGGGATATTCTGACACAGGAATCCTTGAACAAACAGGCCATAGGTGACACACAGGTGACAGTCCTGGGGAAAGTCCCCTAGACATGGACTGGTGGTCTGTGTCCCACAGAAAGTAGGACCCTCCTCTGTCCAGGGAAGCCAAGGGCTTCTTGATATCCAGGTAACTGAGGACAAATGATTAGTGTGTTGTGAGCTCGTAAGTCACCAGCTAACACGGGGTTGTGGGTATTTGGATCAGGGGACAAGAAATAGGCCACTAAGTGTGGCCTCTAGCAGGCTCACATTGACCTGGACAGAGTAGGAGAAGGTGGGAGGCTGGAGTCACAGTCGGACCTGAGGATGCTCAGAGCCCCACCCAAATGTTGAATGGGGAGTATTAGCTACGCGCAGTACCTCAGGGCACTGGAGGAGGCTGGTGGCTGATCTCCACTGCTCTCCAGCTCTCTGCTCTTCTCACTGACAAATCCAGGGGAGCCTGGCTCTGGTTAGAGTATCTCTGGGTGTGAGCGCCCCCGCATCCTGCCTAGCCTCGGTGAGGGGAGCCCCGACAGGAGCTCTAGCAACCTCCATTCTGGACATTCCTCCATAAGCCATGCTGTGTGGCCTGTGTGAAGCACAGTGCTGTGGTTCTGTGTAGGACCAAGCACAGGAAACTCCTGCTGGGTCTGAGCCTTGAGTCTTTTCAGAACCTTGCCCCTCCCCCACCAGTTGGGAGCCGGTTATGGCGCCTCTCTGGGCCTCCTGTTGGTTTCCTTTACAAGCAGCTGGGGGAGTAATAGCGAAAGAAGGAAGGAAAGAAAGAGAGAGAGAGAGAGAGAGAGAGAGAGAGAGAGAGAGAGAGAGAACATGAACGAACGATGGTCTACATGGGAGTTACGGTAAGGATAAATTGAAGTGACCGTCCAAAGATTTCTGTTGGCCAGCAGCTTACAGTTGTTTTGGACCCGTGCATTTGATGTGTGTGTGTGTGTGTGTGTGTGTGTTCTTCAGTTAGTTCTGTTCATTTCTGCAAACACTAATGGCATCATTTAAGTGACTCTTGACATTTATACTCCTTGTGCTACAAAATACTGTGGTGTTTTTTTTTAATACACTTTATTTTTTTATGTATTGTTTGTGCAGGGAGGAGGGTGTGTGCCTGTGTGGGGTAGGAGTCGGTTCCCTCCTTCCACCATGTTGGTCCTGGGGATTAAACTCAGGTCATCATGCTTCGTGACAAACATTTTGAGCCGCTGAGCCATTGAGACAGCCTGACGCTGTGGGTTTTCACAGATGTTAGCAGGCATGAACAAGTGTCACGTATCTACCAAGGCAATGCAAAATAATGACACTAACCACAGAAAAATCCCTAACCTTCCCCCTTCCTCCCATATGTTTCAATATTTATTTCAGAGCTCTTCTTTTGCACATATAGTCTCGTGTGATCCTTAAAGCAGCCAATCACTTCCCTTGGCTGGCTTACTTGTTCTTAAGAGACAAGGTGCTTCACAGGGCCACGTTCATGTCTAGCTGGTTAGTTGACTTACCTACAGGGAGATTTGAAGGGGCTGACCGGTAAAGAAGAAGACTGGAGAAATTGGGCCCAAGCAAATGTCAGGATCTGCAGAAGCAGGTCTAAGCCAGGTCAGTGGTGGGCTGCCCATGAATCAGGGTAGATGCACCCAGGTAACATCTAACCCTACTCCAGGTGTGATGAGCACACAGAAACTTTACAGCCCGTTCTGAACTGTAGTCCCCAACCCCATGGGTTATGACTTGCAGCTTTTCAAAAGTAGAATGAAGAAAAGCACACACACACACACACACACACACACACACACACACACACAAAACCTGTGCACACCACATGTTACTATCCACCCCTGCTCTGTATGTATTTGAGGCAGCCTCATTGAAGTGAATGTGTCTGTGGGGTAGTGTGGAGGGGAAGCTCTGGCCTAAATGACTTTGAAAATTCGTGAACTGTGTTAAGACAGGTAACTAAAGAAACCATGCCTAGGTGCTGTCTCTAGTTGATAAAACTTTCCCTTGGAGCAAGGATTCACTAGTCCAAAGCCAGTATGCAGGAGTATAAGACTGAATAATTAGGCAAACGGATGGTGAATGGCTGGTGTGGAATCTCTCAAGGTGGAAGGAAAGGCCCCAGGCTATCCCAATCCCTAGGACAATGACTTAGAACCGTGGAAGCACCTGAGATCAGGGCTTCTTTACTGTCCACACAGGTAGACAGCTACAGAAACAGTGACAGATTCGTGGATGTCTGAGTAGTTAGTACATTCACTACACTCACAAGCTCTGTCAGTCGAGAGTCTAGTAGGATTGACAGTAGCAATTACACAGATCTTGTCCAGATCTTGGTTCTTGGTTTCAATCTTGGGACACCGGGCTAGCTCAGTCATTACAGGCATGACACTCCTAATTTTTCTCTCCGATGAAGGGAAGCAGGGCTTCCTGGAGAAGTTAGTGATGCAAAAACACAACCTGGAGCATCTTCTAGCAGTGGAATGTGGTAGAATTACAAACACAGACAGTGGGAGTGCGTCAAGGAACAAGGGAGTCACATGGAAACTTCTCTGGCTGGTGGGAACCTGCTTGTAAGCCCGTTGGGTTCATTGCCCTGGAAATAACACTAGACCTCACTTCAGGATTTCACTGAAATGCCACCAACCCAGAAAAGCCAACCCTGACCTGGTTCCCATGGCTCTTTGCATCCTTCCTGGGTGTTCTACCCCATCTAATGGCCAGGCTCCCGTATTTGTTCTTGCATGACCTCCCCAACTAGAACACAGCACAGCGATCTTCATTTGTGGCTGTTCTCTGCCACTGAGAATCACGCCAGGCACCGAGTAAGTGCTCGGTGTATATTTTCCGTGAAAAACAGAATGAAGTTCTGCTGATCGTGTTGAACACCTTTAATCCCAGCACTCAGGAGGCAGAGACAGGTGCAATCCTGAGTTCAAGGCCAGCCTGGTCTACAGAGAAAGTTCCAGGACAGCCAGGGATACAGAAAAACCTTGTGTGTGGTGGTGGTGGAGGCGGCGGTGGGGGATTCTTGGGTCCTAAAATTTCTAGAAGTAACCAACTCATGACTTGCCCAGCATTCTTTGAACATGTCTCCCCCATTGAATTCCAAACAATGTCCAGATTCAAGAGTGGCTAGAACAGACTCAGGCATCTGGCCCTCTCCTTGGCCACCCCAACTGAGGCTGACGGCAATTCCTTTAAGGCTAGGCACTGGCCACACGACACGGAACCTCCAGGGTCTCTCAGCCAGCCTGTGCTCAAATGCTGCTGTAGAGGTCTAGGTGCGCGCGCGCGCCCACACCTTCCAGCCCAGCCTGCACCCCTCAAATGCTTCCTCCTAACTTGCAGCCACCTCATTAGAGGCCTCTCACAAGAAAGCTGGGCCTCCAGAATAACTAGCTTCCCTCCCTCTCATGCTGGGAATTGAACTCCTAGACTTATGAATGTTACCATTTTGTACCCCCTAACTCTCCCCTGAGCTTTCCCAATTTCCTTCTATTTAGGATGGACCAAATTTCGGGTGGTCGTCTGCAAGGCCAGAGCAAATGAAAGTCAAAATGGCGGGGCTCAGAGAGTGGATCCCCAGATTGGTGAGGTTGATCCGGGCATGAGAAAGGTTCAGGGGACAGACACATTAAGCCTCAGAATGGACAGCTGTAGATACGGGCACCTAGGAAAACACAGACAGGGATTGAGCTGGAAAGACACATAGATGGAGGAAAAAAAAGAAAAGATGGATGGAGAAAAAGAAAAAAGTCAGAGCATCCAGTGCGTCTGCACTCAGGCAGACAAGGCCAGGCAGAGGTTGCCGGCAGAAGACACGGAGGCCCACGGTGGCAGAAGACGCTGAATCGCCCTCTGTTCTCCGAGCCGCACTGAGGGGCTTTCTTCACGGCCGTGGGAAAGTGGTGGGCGAGCGCGCGCCCCTGACTGCCCTGCGGACCTTAATTAGCTGGATTAGGGCGGGAGCTGCGAGGCCCTGCAGGCCTGGCCCCAGGAACAAAAGGCCCCTTTGCCCGCGCAAAGATGGGTCGTGAGGTCACCGGGCAGGGTCCCCTAGGAACCGGACAAGGGGACGCCCGCCTGCAGAATAAGGTCTCTGCGCACCTGAAGGGGAGCAAGCCGGGTGGGAACCTCTTAGGAGACTGCAGCCCAGTGTGGGGTTCAGACTTGAAGATAGACGAGAAGAGGAGGAAAAGAGACAAATACTGTGAACAGAAGCCAGGGACCTAAGCCACCTTAGTAATAGCTATCACACTGTCTGCGATTTGGATAACAATTTACACTGGGTGCCCAACACCACCCCCGCCCCCGACATACACACATCTTACTAAGGATCTTAGAAAGGCTGTTGTGGTGCCAGACACCTGTAGTCCCAGGGCTCTAGAATGAGAAGCAAGAGGACTGGGCATTCCAGACCAGCCTAGGCTACAAGTGAGATGCCTGTCCCAATGTGACCCTGTTATAGCTATGGGTTTTACAGATAATCAAGGTGGGATGCAAAGAGGTCTGGAGGAAGGGGTGTCTCACACCGCTACTTGTACACAGTAGGCGTCCAGCAAGTGTGTGTTGGGTGGGTTACAAGGTTGGCAGTATCTGGGAAACAAAGTGATACATAGCGCCCTCCCTGGTTACCTCTAACCTGTGAAGTTTGGGCAGTGGAGGCTCCCAGCATGTACAAGGTCAACTTTCTTCCAGGACAGGAATGAGTCAGCGCTTGCCCCCACCTGGAGCAACACAGGGACACCAGAGTCAGGAGATGGGGGGTGGAAAGTGGGACTAGTCTTTCTATTGTGTCTCTCGAAGCTCTTTCTGCAGCCATGAAGAGGGCCCCTCCAAAGCACGCATGGTAAGGATCAGAAGAGGAAGAACATAGCCTTTTCCCCACCACAAGATCTAGGGGCACTGCAGGGAGAAGCAAGGCTTGAAGATGCTGTCCCCTAGCTGGCCACAAATCTCTCCTCACAGAAGATGGCATCAGGTACCAGCACACGCCTGTCCGTGGTGGCAGGGATGGACAGGTAGATATGATGTAGGCAAGGTGGCACTGAGGGTTGTGGGGACAGAAGGCTACAACTCATGTGCCACAGGTCAAACTGGTCAGATTTGAGCTTTCTCAGGGAAAGAAGCAATCTGCCTTTTGAGATGAGATGTCTAAGCAGGAAGGATGGTGTGTGGGCCTCCTTCTATATTCTGAGACTGTCCAGGGCACTCCCCCTAAACGTCTCTTGCCCTTGTCAG
Source organism: Mus musculus (assembly GCF_000001635.26). NCBI lineage: Eukaryota > Metazoa > Chordata > Mammalia > Rodentia > Muridae > Mus > Mus musculus. Next base: position 84,068,604 of record NC_000083.6, read on the forward strand.
TGAGTGAGAGAAGGGTGTTGGAATGTGTGATGTTGGATGCTAAGCCCTGCCCAGGAGTCCTGTGCCCCACTCTAGACTGTCCCAGTGCAGAGGACACTGGTAGGGTTTATATGGTGGAAGTACTTTGGTGGGTCAGGGCCAAGATGTACTACACATATCACACCGTGCAACAGATCTCACGCAAGAGATTTACTGAGGGGTGGGGAGCAAAAGGCCACCTCAGAGTGAGGACAAGACAGACAGACAGACTGAGAGACAGGCAGAGAAACAGAGAAAGAGACAGAGTGAGGGCTACCTATGATGGCAGCGGGGGGTGGGGGAAGGCGGAGGGGCGTTTAAAGATATGCGTACCACATTTGGCATGGCTCTGAGGCGCTGAAGGCAGGCAGGCCAACGCTGACACAGTACCTGTTCTGGGATCTGCAGGCCAGACAGTGCTCAGACAGATGCTGTCTAGGCCAGTAAGATCTAGATAACTAGGCTCATAGCCAGCGGACAGAGATTCTGACACCCAGCTTAGCTGAGGAAGCTCGGTGAACCATGGAGTGAGGTCTGTCTCTTGGGAGAGCCCATCTTTCCTCATACACCAGCCTCTCCTCTCCTCATTTAGTCCCTCCATGCTCTCTCCTTTCTAGAGCTAAACGTCTCCCCTGGCAGCTCTTTCCTCTAGTTCAGTGGTTCTTAACATTCCTAATGCTTTGAGCCTTTAATACAGTTCTTCAGTTTGTAGTGACTGCCCCCCACCCAGCCATAAAATTATTTTCATTGCTACTTCATAACTGCAAATTTCGCTACTGTTATGAATTGTAATATAAATGTCTGCAGGCTGGCGAGATGGCTCAGTGGTTAAGAGCACTGACTGCTCTTCCAAAGGCCCTGAGTTCAAATCCCAACAACCACACGGTGGCTCACAACCACCCATAATGAGATCTGACACCCTCTTCTGGTGTGTCTGAAGACAGCTACAGTGTACTTATGTATAATAATAAATAAATCTTTGGCCTGGAGCGAGCAGGGACTGAGCAAGCAGAGTTGACTGGAGCGAGCAGAGGTCCTAAAATGTAATTCCCAACAACCACATGAAGGCTCACAACCATCTGTACAGCTACAGTATACTTGCATACATAAAATAAATAAATAAATCTTTTAAAAAAAATAATAAATGTCTGTGTTTTCTGATATCTGTGAAAGGATCATTTGACCCTCAGAGGGTTCCAACCGATGGGGCTGAGAATCCCTGCTCTACCCACCTCTGCATTTGGCTGGGGGAGGGAGGGATGCTGGCCTTGAACTTAGCAGTGGCCAAGAGGTGATGGTGACCTAGACGTCAGAGCCTTTTCCCTTCAAGGAGCCAGAGGCCAATGAGAGGGCTTAGCTCAAGATCACCTTCCCTCAGATAGGAAGAATTTCCCTCCCACCCCACCATGGTACCCCATTCTCCATGCCCTTACCCCCACAGAGAGGAAGAGGATTGGAAAACCGAGTCTGAACTCTATAAAGAAGACTGACAGAGAGACAGAAGGAACTTGGACCACTGCACCCAGCAGTTGGTGGGGCCTCTGGGAAGGACTCTACATTGCTTGTGAGGGCTCTACCACTCTTTGCTTCTCTGTAGCCCTTGACGTTTTCTTTTCTTCTTCTTCTTCTTCTTCTTCTTCTTCTTCTTCTTCTTCTTCTTCTTCTTCTTCTTCTTCTTCTTCTTCTTCTTCTTCTTCCTCCTCCTCCTCCTCCTCCTCCTCCTCCTCCTCCTCCTCCTCCTCCTCCTCCTCCTCCTCTTCTTCTTCTTCTTCTTCTTCTTCTTCTTCTTCTTCTTTTGCTTTTTTTGTTTTTTGTGTTTTGGCTTGGTTTGGTTTGGTTTGTTTTTTGTTTTTTCAAGACAGGGTTTCTCTGTATAGCCCTAGCTGTCCTGGAACTCACTCTGTAGACCAGGCTGGCCTCAAACTCAGAAATCCGCCTGCCTCTGCCTCCCAAGTGCTGGGATTAAAGACGTTCATCACCATGCCTGGCTTGACGCTTTTCAAAGACAGCCAGATCTCTAGTCATGGTGAATGCTTGCTTCCTGTCCCAGCCCTAACCCACAAAGGTGGGTATGGGAGTTCTCCAGAGAATGTCCTCTAAGAACTGTGGTATGTTTTAGCTGCCTCTGCCTCTGATCAAATTTCTAAGCTCTGTTCCCAGCCAGGCCCGGAACAGGGACACGTCATTAGGAGTCATTCCTCCCACCCTCAACTTTATTTTGCAAACAGCCAGCAGGTAGCTCAAGTTCCCACTCTGGAAGCCACAGGCTGCAGCCCAGCCCTTTCCTCTCCTGGAAGGAAAAATTGTATTCCAAGACTCATGAACCATGAATATTTACCCAAACCTCTAGCTTAAAGGAGAATCACTCAGAATGACTCCCCTTCCCCCATCACCACCTCCAACTTATCCTTCATCTTCTGGGTCATAGGTTGTTCCTGAGTTCTGGCTTAGATACCCTAAGTGACAATGTGGATTCACCAGGACAGGCCTGAGTATAAGGAGGGGTGGGGCAGAGAGGTACTGGTTCCTCTGTTACTGTGAAGTCGCCCTTGGACCTGCTGGGGGAAAGACAAGAGTGTGTGTTCAAAGCATAGTAGGCAGCAAATTTAGGCAGATCCAAGTAACCAGAGTGTCCTACTGATGGGACAAAGACACCAGAGTGTGAGGCAGGTCCCCTAACTAAACTCAGCAAGCCCTTCAGATCTTCCTCCACGACTGAGACCTGGAAAGTAGGAGCTGTCTTCACCAGATGCCTCAAGGGACAGTGTTCAAGCCCCCTAGCAGGACTATGGATTCTGGTCAGGTGGTAGAAGGCTTGCCTGGCATGCACAAAGCCCTGTCTTCCGTTCCCACTGTGGTTTAAACCTGATGTAGTGCTCCATGCCTGCCATTCTCACACTTGGGAGGCAGGAGAATTAGAAGCTCAAGGGCATTGCCAGCTACACGGTAAGTACAAGGCCAGCTGGGCTACATGAAACCCTGCCTCAAAAACCTATCCGTGGGCTAGAGAAATGGCTCATGGGTTAGTGTGTGTATTCTTCTTTTGGAGAACCAGGACATACTTTCCAGCATCCATATAGTGTGACTTACAACTGCCTGTAACTATGGCTCCAGGGGATCTGAACTCCTGTTCTCTGAGGACACTATATTCACAGGCACATACTGCCCCCCAAAACACACACACAGAGTCACACACACACATATGTAGTCATATACACACTCACAAATACACTCACATACATACATATACTCACACATGCACACACATATATATACACGTACACAGAGACAAGAGAAAGAGACAGAGAGACAGAGACAGAGACAGAGACAGAGACAGAGACAGAGACAGAGACAGAGGCAGAGAGAACAAAACAGATGGTCTTAGGGATTCAGCCCAGATTGGCTACGCCCATGCTGACTCTGCTATTAAAGGTCCCTGTTGTTTTAAAATATCAGGAATTGAAACCAAGTTCAGCAGGCAAGTTCTCTATCACCAATTTATAGCCCCATAACCTCTACTTTTTAGTATACATACTTTTTTATTTTGCAATCTTGCTTAAGTTGCCCAGGCTGGTTTTGAACTCATTCTACAATTTAGACAGGCCTTGAATTTGCAGTCTTCCTGCCTCAGGTTTATGAGTAGCTAGGATTACAGGTGCCTGCCACCAGGCCTGTCTTGTGTTCATTTTTACCCATCTTCTGACCACCTACATCCCAGGCCTGTGGGACTTGAAATAAATTCAATATCCTGAGTCCCTCCATTCTACTCAGTAAAACCCAGAACTACATTTTTAGTACAGTCTAACATGACTGTGGAAACACTCTCAGATCTCCTTCCCATGTTAAGCCCTCTTGCCAGGACCTGCCTCTCTCACAGCAAAATAAGCCTGACAAAAACAAAAAACCAACCCTCCCTGTTAGAACCTCCATTGTCCCAGCTCTCCTCCCATGGGCGAGGACCCTGCCCCTATAAATGGCCTTGTCAGAGAAGATTTTAGAAGATAAAGACAAGCCAGCTTATAGCAGAGCTGGGATGGGGGCACTGGGTGAGGACATAGCTGAACTTCCCAGACAAAGAACAAAGCTAAATCATATTGCCCAAGGGCTAAGATCCAGCTCTGCCCAAAGCCTTGAAGGGACTGAGAAATAAACCATTTGTTCCTTTTTGGCGTGGGAAGAGCTCTGGTTAGAAAGGCAGCCTGGTCTAAGCATAAGGCTCAGCTCAGGCCTCCCCAGCTGTATGACCTTGAACACTGACTTCATCCTCGCTAATGCTCGGCTCCCCAGTGAGACAGAAAACATTCCTCACACAGCAGTTATGAAGAGTCAATGCAATAATGTAAGGACCACTCTGGGCTGTTGCTTGTTGAATTGGTAAGTAAAAGAGAATAGATGGGGGCTAGAGAGATGGCTCACTAGTGAAGACTGCTGCTCTTACAGAGGACACCAATTTGGTTTCCAGCACCCACATAGTTCACTATAGTTCCAGGAGAGATCTAATGTCTTCTTCTGGTCTCCAAGGGCACCAGGCATACATGTGGTACACATACATGCAGGCACTCAGACACAGAAAATAAATTTTGAAAAAGTGGATGGATGGGCAGATGGATAGATGGATGGGTGGATAAATGAATGAATGAATGGATGGATGGACAGACGGACGGATGGATGGATGGATAAATAGATAGACGGACAGATGGATGGAGGGATGGATAGATAAATGGATGGATGGATAGATAAGCAGATGGATAAATGGATGGGTGGATGGATAGATAAGAAGATAGATGGATGGGTGGATGGATGGATGGATGGATGGATGGATGAATGGATGGATGGATGGATAGAGAGATCGACCATTCCTTCTTTCTTGCAGACTATCAGCCTCTACCTCTGAATTGATTATTCCCACATCAACATAGTTCTCTGACATCTAGCAAATGTCAGATATCCCAGTTTTGAGGTTCACAGCATACCCTTGGGAAAACTTCATCTCTTCTCTCTGTTGCAGTTCCCCCAGTGTCCCTCTCTCAGCCACTGTGCTAATGCCAAGGCTTTCTCGTATGGCACCAGGACTCCTCCATGCAGGATACCCATATATCAGGACACAGCAGCAAGCGACTGGCTCAGCTTGGGACACCTTTTGGCCCGGTATCTAGGCGCAACTCTGTCCATAAACCTGTGTGGAAAATCAGCTATGTGGGTGGGGCACAGATTTGGGTCTTGAGATTCAGAGTCTAGGAGGAAAAGGAGGAGAGAGTTAGCAGGTGGTCATTGCTAAGTACGAGAAAGCAGTGCTATGTGGGATATCTGGAGAAGATTCATGAAGAGATGACATCTCAGTCTTCAAGAACAGATCGGTTTGGAGCACCCGAGTCGGAACCTAAGCAAAGGCAGGAAGGGTGAAGTAGGGGAAGTATGTCTGGTAGGAGCCCAGGTAGGGAAGGGAATGCAATGCAAGTGGTGTGGCTTAAGGAGGCGGTGGCACACATGGGAAATGCGAAAGCAAGAACTTCCAGATGAGAATTCAAGCAGAGCTCGGAGCCACGGTCAGGGTCTGGTCTCTCCCACTCCCTTCACGTCTCAGACCACAGCCACTTTCAGGTCCTCTTTTCTCCCTTCCCAGCAGGCATTGGTGAGCCCTAGACTGAGTGCAAGGGGTTATTTGCTGGCTCTTTAGACATTCAGAGTATTGGGTGGTCTGTGCCTTTGGTAGCCATCAGTACTTACAAAGCTGCATAGACCATCAATGATTAGAAAGGAATAGATTGGAGAAGCCCAGGCCTGCACACCGCACCCCAGTCTGGGCTCTGCTGGTGTCCATGTAAGGGTGAGATACTCTCAGACATATGCGGCTTCTCCTCTGGCCACAGATTCCCTTACTTCCTGCAGCCTGCAAGTGGCAGGTCTCTCTCTCCCCCTCTGCACTTTCCCCCAGCTAATCCAAGCCACACAGATCACCACCAGCCAGCCAGCCAGCCAGCCAGCGGGTCTTATTTCCCTGGAATGTTGGCATTGAACTCAAGATCGGAAATGAACTCATTATCTGATTATTTTTATTTATGAAAATATAACTGCTCTGGGAGAGGCCTTTCTTGAATAGTTCTCTGAGTGGATGAGTAATCTCTCCCCTTCACGGACACACATTTAAAAGCTTCAAATGTTCAAAGCCCTCTTCATACACACATCAATACTCCTACACACATGACCAAGTACAGAGAGAGAGAGAGAGAGAGAGAGAGAGAGAGAGAGCAGCTTCATGTTGCAGCATGTTGCTGCCTTCAGGTGTACAGACACCACATGGAGATGTGTTCTGGCATACAATAATCTCCTTTGAGGTCAAGGACTTTTGTCTCATTTATCCACTGTGGAAACCTCAGTGGTACATAATAGGCAATTAGTAAATACTTGCAGAATGAATGAACAAATAGCTAAGTAATAGATGTTTGTATATACAGAGACATTACTCAGACACATGCTTACAAGCATGCACGCCCAGCCTCTTTCCCTTCCAGGAACAAAGGCAGAGAACCCCTCATCCACAGCCTGAAGCCTTCATACCATACCAGGAACACAGGGAAGAATGAACCATCCAAAATCTTCCAGCAAAGATGTCCACTGTCAGTTGCTAGGAGGTCAAGGTAGTGCTTCTCCTGAGACACTAAGGCCTCCTTACAAGCCCAAAGCCATCCTTGAGCCTCCCAACCAAAGACCAAATGAGCCAGTCTTGCCAAGAAAGCCTAGGGGGGTTAGTAAGGGCAAATGATTTTCCAGGAATGTTCTGTGAGAGCTGCCCACTCTCACCCATGCATGGCTGGCTCACAGGCAAGTCTTGGCATGGGTCTTAGGCAATACCAGTCCCCGAGGTTCATGCTTACTCCCCTACCCCTGTAGCTCACAGTTATGACCCAGTCTATCCACAGCCTATGACTCTCTTTCTGGGAGTAGACAGGACCAGAGGAAAGGCTGGAGGGGAGACATGGGAGGCAAACCTATAGAGGAGTTATCTGGAGGTTGATCTGAGAGCAGAGCATCTATCTAGCTATTCCCAGATGCCTCCCCTGGAAAGCCAGCTGAAAGATCTCTGGATGAGAAGGCTGACTTGGGGTCACATTCTTGTTGGTCACATGACTTCAGACATATCCATGACCCTGGAACTCCAGCTGCCTTTAGGATCTGGGACAGTCTCATCTTCCTGCCTAGGGTTCTTCCCCTTCCCAGACCCCACTACTTTCTGACATTCTTTTTATCCTAAAATCGAGGAGAAGAGATGCACAGTACAGCAGGGCCCAGTGGCTTTAACCCAGCACTAGGGAGGTGGAGGCAGTCAGATCTCTGAGTTCGAGGCCAACCTGGTCTACAGAGCAAGTTTCTAGACAGCCAGTGCTAAACAGAGACAGAGAAACCCTGTCTTGAAAAAAAAAAAAGTAATAACAAAAATAAAATGAAATCCACAACTTCTCCTATTGTACTGCAATCCTTGTCTCATGGCCCCTTAAAAAGATGAGAGCACTCGGCCTTATCATTCAATTCTTCACATCCATCAGTGGGAAATGGCTACCTGACCTACCAAGAAGCTACACCTAGTGGACACTGAGGACGGTGCCAACTTGTTTTGCTAACACCACTCTGCCCCAAAGCCGAGCTATCGAGGATTGTGCTCCACATGTCCTGCACCCACAAGAAACACATGTGTCCACAAGCAGGTGTGGGCACGAATGTTTTAATCATGGAGGTTCAAATTGGAACATCTCAAATACCTGTGCAAAGTGGGTGGTTAAACCAACTTCGATGCACTCATGCACTGGAACACTCCACAGTGATTAAAACAACAGAAGGCATCAGCCAGAGAGGCTCTCAAAGGCATTATGTTGAATAAAATAAACCAGACACCAAGCCACCATCTGATACTATCTGTACGAAGGTCAACAGCCTATGATGGTAAAAGCCAGACACCGGGGTGGTCTTCTCTGGAGAAGAGCACAAGGTGGTCTTGGGATATTTAATACTTTTGTCTGTGCTTATACAGACATAGACGCATGAATGACAACCTAGCCAGATGTACAGCGAAGTTCAATAAACTCAACTGCATATAAATTACCATGAGGAGTGGACCCAGGCACATAGGCTCTAACCCAAACAGAACAGAGTTCTGGGTTAAGGGGAAGAAGAGACGAGAGGAGCAGACAGTGGAAGAGCTAAGGCCCAGGACTGGTAGGCAGCACAGCGTAGGGCTGGTGGGCCATGCTACTTACAGCCTAGAAAGGGAGGAGCCGACAGGAGCACAAGCAAGCACCTGGTCAAGTACCTTCAGTGGGTCTCCTGCATGGGGCTGGCATCTTGGGAGCCAAGGTGGTACCCAGCTCCCAAGCACACTGTCTGCACGTCTCCTTTCTTTCCCTTCTTACAGCTGTGGAACAAAGGAAAGACTGAGCCCCATGTCTGTCTTTGGTTCCAAGTAACAGCCAATCTCAATTCATCCAGATGTGCTTGAATAAAAAGACATAGAGGAGGGCTGGAAGATAGGGCTCATTTGGTAGAGTACTTGCCTCGGATGTACGAAGACATGGGTTTGATCCCCAGCACCACATAAACCGGGCATGGGACACATGCTGTAATTTGAGCACTCATGATGTAGAGACGGCAAAATAAAAAGCTCAGGGTTGGGGCTGCAAAGATGGTGCAGCAGTTACGAGCCTTTGCTGCTTTTGCAGAGGACCTGAGTTCAATTCCCAGCATCCACAGAGTGGTTAACAAACACCCCTAGCAGGGCAGTGATGGCGCACGCCTTTAATCCCAGCACTTGGGAGGCAGAGGCAGGCAGATTTCTGAGTTCGAGGCCAGCCTGGTCTACAGAGTAAGTTCCAGGACAGCCAGGGCTATACAGAGAAACCCTGTCTCAAAAAACAAACAAAAAATATCCCTAGCTCTGGTTGCAGAGGATAAGAGGCCCTCTCCTAGCTGCCTCAAGTGCTACACACACACACACACACACACACACACACACAGCATGGATGTGCATGCAGATAAGGTACTGGTACACATAAAATTAAAGTCCTTTAAAATCTTAACAAGTTCAAAATCATCCGAAGTTGAAGTGAGTTTGAAGCCAGCCTGAGCTATACAAGAGCTATCTACAAGTGAACAAACAACACGCGTAAGGAGTGAGCAGTTTGCTTTCTCTCAAACTGGACCTCTGGACAATCTGCCATTAGAGAATATTCTAGAAAACGGCAGGGAGCCAGCCATTGTCTGGGCTCTGTTGAAGATGGTAGGGTGAGCCTATAAGCAGAAGAATGGATGTCTGTCTAGGTGTGTCACCTATGTGTTCTGTCCCTTGCTTTGTGGTTCTCTGACCATCTCCGCATCCCTCGGTGGCTCTTCATTCCGGTCTGCTCCTGTGCGGCACCCCCGACCCGTTCTGTTGTAACCTAGTCTTTCCGCTGGTCCTTGGCCTTGGTCCTCAGATCTAAGGAAGCTTTCTACAATATAGAGAGACCAAATGCTGTCCTTGGTAGAGTGGTTTTTTTTTTTTTTTTTTCTTAAGAACCCAGAGAAGGTGAAAGTAAGCCTGAGGTACTGCTTTCAAGTGTCCAGGCAGGCAACTCCAGATCCAATTGTGCTATTAAGCCTACAGTGTGGGTGGGGCTAACGGTGACATTGGGGCTCATAATCAGAAAGCTAGGGATCCCATAGAGGGCAGAATTGCCAGGTTCCCTACACCTGTATGAGCTGGCCTAGCTATGGGAGACTGTGACCGCATCTTCCGCATCCACGGAATGAAGGAGGGCACTTAACGGCAGGGGGCTGGGCCTCTCCAGCCAGACTCAGCTCTGTCCTCCTCTCTTCCCTGGACAGTCCCTTCTCCAACCACACTGGTCTGCTCTCATGAAGCCTTCAGTAAGCCATTCCCATGCCCCTCCCCCACCCCTACCCAGCACAGACCTTTATTGCACAGAACCACTGTGACAGGTGAGTAGGTGAGTCAGTCACCCCCAGGAGCTGCCCATCTTTGCTCAATCCCCAGGTGGGGAAATCTTCGTTGAGCAATCACTGATGTCTCTGGAAACACATGGCTGACAACCAATGGAGTCAGGATTTGAACCCAGCAGTCAGCAGCTTTCCCCAACTCCTGACAGGCCCTGCTCTACAACCTGACAAAGCAGCTCCCACAACCTGCCGTAGAGTGTGCTGACCGAGATACAAGCGGAGATCCAGGACACTGGGGCTCATGATCCTAGCCCCTTCCCTTCCCGAGGAGACTGCTAAGCCCATCAACAGTCTCTCGGTCCCCTCATCTACAACATCCAAATGGGCTGGCATTAGATGAGGCCCTGATTGTTGCTTACACAAGTTCTGCTGGGCCGTGAGGCCACCACAGACCCCACATGTGACCCAATCTGTACAAGAAAAGCTGGACAAGTGTACGAGGGAAGGTAAGCATTCATAGAGTCTGCTCCAAAGGGAGCCATGGGACCAAGAGAACTAGGGTCACACCTCTCTCTACCTCTTTACAACAACACACATACACACATATACACATTCTCTCTCTCTCTCTCTCTCTCTCTCTCTCTCTCTCTCTCTCTCTCTCTTTCTCTCTCTCTCTCTGAAGGCCACAGCTCCTGCTCCTCTGGCCCACTCTGAACTCCCAGCCTAAACCCTGCCCTTCCCACCATACACTTCCTTGAGTGAACACTATCAGAGTCTCTTTCCTGGATCTCAGATATGAATTCCCATTCAGAATGCGAGTACCCCAGGAACAGGGGATCTATTGTCTACGTCCATCTTTCTGGAAGCCCCAACACAGGCTGCTCCCCATAGCAGGCCTTTAAACCACCCTGAAATGAATGGGGTTAGATTTAGGGGCTTTATCAATACAACTTCAATATTTGGTTTTTATGGAGGAAGAAAAGGAGCCGGCGTTATGAGGGCGTGGCTGCAGATTTGGAGGCAAATGTACGCAAAACCACTGTGCAATGATATGCAGATGTGCGTGCTGGATTTGTGCAAAGGGGTCCTGTGACTTCACAACTCTGGTTCTGGCAGACTTTGCCCTCTGAAGGGCTCTGTGCCCGCTAGAGACTTTATAATCTCATGTGGCAATGACAGAGATGGCTGCCACACAGCATCCTGGTGCCAGTAGAAACCATTCCTCTGTGAAGCCTCTCCCACCCGCCCAGGGCCAAGGAGCTGAGACAGAGGCCTGCCCTGATTGAGGGTTTGGGCCTAGTCGGAGCCGGGGACTTCCTGGGTTCTGGAGAAAACTCTTGGACAAAGCAAAGACGTAGGCTGTTTTTAGGTTTTCTGAGTGCCCCGTAACCTTCTGCTGTAACTCCAGCTGCCAGCCCTACTCTAGCTGCCCATCAGTCCTGTGCCCCAAGCAGGTAGCGGACCCTAGTTCCCAGGAGACACAGGAACTTCCCCACATTGATAGCTGCCATGTGTGGGCACCCTGTCTGGCCAGGTACTTCAACAGGTTACATTATTTAACCCTCAGCACATCTAGGCAGTACTGATAAGATTCCCATTTAATTACGATTAATTAACTTAATTAGTTAATTAATGAAGGTATAGAGGCCAAGGCCACTCAACACGGTGGGACTGGGATCCAAGTTTAAGTCTGGCGGGTCCAGTGACTCACATCCTTATAATTCCAAGGACTCAAAAGGCTGAGGCAGAGAACTGTCATGTTGGACTACATAGCAATATCCAGGCCAACCAGAGCTGTAGAGTGAGATCCTGTCTCAAAAAACAAAGCAGGGGGCTGGTGCTATGGCTCTGCAGGTAAAAGCACTTGCCACCAAACCTGACAGCCTGAGTTTAATTCCCAAGACCCAGGAGAGAATGAGTCTTCTCAGATTCTCCTCTGGGCTCTACATGTATTTTATACCTAATAGTACTTGCACACACACCACACACACACCACACACACACACACACACACACACACACACACACATGTTATTTTAAACCATACCAAATCTGTCATACTTCAAAAATGGCCGTCTTAACTTCTATTACCTGTCCTCACACAGTCCTTCAAAAGCTGCTGAATACCCAGCTCCAATGGCGGTCACCGGGGAGAGATCCAAGTTCAAGTCCAGTGCAGTGACTGAAGTCCCCTCCATGTAAGGTCAGTTGACAGCCATTGAAACGGACCCATCCTCTTCACTAAATGCTATCTGCCACTCAAGCCATGGGGTCTCATGCCTTTGGGACAAGCTGTTGCTTTCTGTGCCCTCCTATACTAAAATACAAGTCCTACTGGCAAAAGAAGGAGACCCAAGTCAGCAGAGGGTTCCTGGTGCCTACAGACAGCAAGGTATGAAAAAAGGAGGTGAGCTTAGCCAGCAAATGGAGCCATCAAATTCAGCAGTGTTGTGACCTGAAATGATGACACTAGGGACAATGACCTTCCCCGGGGCACTTCATGCACTTTCCAATCAGTCACAGCAAGAGACCACATGGATATTAGTTATTCTATAGCAGCAGTGGGTGGGTAGTCCTAAGGTATGGACAAAAACCAGGATTATTGTTCCACTTTGCTGCCAAGGAAACTAAGGTCCAAAGAGATCATAAGTAGTCCAGACCTAAGGGTGGGTCAGGATGAAAACAGCTGAGTTATAGATGATGATTATGTCTTCAAAGTCATGCTAGGTAGGAGAAGGGGAAAGCAAGACCAGGAGCCAAGAGGAAAGCCTGGGGGAAGGGGCGGGGGGAGCTGGAGAGATGGCTCAGCGGGTAAGAGCATTGACTGTTCTTCCGAAGGTCCTGAGTTCAAATCCCAGCAGCCACTTGGTAGCTCATAACCACCATAATGAGATCTACCCTCTTCTGGAGTGTCTGAAGACAGCTACAGTGTACTTATTTATAATAATAAATATTTTTTTTTTTTTTTTTGGTTTTTCAAGACAAGGCTTCTCTGTGTAGCCCTGGCTGTCCTGGAACTCACTTTGTAGACCAGGCTGGCCTCGAACTCAGAAATCTGCCTGCCTCTGCCTCCCAAGTGCTGGGATTAAAGGCGTGCGCCCCCCACCATCCAGCTAATAAATAAATCTAAAAAAAAAAAAAATGGAAAGCCCAGGCTCCTGGGAATCTTCAAGGGGCTTTGCAGAGCAGCCCATAAATGGGGTTCCCATAGCAGCAGGTGGGCACCAAGAGGCCAGGCTGGACAGGGCTGGCACCAACCCTAGTAGGGGAGGAGGTGCCAGCTCTCAGCCGCCAGCCGGCCTGCCAGCTGGGGAACCTTAATTAGAATTCCTCAGCCCTCCAACCCATTTCCTTCCTGGCATACAGGACAGCTAATGGCTTCTACCGCCTGCTGCCAGGATGAGCTAGGCCGGGGCTGGCTGCTCCAGGTTGAACTGGGGGGTGGGGGTGACCTCAAACAAGCCCAGAATCATTCCTCTCCACTGCCTTGGATTAGGGAGCAACCCCTAATGTGACCTAATGTGTCCTCAAGTCAATAGCCCACCTGCCTGCCTCTCTGCCCATCCCCACAGGGCCCGGTAGTTGTTGGGTGCGGATAGACAGACACAGGCTGCGGGAAGCATTAGTGATTAATGGGTGATGAAAACCAGACTCCAGCAGGATGGGGGTGGGAACAGAGAAGCAGAGAGAGGCTGTCTGTTTCACACTTGGCTCAGCTTTGAGCCCGTAACTGGGGGTGGGGCCACAGCTGAGGGCAAGGCCTGGCCCTGGCCTCCAAGTTCCAGCCTGAATAGAAGACTGTGGCTATCAAACAGCATCAGCTCAGACTCGGCCTTGGGGGACTCTGGGAGTTTGCTCTTAACACCCTCGGACCTGCAGCTACCTTTAAACCTCCCCCTCCTTACCCTTAAGTCCCTCAGGTAAAAGAAGAGCAGTCACCCCACACCCCATCCCTTCATCTTCCTCACAAGGGACAAGAAGCTCCCCTCAACCTCCCTCAACATGACAACCACCATGGCTTACACACAACCCTAAACACTGTCCCTGGGACCTACTGAGCCCAGCCTTCACCTTGTAAACTCTGGAAAGTTTAAAGTGGATTCCCCGCCGAAGAGAGACTGTGGCAGCAAAAAACTACATCTAAGACCCCCCCAGGGATGAATATAGACAGTTGAAACTACAGAAACCCAGGCAAGAGCAGGGCCGTTACATGGGTGTTCGTAGGCCCAGCAGATAGGCCTTTGGGGATCCCTAAAGCCTTACCTTTCTCTCCTATACCTAGGAATGTCACATTGGGCACCTGTCCCCGTGCCTAGGGGAACACTGCCAGCCCTGTGTAACCCTCTATACTCTTAAGTGTCTTCCAGGGCTCTCCCACCAACCCCCTCCCAAGGGCCTTGGGATCTCATAGGAAAACCTAAAAGAAGGAACCAGCTAGATAGAAGAAGTGGATTTAGAAAGGACGAGAACGAAGGCACGTCCTGATTGAAGACTTTTGCTTCTGACTGAAGGCCTGCCTCTCAGGAGATAGAGATTTATTTTCTTCTCGTTAAAAAAAAAAATCGCCGGGCAGTGGTGGTGCACACCTTTAATCCCAGCACTTGGGAGGCAGAGGCAGGAGGATTTCTGAGTTCGAGGCCAGCCTGGTCTACAAAGTGAGTTCCAGGACAGCCAGGGCTACACAGAGAAACCCTGTCTCGAAAAAACAAACAAACAAACAAATCCCCTGGATGGTGGTACAGACCCCATAAATCCCAACCCTGGGGAGCCTGAGGGAGGAAGCATACCAACGGGCTAGCCTGGGCTACTTAGCAAAAGAAAGGCCCGTGTGATGAGGTCAGAGGGTGAGGAAAGCCTTCCTCTCACATGTTTGTTGACTCGAGTGTCTCTCTGGAGATACCGAGGCCATCCACCCTCCTCCCCCAGAGGAAACCAGCAGAGGGAGATGCCAAGCCAAACCTCGTCTTTCTGAGTCTCCACGCTGCTAGGGGCTGGGAGAGAAAAACTACTCACCATCTGGGAAGTGTTAGAGAGTTCTAGAGAGGGTCTGAAGTGGGAATGAGAAAACCTTTGTTCGGGTCTTTTAATCAGTAAAGCAGAAACAGAAACAAAAACAGAAACAGAAACAGAAACAGAAATTCATGACAAATAATTCTGGATCCCCAGGAGACACCTGATCATGTGCCCAGCAGTTTGTTAAGGAGGCAAGCGCATGATTTATTATTATTGTTGTTGCTGTTATTATTCTTATTTCTTCATCGTGTGTGTGTGTGTGTGTGTGTGTGTGTGTGTGTGTGGCGAAGGGCGGGGCGAGATCCACAGATTTGTGTGGAGGTCAGAGGATGACTTGAGTGAGCCAGTTCTCCTCCCACCATGTACATTCCAGGGATTGAACTCCGAGTTGTTGGGTTTGGCAGAAGGTGAGCGCCTTTTCCCTCTGAGTATCTCCCTGGCCCAAGCTCAGGGTTTTAAACATCACCCATTCCTGCCCAATCAGAGAACTCTTTGAGCCAGGGTGGGGGAGGGGTGAACTTTACTGAGCTTTGGATCACAGTTCCTGTCTCTTGCCTTCACAGAGCCCAGACTTGTCATCTGAGGGAAAGAGGGAGGCTGAGGGAGGTCACTCCCCTTCTGGTTTCTGCTCACAGCCCAGCTCTTCCCCAGGGAGGTAACTGGGCTGGAGTACCGTGCACCCTGTACGCTGTGGTCTGGGAGTAGCTGAGGGTGGTGGTAGTGGTGAGTTCTTAAAAAAGAGAATGTGAGATGCTGAAGTCCCCCACCTTGGGGCAGGGGACAAGACACTCTTGACTAGAGCCAGTGTGTGATACAAAAAATGCTAGAGCTAGCTGGGCTGAGGCCAGAGCCCCAGCCAGATACCTGCAAGTTGTCACTGTCCCACCTGCCCCCTGGGAGTCCCTGAGCCTCCAGGACCCTTCTAGGAGAGTGCAAATGTGGGAGAATGAGCTCTTCCTGTCGATATAGACTAAATTACCTACAAGTGAGCCACTTCAAACCCCTGTGTTATTCACAGCCCTGCAGATCCTCAGTCCAGGTGGGGCTGGTGGCTCAGATGGCAGAACAATCAAAGATTCAGCTGCCTGGCGTGGTTTAAAGAAACTGAACCAATCTGCACTTGGCTGTGGCAGAAATCAGCTCCTTCAGTGAGAGGACAGAAGGTCACAGCTTCCTGCTGGTTGCCACCTCTCTGAGGGTCATTCCTCCATGTGGACCCCTCTGTCTTCATATCACTATCAGATTCTGTGTTGGCAGCCAGTGACAACCTGTCCTGCTGTCAGATGGAGATCTCTGCTTCCAACGGGGTGGTAGGGTAAGACTTGCCATCCTTCCAGAGGCTCACAGCTGTAACCTTAACTACGTCTTCAGAATCCCTTTTGCCCTCCAGTGTCCCTATGTGAGCTATAGGTCTGACATCTCATCTTGTTCTGGGAACAGGGATATTTCAGGAATCCTAGTTAGAATTCTGCCTCCTAACAGGGAACCAGAGTGCTGTCATGGCCGCAGTGCTAGACCAAGACTGTGAGCAGACTGGCTTCCCTTCACCGGCCCATGAACTCAGAGAACAGGGTAGGCCTTTGAGCTCTTCTCTGACCAGCCTCTGGGCTTTCTATGACCCGAGAAGAAACCCCGCTTCTGCACTCGAGAACTTTGACTCCTGCGCATCACATCTTCCTTTCAGAGTTGTAGCCCTGCCATCCCCCAAGCTCCTGACTGGGCTCTGCCTGTCCTTTGCACTCCCCAGACACCTTGCAGCTACGTGCCTTCTCAGCCATCCACTTGCCTACTCCCTTCCCACTGCTAGTGTCTGGCGTGTACCAGCCTTCGGCCTTAACCTGCTCTCTCCCTTATCCTAGTGGGCACCAGCCAGGCCACGTGTCCCAGGCACTGCGGGTGACGTCTGGGATGGAGTCTGTTTTGGACCCTGCTCTATTCCCAACAGTTGGCTCAGCGCCACGAGTGTAGCGGGCATTCTAAGAAACTTATTGTGTGGTGTCTCTGGGTTTTATCTGTGGGGTGGTCCCCTGTCCTGAACTTGACAGTCTCACCACTGTCCTTTCAGCGTGGAAAGTCTGTGTCCTTCTCTCAGACTGAGAACAAAGTAAGACTGAATGTGCGGTCCGATGGGATGAACAGTCCCCACTGTGCATCTCATGAACACGGACACCACCCATGCCACACCCTGTGTTCTTCTTGGCTTGTGCCTAGGAGGGCTAGAGCCACAGCCTGCATCATCCCCCTGACATACCTGGGACACCTACAGCTGACCTCTATGACTCTACTCTGCTGGCCTTTCTCTTGCCAACCCTGAATTCTCTGAGGCCTGCGTTCTCTCCCCAGTGACCCACCCACTTCCTCTTGGGAGACCAGCCGAGAACAGTGAGGCTTGAAGAACATTTTAATCCCAGCCCCAAAGAGAAAATGACTACAAGCTCTGGAATGCAGAGCCTGCTGCTTCCTGCAGGGCCTTCTGAATGAAACACACGTAACCCACAGAGGCAGTGAGACAAGAGGCTACGGAGAGATGCCACCCGGACTCCAAGCAGGCCGATGAGCACAGCAAGCAAGCTCTTGACTTGGGCCTAAGCCCCAGTGCTCTGTTAGCCACCCTTCTCGCTCAGCTTCGAGGAACCAAACCCAGACACCAAGCACATACAGATTACTGTTGCTCCCTGTTCCCAGCACCTGAGTGGGTGGGGAAGAGGAGAAGACATCCCCCACATACCATCCTCAAAGAGCACTGCAGATCCCCCTCTCTGTTACCCCCAGAGCAGGTCACCATGCTGCAACTCAGCTAGCTCACACCATTTCAAGCAAAACACCAACGTGCTTCGACTGTCTCCGGGAAAAGTGGAGATACACACTGGTCTTGATGGTTCAGCTCCGTGACCTTGTTAGGTGCGTGCCCCATCTGCATAAGCACAGAAAGTCCCCTGGGGCCTCCTCTTACGGGCATCTCCATCCCTTTGAGTAACCACACGTACAGATCTCTCTTGTGGTCAGTCAGTTAGCTTTGCCTGGCTTTGAACGCTACTCTCACGGGATTGTGAGTAGTACGTGTATGTGTTCCCGTGCCTGACTCCTGCTGCTGCCTACCTCAGACCTGCCTCTGGGCTTTCCATGACCTGAGTGAGGATCCTGCCTCCGCATGGGACTTTGCCTCCCGTTCACCTTGACTTCCTTCTAGGACTGCAGCCACAACATCCCCAGGTCCCTGCCTGTGCCTGAGTTCCTGTCGCATATCCTTGGCACGGTAAGTCTATGTGACCTTGTGGCCCTGGACACTTTCCTACTGCTTTCCAATTGCAGACTTACTAACAGTCCTCTGGCATCTACTGTTGCCACAGATGTAGATGAGGTCCACGTCTTGTCCATTTGATAGCAAACTCATTTGATTGATGAGGGAGTTAGTTAAACCAGCAGTTCATTATCATATAATGAGGGTATGGGCTGATCATCTCAGGAGCACTAGGTCTTGGAGGAGAAGGTCTGGGAAGAAGAGACTTGTTCATCTAGTTAGAATACTCACTAAATGGATCCTATAAACCAAGCTCTGCCTTCGGCGGTTATGGGGAGGGGGTATTGTGGGAGCTTTGGAAGTTGGTTCTTAACGTTCACCTTGTTTAAGGTGGGTCTCTCTTTTGTTTCTCCTGTGCCGCATACTCTAGAGTAGCTGCCATTGGATAGTTCTCCAGTCTCTGTCTCCCATCTGGCTGTAGAAGAGCTGAGATTACAGATGTGTGCAGCAAGCACTTTTACCCACTGAGCCATGACCCAAGCCCAACACTTGTTTCTTAATAATCTACAATTTTATGGCAAAGCATACTTAGGCCAGCAAGATGGTTCAGTGGGTAGGAGCATAAACAGACAAACCTGACAACCTTAGTTTAATCCCCTAACCCCAAAGGTGACAAGAGAGAATGAATTCCCAAGAGTTGTATATATATTTATTATATAAACACACATACACACACACAAGTATATACACACACATATATGCACACAGATATACACACACACATACATGTATATAGACATACATATACACATACATACATGCATACACATTCATACATACATATACATATAAACATACACATATATATACATATACACACAGTGACACATATATGTACACATATACATATGCAGATATACATACAAGCACGTACATACACATACATACACACATATACACACATACATACATATATACACACAGACACATACTTACACACATAGATATAAACACATGCATATACACATACATGTACATATATACATACACACATATATGCACATACATACAAACATACATACTCATACACATACAGATGAACACACATACACATGCTAACTAAGTTTTTAAAAAGCACACTAAGTTCAATGTCTTAAAATTAGCCACAAACAGGCATTACCTCTCGTGGCTTCCTACATGGCCGAGGACTTCTATAAATCTCACTGTGGGCAGGGCATGTCTCTCATGGCATTGTAGGCAGACAGCAGTCGCAGATATCTAGAAGCTTGGCCCAGCCTAAGTTTGGCCTGCTCCTGGGTGAAAGGTTTCTGGGACTCCCTCTCTCCACAGAATCTTAAGGCCCCTGTCCTCACTCAGGAGGCCTTCCCAGTCTCCTCTCTCTGTGGATTCCTCCAGGAGAAGAATTAGACTCCCCATGCTTCAAAGGTGTCACTGGGACAGCCCTCCTGCGCACTTTCTGCTGGGTAATGTGAGTCCCAAGCCCAAACCGATGGAGAGCTGGGGAAAAAGTGTGGGTGTGGACTAGTTAGTGTCTTTTTTTTACTCTCCCACCTTTTTTCTCCTTTTGGTTTTCTGAAACAGGGTCTTGTGTAGCCCAGGCTATACAGTCAAGGCTGGCCTAGAACTCCTGACCTTCCTGCCTCTATCTCCCAGGTACTGGGATTATAGATGTGTACAGCATCCTCAATCTCTACTTTCTTGAAGCTGCTGCTTGCTATGTAGCCCAGGCTAGCTCCAAGATTCCCAAGGACTCCAAGGACTTGGGTAATGGGTGTGTGGCACTACTCACATCCTCCAAGTGCCTTCTTAGAGTGCACGTATACTAGACACTGTTTCCCACGGTCTCTCCAACAGAGCAGCCACAGTATTTTGTGGCAGGGTTTCATGTAGCCAGACTTGCTTCAAACTCAGAGGCATCCTCCTGCCTTCGTGTTATGTGATGATAATATCTGGCATTTACAGGTATTAGTCCTAACATCTAGATCTGAGGTTTACACAAATCGTATCATTTAGCTCTGGGTTTTATTTTTGACCCAGAGCCTTTTCTTATTTTGAGCATATTTTTCCATTTGTGGAGGCTGAAAATGAGAAACAGATTCATTTCCAAGCCCCACAAGTCCTTGGCTCTGCTATAATTTCTATAAATTTTATTTGAAAGTTAGCTTCATTTTCAATGAATTATTCCCCATCCTGTCACGTGCAACTTGATAGTCCAACGGACACTTCCAAAGTGCATCTTAAAGTCTCTTTAGCCTAGTTGGGCATGGTACACACTCATAATGCCAAGTACTCAGGAGGCTGAGTTAGCCAGGTCAAGAGTTCAAGGCCAACAAAACCCGGTCAAAACAAAATCTCCTTAGCCCAAACCATTAACTCCTCAGTTTTTTTTATGACCCAAGTCACTTCACACAACAATTCTGTTAAACTTTCTTCTATTATCTAAAAATTGTCCCCCATTTTCCCTCCCCCACAACTTCCAATGGCATTTCCCTCACTTCCCTTTAACCCCTTGCCAGTAGGCTCCTAGAAGACCATCAGGTTTCCAATGGTAACAATAGGCCTTCAAAGCCCTGAGAACCACTGCCTACATCCCACCCCTAAAGTCATAATTAGATTTTATTATGGCAGCAGGTCTGCCTCCAGGTATCAGAGTATCTGGGCCAGCTTGTCTATTGTGCCCTCCCCACCATCCCCAAACAGGGGTGTAGGACAATGACAATCATTTCTTTTGTGTACGGATTTGGGTGACTGGGGTGGCCTGGTGGTTCTCCCTCAGGGGCAAGAGAGGCTGCAGGGTTTTCTTTGTTCACATATCGGGGGCTCCACCAAGGATGGGTGGCTCAGGCTGGGTGGCCGTGGCTATCAGGTGTCTAAGATTCTGGCTTTCTCCTGTGGCAGTTGAAGACTCCCAGCGTGATTATCCTAACAGAAGCCACCGGAAGATATACGAGCTTTTCCATGAAGTCACTGTGTCAGAAGTCACTATGTCACTTGCTACATTTAGAGAACTTCTGGTGTACCCACATCCCCATCCAAGTAGAAAAAAGAGAACAGACATGGTTTCTTTTCTTTTTTTTTTTTCAATCATGTGTGTTGTGTGTTTATGTGTGGGGGCAGGTGCACCACTTTTATGTGTGTGCCCAATCCCAGAATAAGGCGTCGGATCCCCTAGAGCTGGAGTTATAGGCAGTGGTGAACCATGCAACGTGGGTGCTGAAAATCAAACTTGGGTCTTCTTCCAGACCACTTTCCAGGCCCAGATCTAAGTTCTCAATGGTAGGAGAGCCCAAGAATAATGTATGTGTTTTAAAGTCCATAAGAAGCTAGGCACACCTTTAGTCTCAGCAATTTCTGAATTTAAGGCCAGCAAAGCTTCATGGAGAGACCCTGTCTTTAAAATTAATCTAAATAAGCAAATAAATAAAAATCTGTAAGAGGTTAATATGTCCAGGCCACAGAGCTAGAAAGGGGCAAAGTTGAGCTCTGAACCCAAATGTGCCTTGCTACAAGCTCATATCTTTAGATGGCTTCTTAGTTCCTGGTGCTGGTGCCAGGCCGCACTTTGTACACGCTAGGTATGCACTGCAAAGAGTCACAGCCAAGTCCCACACTGCCTTCTGTGGTACCCTACACTGTGCAGGTACCCCACACGGTATCCCCTAAGATGAAACAGTCATGACTTACTCATGGACTGTCTTCCCCTGGTGGCGGTGGCTGCCTGGCTGTAAGGATAGGTGAGGCCTGCCCTCACAGCACCTCTCTGTTCTTTCTCCCTGTGGTCGTCAGTCCTCTCGGGGTGGTTTCCTTGTCACAGGCACCACCTTGTCAGCTCACCCTCGGGACCTTGACTCTACTCCCTCAATTAGTTTTGGTCCCATGGGAGAGGGAAGAGTGTCTGTCAGACTAGGGGAGAACTCATGATGGAATGTATGTGGAGCATGTATTGAGTCATGGGCTCCACCCCAGCACTGGCAGGGGACTGGATCAGGAGTGGGCTTCCTCTGAAGCCACCTACTATGTATCCTGCATATCAGATATTCACACCACGATTCCTAACGGTAACAAAATTACGGTTATAAAGTGGCAAGGAAATAGTTTTGTGCTTGGGGCAGGGGAGTGCGGGCGAGGCCAGCACAGCACGAGGAACTGTGTTAGAGAGCCACAACTTTAGGAAGGTTGAGAACCACTCTGCTGAAGTCTGCAAGTTGGTCATCAGAAGGTTCAGAGCACTTGGGGGGCTGAGGCAGGAGGATCAAAGCCAACCTCAATGGTCATATGAAATATCGGTCTAGGTTTTTGACTGTCTCAAAAACCTAGACCGATATTTCATATGACCAATGAGACTTTGAGACAGAAGACAAAGCGTCCACAAAACAACTGGCTTGCAGGCTGGCCGCCATGAGTGATTTTGTGTACCCCGTGCCCTGCACAGAGGTTGCCTGACCACAGGCGGGACTGGAGTAAGGCCTGAAATCTAGCCTCACGTTCCACCCACAAGCATTTTTGTCCTGATGAGAGGCTATGTCTGCCACAGGAAAAGCACTGCTTTTTCTAGTTTGCCCACCCAGAAAGGGGGCTCCTTTCGCTAACTCAATGAAGATACCATATTCTGAGCAGCAGCAGGGAAGGACTGCAAAGTAACAAAATAATATATGAACCCACCACATAGCACAAGCCACAGAAGTCAACCTGATTAAACCATAAGAACATATTTATTAAATTTCCAGGGGGAAAAATTGAACAACTGAGCCCCTGCAAAGGCAGAAGCCATGGCAGGTCTAAATATCTCTCCTCATTAGAAACAGTCCCACAAAAGCCAACGTGCCAGTGTTTTCCACCTCAGGTCAACATCCCACCGTCTTGGAGGATGACTCTTGCGCCGGTGGGGGGGGGGGCGGGGGGGGCGGGGGGGCGGGGGGGGGGCAATACCACAGCACACAGCGAAGACCAGGGAGCCTGGTGCGTGCAGTGAACGAGAGACACCGCCTGAAGCAAGGCAGAAGTGAAGCTTACACCCAACGTTGTTCTCTCCTTCACATATGTGATGTGGTATGTAGACAGACAGATACACACACACAGATGCATGAATGCACACATGAGTTCATGCACGGGCACACACATACACGAACACACATGTGTGCTCCCACACACACAATACTGCAAAGAAATGCTGGGTTGTTTGTTTGTTTGTTTGTTTCAGTCCATCACTAATCACCTTCCAGCCTCCCCACAGTGCTTTAGAGGTGAGTGACTACTCTTGTCTTCAGTGACAGTCCTCTCAAGAAAAGAATATGGATCCGAGTCTCTGAGTACTAACAACACTGTTACACAAGAGTGGCAAATGTCTCCTGTAGGTGCATCTGGAGGGAGGGATAAGATGGCTGAACACCCAGGAATCTCCTTTGTGAATCGTCACATCAGGCTGGCCCCTGAGGACTCCGTGGGAAAACCGTCTATGACCTGTTGGCCTTCCTGGAGACATAAATCTGAAACAAGTCACAGACTACTGTAGCCAGCACTTGGAGCACTGCACAGCTCACAGTCAGAACCGCTAGTCGGGGGACCACCCTGATACCCATGGGGATCTCTTTCAGAGGGCTTGTCCTAGAATTCTCATGCTATTCAATCCTGGCCTTCGCCTCCTCCAGGGAGTCCTCTCTGACTACCTCCTGCTGATCTCTCTCCCTTCTAGGAACTACAAATCTCATTTAATTATATCTATTCTCCTCTCCCTCTCCCTCTCCCTCTCCCTCTCCCTCTCCCTCTCCTTCTCCTTCTCCTTCTCCCGCTTTTTTTTTCCTTCCTCCTTCTTCTTTTTTCTTCATTTTGTTTTGTTTTTTGAGACAAGGTTTTACTATGGATGGCCTGGAACTCCTTACATAGATCTGGCTGGTCTTGAACTTACAGAGATCCTGCCTGCTTCTGCTTCCAGGGTGCTGGGACTAGCTAATTATACCTCATTATATCTAATTCTAGTTTTTATTATTCTCCCTAAATCATATTGAAACCACAGTGAGGGAAAAACTATCTCTAGGTTGTTGTTGGTTTTTTTTTTCAATTACATTTACTTATTTATTCCGTGTGTGTGTGTGTGTGTGTGTGTGTGTGTGTGTGTGTGTGTATGTGTTTATGGTGTGTAAAGAGAGAACAACTTTCAGGAGCTAGCTCTTTCCTTCTTGTGCATCCGAGGGATCAAACCCTGATCACCAGGTTTGGCAGCAGCCGCCTTTACCCACTGAGTCATCTCCCAGCCCAACCTGGTGCCTATCAACACTTACCGTGGCAGACTTTTACAAGTCTAGAGAAGAGAGAAGAGGGCCTGAGAGCAGAGTTAGGTTCCCAGCACCAACACTGGGCAGCTTGTAACTGTCTCTAACTCTGGCTCCTAGTTGCTCTACTTCCTCAACTGAAGGATATGGTGCACACAGTGCTCTATGAAGTGGGGGGAGTGGGGGGGGGGCAGGCACACCTCCATCCTGGGTGGCTTCTTAGAGAACAGCTCATTTCTAGGCATCTCTTTAGCTTGCCTTTCTCTTTTATCTACTTTAGAAATGGAGTGAAGCCTGGAAGTGGTAGCACCCAGCACACACTTTTAATCTCAGCACTCTAGAAGCAGAGGTAGATGGATCTCTGAGCCAGCCTCATCTATAGAATGAGTTCTGGGCCAGTCATGTGTGTCTGAAAAAGCCACTGAGAAACTTCATCTGGGAAAACGATAACAATAACAACAGGAATGAGATGATGGGGTAAAATAAAACAGGGTGGTCGCATAATTAACCAAAAGCACACCCAACAGGGTAGTTGTTCTGCCTCCTTGTGTGTGTCAACTTGACACAAGCTAGCATCATCAGAGGAGAGAGAAGAATGCCTCCATGAGATCCAGCTGTAGAACATTTTCTTAATTAGTAACTAATCAGGGAGGGCCCACCCCATTGTGGGTGGTGCCATCCCTAGGCTGGTGGTCTTGGATTCTATAAGAAAGCAGACAAAGCAAGCCATGTTGAGCAAGCCAGTAAGCAGCATCCTTCCATGGCCTCTGCCTCCTGGTTTCTAGGCATGCCTATGAGGAATTATCTTAACTAGGTTAGCTGAGGTGGGAAGACCTATCCTAAAAGTGGGTGACACTATTCACTCTGCTTGGATCTTGGATAGCCTAAAAAGGGGAAAGTTAAAGTGGATTAGTGGTGGCACACGCCTTTAATCCCAGCACTCAGGAGACTGAGGCAGGAGGATCTCTGTGAGTTCGAGGCCAGCGTGGTCTAAAGAGTGAGTTCCAGGACAGTCAAAGCTACACAGAGGAACCCTGTCTCAAAAAAAGAAAAAAAAAAAAAAAAAAGAAAGACAGAAAGAAAGAAAGGAGGGGGGAAAGCTGTCTAACATGAGCTTCCAGGGTGTGAGTGCCGAGTAATCGCCTCATACTCCTGCCTCCAGGAGCTTCCCACAATAAACTGGATCTTGGAACAAACCCTTTCCTCCTCAAGTTGCTTCTGTCAGGGTGTTTTATCAGCAATAGAAAAAGTCACTCAGCCAGCATCCAAGAATGTGTTCCTTAACTTAGGGATGGAGGTCCTGGGTGGTAAATGAATGAACGGGCATTCCTTTAAATAAATGAATAAATCAATAAGACAAGTAAGGTTGTTTGTGGAGAATGGCACAGACAGAGTGCCATTGAAGTTCTGCACCCTGAGGGCCAAACAAAACAGGAAGCTGAGGCTAAGATCCCTCGTGGAGGGCCAGGCTCGGGAAAGGTTGCTTACCAAGCGTGAGCAAAGTCCTGGGTTTGATTCCCAGTACCACACACAGAGACAACAGCAACAGCAAGGACAACCACACTTGGAAGTGTCACTAGCCAGCCACCTTTGAACAATGATCCTGACTGTGGGGGTGAGGGAGCAGGGTACAGGCAGGATTTTTCTGCAGATGGTGAAAAATTAGCATCCATCACTGCAGGATGGGGGTGAGGAGTAGCGGGCGGGGTCACTGAAGGGAGGGGCTGCGTGGGCTTTGATTAGTTCTTTTTTTGCACCTCTTAAATATATCGCAATACTTACAGAATACTTTAAGAGTCTCAAGCCAGATCCTGCCGCCCGAGTTGGAGGATGGCTCAGTGGGCATGAGGCTCTGGGAACAAGCACGGGGACTTGAGTTGGAATCCCTAGCGCTCACCCCATGTGCTTGTAGCCCCAGTGTTGGAAGGCAGAGGCAGGAAGATCCCCAGAGCACACTTGCTGGCTGTCCAGCCTGAACCAAATGGCAAGCTTTCATCAGTGAAAGACCCCCATCTCAGAGGAATAAGACAGAGTGATATAGAAAGACACTTTATGTCCTCCTCTGGATTTCATATGTGTGTGTACACTTGCACACACATGTGTACATATATACAACGCACACACAGTCCTTGGAGCTCAGGCAGTGAAATTCCACGTCACAGCAGTTAGAACAGCAGAACTCAAAACCTTTGACAATGCCAAGTGCTGACACAGATGCAGAGTAACTAGAATGTAGACACACTTCCCCTATGCTATGAGACACACAGAGTGTAGGTGCTTGAGAAACAAAGCCAGCCTGCTTTCTCTCTCTCTCTCTCTCTCTCTCTCTCTCTCTCTCTCTCTTTGGTTTTTCAAGACAGGGTTTCTCTGTATAGCCCTGGCTGTCCTGGACCTCACTCTGTAGACCAGACTGGCCTCAAACTCAGAAATCTGCTCACTGCCTCTGCCTCCCAAGTGCTGGGATTAAAGGCATGCACCACCATGCCTGGCTACCAGCCTGCTTTCTTACAACGGAATGCCTTCCCCAGCAACTCCACATCTAGATATTTACCCAAAGGACACAGGTAAAAATATGTATACAAAATGATCACATATGTAACACAAAATGATCACAGCAGCTCTTCTTACAGCAGCCACAACTTAGGTGCCTAGTCTGCAGATAAACTGTTTAATAAAGGAAACTAACTCTGCATATACACTGTATGGATTCCAGTAAGAAATCTGAGATAAAGCAGCACACATTGCAGGACTCCATGGGTCTTCAATCCAAAGCCACATGAAACTTAGAGGATATGTCACCAACAGCAGAGCCTGGAAGGTTGGGGCTGGTAGGAGGATTCAGGGAACATTCTGGACCGAGGATTGTTCTGTCAGTGTGCTGTGGATGGCACAGGGCATAGATGTGGCAAAAGGCACACTGAGGAGCTGTGCCATAAAGGGCCATCGAGAAGGGTCATCAGCCTTCTGTTGCTGCGGAGCCTGAGGAGCTGGGGTTAGTCTCCCAGGATCCACATGGTAGAAAGCAAAAACTGACTCCCACAAGTGGTCCTCTGACCTCCATCCACATGTGCACTGTGGTAAAAACACAGAGGACATGCGTGTGTCACACACACACACACACACACACACACTAATAAATTTCAATACTTTTCAAGCAACTTTAATTTATACATTTTGTTTCACTATTCCACGGTAGGTTTTTAAAAACTGTATCTGTGATGCTTAAAGGACACTCCACACCGACTAAGTCAGGGACTCCTCTGGGTGACGCTCAGGAATCTATCTGCCTGTTCAGAGCCCTAAGGTCCAGGTCCCCAGGGGTGACACCCACTCGCCCCTCCCCCACTTTGGCCCGTGACACTTCCAACAGGGCAGGCTTGGCGTCCCCCCTCCCTCCAAGCTCCCAACCCCTCTGCCTAGTCGCCCTTAGCAACCAAGAAAGGACTTGCAAATCCTCAAAGTGCAGCCGCCTGGGGAGGGGCGGCGCGGTGTCAACGAGACAAGGACACGTCCAAAACGCTGGGTAATTGCCGGGCTGCTAATGCTCAGCCCTTTGTGCGTCCGCGCGGAGCCAGCGGCCGCGCTCCCAAGCCCCGGCTTTTCAGGGCGGGCGCGCAGGGGGCCTGACGACCGCGCTCCCGCGCTCCGAGGCGCATAATTAATCGGCCTTCACAGGGTCGGGGACAAAGGCGCTCATTCACCCGCCGCTCCTCCCTCCCCGGGATATTGTTATTGCGGAAAAACTGCAGCCAGCTGGGCCGCAGGGCAACGTCAGCGCCATGGGAGAACGGACCGACCGCACCTAGGAGACCCAGTTCTCTCTCCTCCAGAGCCCCCCAGAGGGATCGGGGCAGCCAGGAGCCAGGGTGGGCAGGACGCAGGGTCTCTTTTGCGGGCTACAGGGTGCTGAAAGCGTCGAGGTTTCTGTCGGGCCCCGATACGTTCGAGCTGTGGAAATGGGAACGGCACGTGCCTACACTGGCTCCTAGGAGAACTTAAATGGACTTGCTTGCCCAGGCTAGAGCCCTACCCGGCAGGCCCTCCACAACACCAAGAAGAACGGGTCTGTAGTTAAAGTCAAGGACCCCGAGGAGTGTTGGGGAAACTTGCCTAGGCCCACTGTGACCTTACCAAATCTATAAGATGGCTCCGTGGATAAAGGTGCTTGCTTTTAAACCTGGAGACCTCCACTCGATCCCTGTGACCCTTATTAACCATGGAAGCAGAGACCTCCACGTATGTGCACCACCCCTCAAGCATGTTCCCTACCCCACGGTAACGATAAACAACGTTATTTTTAAAGTGAAGCGGTAGGCTGGACATCTATCTGCATTTTCCTGTTCTTCAAGCCCTCTGGAAGCTCTCTGAAAGCCGCCGCAAAAGTGGCTCAGCGCTCCGCCCCAGTTCATGGGTGAGAAGACAATCTTCAGAAGTGACAGGCCACGGTCACAGAGCAGGGCTGCTTGGACCCTGGGCATGCTGGTTGTGCGCAAAGCGGAGCAGAAGAAAGAAAAAGCTGCTAGAGATTGAGACACTGGCCTTCCTCAAGCCTAAACCCTCCCTGACTTCAAAGCCCTGGACCAAGGCTCGTATTAAAACCCTGACCTCTCCTTGTACTGCAAAAGACTTTGGCATGTTCTGTTCATGGGACCTATGGGGGTTCCCCTACCAGCTCCATCTGAGGTGTCTTTGAGAGACCAGGCCCAAAGCCTTCATGGCTGTGTCAAGGCCACTGCCCACCAAACCTGAGTCATGGCTGATCATGGCAACACTCTCTCACCATTCAGAGGCCCTGGCCTGAGGGCTCCATTCCTCTTCAAAGTCCAGTGTTCCCCCAGGCCCAGCAGAAGCCCAGGTTCCAGGTTGGCAAGGCTGGGCTTCACCTTTCCCTCTAAACCCAAGGCATTAGGCACCAGGCCATTCCTCCTCCTCAGTGCAGCAACAGTTGTGACGAGCCGCCATGGCTTTCTGAAACCTCAGGGTTCTGAACAGCTCCCAGAACAAGCAGGGGCTTTCCAAAACCCTGCCTGCCCAGCCCAGCCCAGCCCAGCCCAACCCAGCCCATCTCCTTGAGACGTTCTGTCCCTCTCAGCCATGCTCTGGAAAATGTTTCCTTTGCCTAAGACTTCCAGTCTTGAGCAGGACCATAGGACAGCAAGCCAGACCGCCATAGAGCCTCGGTCCTCCTGGCAAGATGAAGATGGGAAAGCTCCCTTGTTAGCTAAGGAGCCCATTCTGACCTCCAAGGCACAGAGGGGGCCCAACCAAGCTAACTCTGTAGCCAACATACCGTGCTAGACACTGGAAAGCCAATACCCTATGACAGTCATATCTGTGGATTGGGGAAAATGCACAGAAAATTCCAGAACAAAGCGGAGAGAAACAAGATAAAACAGAGTCCAGCCAAGGCCCAGCCGGGCCTCTGAGAGCACAGACCAGCTGTCCAGCAGAAAGCAAACCCAAGCAGGGCTCCTGAGGTCAACACAGTTCTGACAAGGCTTGGGGCTCAGGCATCCCCCAGTGGTCAGGACACCAGCACAGCATCATAAGCCTAGCTGACTCCCGCAAAGTCGGCTGTATTTACAAGCTAGAATAGCCCACCAGATACGGGATACGGCTTCACCGAAAGGAAAGCAGACTATATTAAAGAGCATCCTTGAGAATCTCGCCTGAAGTAATTGAAGCAAAAAGGTAAAGATGTCTAACTTTTCCTCAGATGTTTTCAGAAGCATAAATCATGGGCGAATCTGGGGAAAGCGGCACGTCAGTGATCCCTTGGGCTAGCCTTGGAGGCTGCTGAAGCATCCCGGACACACATGTAAACCGCAGGGCCAGCATCCCCACATTCAGTCACTGTACCCACCTCCTGTTGCCTGCAGCCCCATCCCCTACCACGTTCCCTCCCAGAAGCACTTGCCTTCAAAGGCAGGTATCTTCCATCAAAGCACTTTGTGAACCCCAAACTGGTTTGACAATCCTTAAGGGAATTACTAGCCTCTGAATCTCAGATCAGCTAACATTATGGTTTGTGAACACTGAATGCTCCCTAAACCTGGAGTCCAGTCATTTGCCCATGGATTCCAGTGCTGATGGGGTGGGGGCTGGGGTGGGGGAGAAGGACAGAGAAATGATCAGTGCGTAGACTGAATTGAGAAAAACAGGAGAAAACAAACAAACAAACAAACACCAGATGTGGTGGTGATAACCCCAGGACTTGGGATGTGAAGGCGGAAGGATCAAAAATTAAGGGTAAGCCTTAGCTCCATAGCAAGTGAGAGGGCCAGCCTGAGCTACAAGAGAACTTTACTCAAAAAAGTAAAAGAAAACAACAAACAAAAAGGGGAAGCTAGCGGAGACCACGTAGATTTTACAGCCTACACATCAATATTACATGTCGACACTACATGTCAGTATCCCATGTCAATACTACATGTCAGAACTACATGTCAATACACGTCAGCACTACACATCAGTACTACATGAGTATCACACACTCAGGCCAGAGCTAATGGGGTTCTTCTTTAGCCAAGGCTAGTTAGTGAACACACTCAGGCCCACGTACAGAGGCCCACAGTCTGAATCTTGCCTTGTGTGCTTCAATGGGTCCGTTACTCTCAAGCACACACTTCTTAGCCCTGAATATTTCAAGTTGATTACTAGTATTTCCTCAACGAGATGAGTAAGATAGGGGGCTTGCTTGCTTGCTAAGCCTTCACCGAGCTGTGCTCACAGCCTGGGAGAAACACTGACCCACCAGTGAACCCTAAGTAGCCTCTAACCCCATGAGGAAAGGAACTGCATTGTCTCCCTCTGGCACTTAGCAGAGTCGCTGACGCACAGCTGGCACGGAGTCCTGAGTTGGGTTGAGGTGAACAGCTGTCCTCCCTCACCAGGGCACACTGAGCGGGCTGTTTGACCTTGGATGGTCCATGGCAGAGTGAGCGAGCACCCAGAAGCCCTTCTTTGCGCCCATCCTCAGAGCAGGCTTCTTGCTACGGCTTGGAGAAAGGTCCCAGGCTGGTTTGTGTCTGGTATTACATGTCTCATGTTGGGATGGGGTCCTCTCCTGGTCCTGGGCATGGGAACTCTCCTGGAAGAGCAGCTCCACTCAAGCGCATGACGTTTCTGGTGGGGGCAAGGCCTTCTATAAGAGTGGTCTTGGTTAAAATCATCGTTGCTCCATCCCTACCCAGCACTCCCAGTCTCCAGTGCTAGAGCAGCGAATGTCAGCCATCAATGAACCACCCCAGTTTGGGTATTTTATTAAGGTGACCGGAGAGGACTAAGGAGCAGAGGAGTCTGGCCACACTTTGGAGGAGACACCCAAAGCGTCTCCCTTCTTAGCCTCTGTGCTATCCGTCTGTCCCCTAAGAGTCAGTCACCACCTGGGCCTCGAGGGCAGTGGGGCATGTGTCCAGCACAGTCAACCTCTGCTTCCAGCATAAAAAGGCATTCCGGTGAGAGCTCCTTCCCCCTTCCTTTTCTTCCTCCCCGCTCTTCACTCTGCCCCTCCTCTTGCTCCAAGAGCGTCCCAAGTGACATGTGGACCCAGATCAAGCCTTTGTCCTCGGGCCCCTGCTGAAGCCTTTCTGGATGGCTGCCTGCCTTCCTCCTCAGCTCCTCCAGCCAGCCGCCTACCTCACCCTCCTCACCCCCACCCCTGCCATTCCTGTTTGTGAACAGCTTTCTAAATACAGCCAAACTTCCCCTTTCTGTCCATAGGGCCCACAGAGTAGCTGCGGCAGGACAGTGCCTCCGCAAAGGTTCTTTTCACGAAGTCTGGCTGAGACCCACACCCTCTGGCTCTCGCCACAGTTTCCCCCACGCAGGCTCTGGAAGAAACCGTGCCCTCCAAAAGCAGTCCCAACCCTCTGCCCATCTCGTCTAGAGAAGGACAGAATCTACAGACCAAGGATCCAGGATGCCTGGGTTGGAGAGGAAAGAAGACCAACAGTTGAGCTGGCTTCGGCCTGCCCCTGCCCCTGCCCCTGCCCCCGCCCCCGCCCCTGCCCCTGCCCCTCCTGCCCCTGCCCCTGCCCCTGCCCCTGCCCCTGCCCCTGCCCCTGCCTCCTTGTCCCTGCCCCTGCTGCAGTGCTGTGAAGCCCTAGGTTAGCTGTTCCTTCTAAAACTCTCTTGTTTCCGGAATGAAGGGCTAGCTTAGTAGATTTTCCTGGCCCCTTCTCTTTCTTGTCCATCTCTCCCCAAGGTACTCTCATCCAGTGCCTGGAGAAACTGTTTGGCCAGGGACATGTCAGTACCAGAGGGTAGTCACCATTCCAGACTCCTGCGCCATACCTAGTGTTCTTTCTGTGGCACTCTCCCCTCGGGAAGGCAGTTCTCTCCATCTTGGCCACAGAGTAGGGTCACCTGGGGAGATGTTACAGTACCCCCAGCCTGTCCTCAGGCACACTTCATATCAAAGAAGTCAGTCTGTCTGGGAAGTGTCAAGGCTACCTTGGCTGATCAGGTCAGGGGTGAAGGCCTTGCAGAAAGGCTCCCAGAGGCTAAGACAGTGCTGCAAGCCAGAGTTGACACTACCGCCTTCTCTGCTGAGCGAGGGTTCAGCTATGGAAAGAGCCCTAGTGTGAAGTGCATGTCTGTTGTGAGTGGTGAGGTAGGCCTGGGCCATACATATATTTGCCACCTAGTCATGGAGGCCCAGAAGCCCCCACTCTAAAAATGTGGTACAAGGCCAGCCTTCAGACTGTGGTCAGCAGAGGGATCTCTTAGAGATTGAGAAAGGTTAAATAGAGAAGGGAAACCCAACTGGGGCAGAGGCTGTGGGAGAGATCAGGGCAAGAGGAAGGAGACTGTCCTCCCTCACTGTCTCCCTCCCATCAATCACTCCTGGGGGGGGGGGGACCACTCAGCTAGCAGGCCACAGGGCACAGGATATAACACCCCGTCAGGATGCAGGACATGTTCCACCTCCAAGCCTTGCAGGTATTGAAGCATAATCATTTGGCCATCCCTAGGCCAAAGGGAATGTTAGATCAGATTCCAGAGACATCACGGGACATCACATCAGGGGACCCAGATGCTTCGGTGGTTAACTGTCTCTGATGGAGACCTTTCTCCCACGTCTCATCTGCCCTCTGTCAAAACATCCTGGCAGGGAAGGAAGGCCAAGGACTCTGCTGCTAGCCAGCTCTGCAGCTGTCCCCTCACCTATCCAGTAAGTAGACAGACATGACAAAGGAAGACTACAGGCACCACGCCCCTGGAACATATCACTCATCTCAACTCTACAAGGGTTGCCCTTGGCAAACCTAAAGAAGATTAAACCTCCATAGAAAACATATGGGAAGGATAGCTCGGACCCGCGCAGAGCATCTAATTAACATGCTTGCACGAGGCACTGCAGGAAGGAGGGAGGTAGAGGCAGAGAGAGAACTGAGCAGCAGGTGTGTGCAAACAGTTATCAGAACTGAAGGGATGTATGTAACTTGGAGGCTATGGAGGAAGCTCACCCGAGCAGCCACCATCAGAAAGTGAGCGCAGGGAAAGATGGGGACTCCAGGAATGCTGCTACTCAGTCAGGGGGCTTTGATCTTCCTCTCCTCAGAGGACATTTGACAATATCAGACATTTCTGGTGGTCTCACACAGTAAGAGAGACCAGCAGGGCTGTTGAATGTGTTACACTGCACAGGAAAGCCCCAAACTAGCTGGCTTTGAAATGTCAGCTGTGCAAAGGGAAAAGACTATAGCCTAGATAAAGGAATAAACAAACAGATACTGCACCACGTCAGACCATTAAAAATTAAAGGGGTGGGGTGGCAAGATGGCTCGGCAGGTAAAGGAGCTTGCTGCTAAACCTGATGACCTGAGTTCAGTGCCACAGGACAGGAGAGAATTGACCCTCAAAAGTTGTCCTCTGACTACACACACACACACACACACACACACACACACACACCCCTTTCCATCATATGCCTCTACATACAAAACAAATTTGTTTGGTTTTTTTTTTTTGAGATAGGGTTTCTCTGTGTAGCCCTGGCTGTCCTAGAATTCACTATATAAACCAGGCTGGCCTCAAATTCACAGAGATCCTCCTGCCTCTGCCTCTCAAATACTGGGATCAAAGGCATGTGCCACCACACTCAGTGTTTTATTTAAAAAGAGCAAGTCTTGCCTGGGTAGTAGTGAAGGTACGTTAGGAACTAAGGCATAGCATTAGTTAAAATAAATGAAATGAAAGAGCAGCCTTCTCAGCAGGCCCTGGTGTGTGCTGTTGCTGTCCTTGGATCCATGGCTGCTCGCTGAGCCATCTCAACTCCTGCTCTTTGCTCAAGTGTCTACCTGGGGCCTTAGGCCTGCCTGAGGGAGCCCTGTCTCACCCAGAGAGGAGGGGGGCGGGTTTAGTACACAGCTTAGCAACCACCTCTGCAACCAGATGGAGGGTAGGAGCCGAGTGAGATGTACTCAGAAAGAAGAAGGGTGGGTTCGAGTGACTGGGGTGACAGGGAAGAGGAAGAGAAAGGGGTGCTGCAAGTTTCAGTGTTTCACAATGTTCACAAAAATACCAGACAGCCTGAGGGCCGCAGGGACAACTTCAAGTTGAGCAACGGCTGTAGCACTGTTTCTAATCCATGGAAAATTCTCTTTTCATTAGAGCCCCTGCTCGAGCCAAGCCAGACCCTTCATTACCACCACAACAACTGAGAAGGGGACATTTGTCCTGTAGTCACACCAGGCTTCTCCTTGTTCTCCGACACACCCAAGCCAGCACCCCACCCTGACTAAACTTCTTGGGATACCAATTACTGTGTTTGCTGACCCCCCCACTCTGGCTTCACTGGAGTCCAAAACATCCGCAGGATCCCCACAAAAGCATCACTAAAAGACAATGTATGTGTCTGGCCAGTATCTGGAAAAAAAGCCATGTCCCTCAAATGGCAGCCCACACAGTCCTTCAAGAGTCTTAAGGTGCACCTCAAGTTTGCCTGTAGTTTCCTGGCGACCCAGATGAAGAAAAAGCTGTTAGGCATCAGCCTCACAAGTCTTGGGGTCTGCACATCAGAATTCCCTGCCCCCAACTCGTCAGCAGACCCAGCGTTTTGCTGAACCACAGTCTAAAAATGTCTTGTGCTTATGGTCTGAGGAGAGACCATCTGGAGAAGAGCACCCCCAAAGTATACGCTACTGGGGGACTAGACTCCCCAAGCCATAAGGGAGAGATGGATAGAGTCTGTGATGACCAAGAACAGCGCAGTTTCCCTGTCCTCTGACTGGCTGGGGCTAAGTATCTGGAAGAACGGCTGGAATGTGTGCCCTTTAAGTGACCCCCCCTTGAACTGTATTTCTCTCAACTGAGCTTTTGATAAAACCCAAGCAGGAGGAGGCAGTTGGAGGGTGTAACCGCTGACGATGGTCTGGCATGGGTACCCTGGGCATGAGTTGAGGGTGGAGACATGAGATCCTGGCACCTGCGGAGACATCATTCAAGGGCTTGTCACACACTCTGGGAAAGACCCAGAGCATTCTCTTCTGGTGAAATGTCTAGCAGATGTAGAAGCAAGACGGAGACCCCATGGGGACTGTGCGTCCACACCCACCTCTGAGCTCCCACCTCACTTTGTGCTGTCATGAGAGTAAAAAAACACCCTGATTTTACTCTGCCCCAACACTGTGCCAGTCTCCAGTTAGTCTTCTCAAGCAAGCTACTAGCCCGACGCCGTGCTTGTGCTCATTTTGCAGACAGCAAACCAAGGCTCAAGCAGTCTGGCCAGGTGCAACCCAACTGAGAAGGGTAAAAACTATGTTGCAAAGACTATGTTGCCCACTCAAATCTGTTTGGTTTCAAAGATCACATCATTTTAAGGGCTACCTGAGAGACCCTGGGGCAAGAAGAGATGAAGCTGTCAAGAAAGTGACAAGGTAGTTAATTGCCAGCATGAGACAGAACTCAGAACTCTTAAGAAATAGTGACTACGACGGGGACAACACAAAAGTGCCTCTTCCACTTGTCCTTTCTGGTTCCAGGACTCAGAGATCCAGTGAGAATAGAGCCACAGAGTGGGAACCGGAAATGCCCGGAGGAAGGCCGCCTGCCCAGCCACAGCATCCAAACCTTAATGAGGAGCAGCAAATGCACTATGAGCACCCTAGGTTTTGAAGAAATTATGCTATTAATAATAATAAAAATAAAATAATAATAATAATAATTTGGCAGGGGTTATACTTTGGGTAAGAAGTGTCCCTCTAAAAAGATGTGGCCCCCAAAACCGAGTTCAGAGGTGGAGCTTTCGGGAAGTGGTTGAACCCTGATGTGCTAACCACATCAGTGGAGTCTCCATTGATGGATTCCTAAATGAACGGCCTGCAGGAACTGGCGGGAACTGTGAAGCTGAGCTTAACTATGAAGATGCTGCTGAAGGTGTGTCTTTGCCTCGACCTCTTCCTGTCTGTCTTTCTCTCATTCCTGGCAGCCGCGAGGTGGGAAGCTCTCATATGTTGTATCTCTGCCTCATCATAGATTCAAAAGCAAGGGAGCCAGCAGCCACTCCCTGCAGAGCATCCTCTGTATGCTGCCCCTTCTCCGTGGGACATCTTAAGCTTCCCCTGAATGCTCCAGATCTGTCACTTCAAGAACTCTTCCTGAAACTTCTGGACTAGGTGGCCGGCATTCTGCTACTGCACAGAGTACTGCTATGCTATGCTATGCTATGCTATGCTATGCTATGCTATGCTATGCTTGCTTACATATCGTGCCATGAGGGTATGTCTCCCTCACAGGATAGGGCCTGTGTCCTTATGCCCAGAGTCTTAGTCTGTGTCCAACACACAGCAGAACCTACATGAGAAAGAACATAGGTATCTGAAGACTAGAGCTGAACTCTAAGACATTATGGTCCCCCAAAAAAATTGCCGTGGAGCTCATAACACAGATAGTTCTTGGCTTAGGAATTTTCAAGGATGGTGTAAAAACAATATGCATTTGGTAGAAATCACGCTTCAAGGTTTGAATTAGCTCGTTCTGGCTATCCCAGCCGGCCCTGGGTGACTGCTATGAAGATATTCTCAATGATACTGGTCAATAGCACGGAGTCACCACTACCTGTCAGCCTGTGGGTGGGTAGGGGTGTGTGTGTGTGTGTGTGTGTGTGTGTGTGTGTGTGTGTGAGAGAGAGAGAGAGAGAGAGACAGAGACAGAGACAGAGACAGAGACAGAGAGAACCATAGAGTATTGACTTAGCAATTATGGAGGCCAGCAAAATTGGAAACTTGCAAGGCTAACATCTGTTTAGTACAAAGTATCAGGCTGCCACAGAAGCAGGAAGAGCTGGCATCGCAGTCTGAAGGCTGTCTGATGGGGGACTTCTCCCATCTGGGGTTAACCTTCTCTTCTAGCCAGTCCTCCCACTTACTAGGTAAGCCCCACCTACACTCTGCAGAGTAATCTGCTTGGGAAGGCTTAAATGTTAATCCTATTAAAAACACCTTTATAGAAACGGCCAAGATATTTGACCGAATATCTGGGTACCCGGTGTCCCTGTCAGGTTGACATACAAAGCAGAACTGCCCAGGAGTCATATAAGAAAGCGGATGTGATAGAGGCCTGGTAAGTATCAAAGACCAGTGAGGCACAACTCCAGCAGGGGGTTAGTCACTTGCTCCTTTCAAACGCATTTATCAAACATCTATGACAAGATTCTCCGTTCTTATTGCTGTGTAACAAACCACTCCTAAACCTAATGGCTTAAAATAACACGGCTTTATTTGCTTATGGTTTTATAGGTCAGTAATTTGGGAAGGGCTCAGCGCGGTGCGGCGCTCCTTCTGTTTCCGGACACTTCAGGCAGTCACTCTTGCATTTGCGTTAGCTTGAAGAGCCCACCAAGACCACAGCGAATGATCTAGTGGGCGGCCACACTTTGTGCTGGGTGACCTCATGAACCTACACCTCGGTCTTTTCATAATGGTGTCTGTCTTCCCTGAGAATATTCCAGGAGCACAGGCAGGCATGAGGAGAGGCGAGGCTTCCCAGAATTCTTCTCGGCCATGGTTGTCACATTACTAAAAGCAAGTCACATGCTCATGGAGGAAAAGAACTATACAAGGCATTTGTATCAAAGAGTGGGGCTCGCTGGGGCCCCTAGACAGCTCTCTACCCCAAGACACAGGGGACTCTGTCCTTCTTCCTGTTCCCCGAGGATCCTGAGTGCTACTAAGTGTCAGTATCACTCATGCAGCAAACAAGCCCATCTGAGTGTCTCTGACATGTTCACACTCTGTAAGAGCAGGTTGGGATACGACACGGCACTCATAGCTTAGCACTTTCTCATGCAGATGTCTGGTTTTCTTTCAAAATATTAGTTTAACTGAATCTTGAAACAAGTTCTTTCTTTTGATTTTCATTTTTTGGGGGTTTGTTTTTCCAGACAGGAATTCTCTGTGTATCCCTGGCTATCCTGGAATTGAACTCACAGATCTGTCTGCCTCTGCTTCCTGAGGGTGCCGGATTAAAGGTGTGTACCATCATACCCAGAGTAATTTAATGTTGTTGTTATCATTGTTGTCTCTAGGTACACGTGTGGTGGCTCATGTGTGGTAACTCATGTGGTGGCTCATGTGGTGACTCATGTGTGCTGGCTCATGTGTGGTGACTCATGAGTGGTGGTGCATGTGTGATGGCTCATGTCACATGTAATGAGGTCAGAGGACAACATCAGTTCTCCAGTTCTGCCTGTACACAGTTTCAGGGATTGAACGAAGATTATCAGCCTCACTAGGCTTCAGAATAATTCTCTAAAGAAAATTGGTACCACTGTACTTGTGGGAAAATACCTAGAGTTTAAATGTTCTCAGCGCTGCTTTGGGGGGTCGGGAGGAGGGAAGCTGACAGCAGTAGTGGCGCACGCCTTTAATCCCAGCACTCGGGAGACAGAGGCAGGTGGATTTCTGTGTTCTAAGCCAGCCTGATCTACAGAGTGAGTTCCAGGACAGCCAGGGCTACCAGAGAAACCTTGTGTCAAAAAACAAAAACAAACAAGCAAAAAAAAAAGAGGATATTGGGTTCTGCTTCCTGGTGAAGGAGGCAGAAGAGGAAGTTTAGGAGAGAGGCAAGATTTCCAGAAACTTCCTCATAGCTTCCTCCTCAGAATTGCTCATCCTATCCTCAAAATGGCTGGTCCTGCCTACGCCTACCCTTCAGGGCGAAACCCAGCTCTGCCTGGCCCACAGCGTTCTTCCTTGCCTCCCTCTCAGAGGCTTTGGCCTGCCTGGTTAGGTGAACGGTAGGCAGGAGGCCTGTGTTTGCTTTCTTTCCTCTGTGCCCCAGGTCCCAGCCTCAGGGACTCTGGGCAGGTTGCTGAGAATGGAGGGGTCAGGCCATATTCTCATCATTGCAGGACAAGGAGGTTGAAAGGCCTGGAGTAGCTCAGGGACTAGTACAGCAGGCTAGCCAGTACTGGGGAAGAGGGGACCACTAAGTACTTTCAGCACCTACACACTGACCCATACCCTCAGGCCACCCTCTGCTCTCCTCCTTATTTCAGCAATGATAGCGCTGGCCTCCACACACACCACCCCCCCACACACACACACACACACACACCTCTGCCCTCTAGACTTCCCTCTCAGGTAGGCCTCTTACCCAGGACTCATAGCTGCCCGTCCTCCTCACAGGTCTGGGAAGAGAATGCAGAGCTCCATGAGTTTGGATAAGGAAGGGTGTGTGTGTGAATGTGTGTGTGTGTGTGTGTGTGTGTGTGTGTGTGTGTGTGTGTTTATGTGTATGTGTAGGTATTGTTACTAGCCTTTAACTTCGAGTCTGCTCTTCCTGTCTATGTATTGGAAACATCTACAATAGCAACAGGCACAGATCACTTTAGACTCGTTGCAGACCTTTTAAAAAGCTTACTCATCACCGCTGCGGAACAACCACCAGGTAAGTGTTGCTCAAGGGCAGGTGAGATGGCTGGGAGTTAATGGCGGGTAAGGGTGCTTGCCACACAGCCTGGTACCCCAAGTTGGAACCTGTCACCTTCCTAAAGCTGGATGAGGCGGCTCAAGTCTGAGATCTCAGCGCTCCTCTGATGACATGGGAAACAGAGATAGAGACTCACCTGAAAGTTGGTGGGCCCTTGCCCTAGAGACTAAAAAGCAGGAGGAGAAACAAGATGGATGGGGGTGAGAACTGATTCCCAACAGATGTCCGCTGGCTCACTGGGCAAAGGTGCCTGCCACCAATCCTGATGACCTGAGTTCAATTCCTGGAGCCCATATGATGGAAGGAAAGAACCAAGCCCCTCAAACTGTCCACTAATCTCTACAGAGTGTTATGTGTACACACACACATACACAAAACACACTGAGAAACACACACTCAAAGTCACAAACACACACATACACACACTAAATTAAAAATAAATAAACTGTAAAGTATTCATCAAGAAACCCCTCAGGGGAAAGGGGCTGAAGAGATGGCTCAGTGGGTAAGAGCACTGGCTGCTCTTGCAAAGGACATGGGTTCAATTCCCAGCACCCACAGGGCAGCTCACAAAAGCATGCCATGCCAATCTCAGGGCATTCCGTGCTATCTAGGTTCTACAGGCGCTGCCTATGTGTAGTATATAGACGTGCATGCTGGTCAAACCCCCACACATACAAAATTAAAATAAAGATGAAAACCTTTTAAAAGAAACTCTCCACTCCTCTCAGGGCTGCCTCCCTGGCTGGAGCTCTGTGTCTTATTCTCCTTGGTTGCTTTGGCAGTCCTGATTTGGTTCTACATGTTTGAAACCTTCCTCAGAGAAGGACCCACAGTTCTCCCCAGATCCTAGAGGTACACGGAGGTCAAATTCTAGGTTTGTGTGGTCAGTCTACAAAACCACACCCAGCCCCCCACCCCTGAAAGTGACCTCTGCTTGCTTTGCATTTCTGATGTTCTCAAGATGGAGGACAAGCCTTGAGAGCCGAGAACTGTTATGTAACGCTGCCCTCGAAGTTGACAGTATGGCTCAGTATTTGCAAACCAGGCTGGTCTGCTTCCAGAGCCTCCTGGAGCTACCCTGACCACTGCTTGGGTTCATGGGGTTAGATTATGTGAGCCTACCAGGCACTCGCTGTGAGCCTCGGGGTGAGTCACGTCCAGTCTGAGCCCCAGGAGACACAGTCAACAAGTACAAACTGACTGGAGTGATCTGAGTAGGCTGGCTGGCTTTCCACTTCTCCATCAGCTCTTACCTCACTTAGGTGTGGAGGAGGAAGCTGCGAGGAAGGATGCCTGGACTAAGCAGAAACAAAGGGGCCCACTTGTTTAGATTTGTAGCAAATAATAACTAACTTTTTAACATAAATACCTCCCAAGTAATATTCAAGACATGTCTGAAAAAAATTGTGTGCTGTCTGTCAGAAGCCTACTCCTTAGGGGCTGCTCCGGGCCAAAACCCCACAGAGCCAGGAAAGCATAGAAAATAACTAAGTACAGCTGAACTCAAAAACATCGACAGTGCCAAGTGTTGACACAGATGTAGAGTAACTGGAATGCAGATACACTCACTTCCCATGTGCTGTGAGAAGGATGGAATATAGATGCTTGAGAAAGGAAGCCAGCTGCTTTCTCTTAAAACTAAATGCCAGCCAGGGGTAGAGGAACACCTTTAATCCCAGCAGCATTCAAGGCTAGCCTGGTCTACAGAGTGAATTTCACAACAGCTAGGGCTACAACCAGAGAAACCCAGTCTTGAAAAACAAAGCAAAACAAAAATAATAAACAAGAAAGAAAGAGAGAGAGAGAGAGAGTAAAGGATGCTTCTCACACCAGCAGAGCCTCTAAGCCCACTGCTCCTTGGGGGCAGGCCTGTGTGA
The DNA here is from genome assembly GCF_000001635.26 of Mus musculus. Lineage (NCBI taxonomy): Eukaryota > Metazoa > Chordata > Mammalia > Rodentia > Muridae > Mus > Mus musculus. The sequence goes on from NC_000083.6 coordinate 84,110,909, forward strand.
CCTCCATGGCCTCCTTCATAGCTGGCATGCCCACAAGACCTACAACTCTGTCAGAAAGGATGCAATAGCCAGTCCCTCAGCCACACACTGCACATGCGGAGAGACACCCTCACTGAGGGAAGTGAGGCCATCAGATTGTGAGACGCACGCACCAAACCATCCACGAAGAGTGAGATCCAGGCCCACAGGCCCACACGAACACCCACGATGAGACTGCCCACAGCCCCACCTGGTTACACACTTGTCCCACACACACAAGCTCAAACAGGTCACGAACCACAGTCACCCACCTGCACACACTGACACACACAGTCCCTTAAGGTGACAGGAACCCAGCCAACCCTAGCTGTAGCCCCAGATATGCCACACCTGCCGTTTTTATCCTGAACCCAAGTGCCTAAAACGTTCCTGGGGCCCATCTCTCTCAACTGCCACACCTCAGGGCTCCTCCCAGAGAGAGAGCCTTGCTTTCACTCTAAGCTAAAGCGATACAGGCCACCTTAAAACTTCATGCCAGCCACTGAAAAGGCCACTGTGAAGATTACAACGCTAGATTTATAATATTATAGCCACGTTTGGCAGCATGTCGTGAGCACCAACTACACACACACAGACACACACACAGATACACACACACACGCACACAGACACACACACAGATACACACACACACGCACACATACACACACAGATACACACATGCACACATACACACAGATACACACATACACACAGATACACACACACGCACACACACATACACACACAGATACGCACATGCACACATACACACAGATACACACACACACGCACACATACACACACAGATACACACATGCACACATACACACAGATACACACATACACACAGATACACACACACGCACACACACATACACACACAGATACGCACATGCACACATACACACAGATACACACACGCACGCACACATACACACACAGACACAGGCACACCTCTAGTACCTTCCCTCCAACTCTCCCAACAACCTAGAGCACAGGAAGTGTCAGTAAACCCATTTACGGATGAGCAAGCCAAAGCTTTAGGGGAATTAAAGTTCTTGTTTCCTATATATTGCAGCATCTGGTTCCAGGACTGGTCCCAGAACATTCCCTGCCCCACAATGCCATGGGATAAGATCCAAGGATATTGGGCCTGTTCCCATGTCTCACATACGTGTACTCTCCTGGCCCTCAGGAGATGCCGTGGGGCCTCGCTGTGGAGAATGTGAGAGCAGGGAAGCTTGGCTTCCTGTTCTCCTCAAAGCCCCATCCTTTGCTTAGTCAGGTTTGGGCCCTTTGAAAGGAAAAACAGGCTAGAGCCTTCACAGGGAAGTGCCCCTGCTCTCCATGGCTTGAAAAGGAAAGAGAGTCCCTCCCTGCCCCTCCTTAGGAGCACCGCCCTCAGGAGGGAGCCAGGCCCCTACAGAGTTCTCCACAGGCGACAGGGGGTCACCAAGAACCCCGGACAGCCCAAGCCCACCTAGAATTATGCAGAGGAGAGCTGTGTCACGATGACTAGCCTCTGGGACATTCCTAACCCCCAGCTAACGGGGATGCCTTCCTTGGCCTCCAGCGCTGCACTGGGGCCTGGCCAACAGCTGTTCCTGGCTGAAGGCTCTGCTCTGTCCCACCCACCCAGTCAGTTCCTAGGAGATGTGCAAGCAGCTTTGATGTGCTCGTCAAAGCGGTCCTGTTCTGACAGCTGTTTCCCAGGAGGGCAGTTATTGCCACAACCACCTCCCACATCTGGCTATGGGAAGAGTGCCCCACCCATCAGCAGACAGAAATGCTGAGCACACAGGAACAGCTGAGGACCTCAGTCCATTGGGACTGAAAGGGGTCACTCCATCCCCATTTATAGGCACTCTCTGCTCCCAAGGGCTGGCCACACTACCCTAAGGACTCTAATTCAGGTCTGGACCCTCCTCCTTGGCTCAGGCCCACCTCCACTTGCACAAGCCACATTCAGACCAGAAAAGTGTTTCAGGGCACCCAAAACTATGGAGGACAGAGAAGGAACAGTTACAGTTGATTCAAACCTTGCTCTGTCAATCCTCCCAGGGAGTGCTGATGTCTCCGGTGGGACCCACTGACCCTGGTCACTATAATAAAAATACCAGATCTGAATTTATTTCAATCAGTGTTCATAACCTGGGCACTATTCTTTGTGCCTTGTAGGACAATGACTGTATCTCTGACACTTATTCTAAGATACCATTAGCATCCAGGCCCCACCCACACACCCAGACATTATCAATGGACATTGCCAATGTGCCCCAGGGGCAAGACCACACCCACATGGTTACAGCTGATCTTAAAATCACTTTAGTTGCAGCACTTGTGAGGCTGAGACTAGAGACCAGTAAGTTCAAGACTAGCCTGGGCTACATAGTGAATGTGAGGCCAGCCTGGGCTATGTGAGACCCTGTCTAAAACAAAGTTAACAGGCATGTTCTGTCCCCCTAGACCTTCCCAGAGCTCCAGGAAAAGAGGCAGCACAAAGTCTTCCACCTAGTGGTCCGAGCTTCTAAAGATGGGATCAAATAACACTTGCACAAGACAATGAAATATATGTGAGAAGTCCTGCAAAAAGCTTGGAGCCAGAGAAAATCCCTGAAGCCTGGGGCCATCTAGGAAGGCTTCCTGGAGGAGGGGGAATTTTGTGTTTGGCTAGATACAAGCAGCTTGGGAAGACCACAGTGTAGGGAAGTCTCACCAGCAGTAAAAGAGCTCAAGGTGGGGCTGAGGCTGAGTTTGCTGACTTTCCCAGTGGGTAAAGCCACCAATGTGGAGCAAGGGTCTGACAGAGATATGCAGGCAGGGCTGAAGACCGCCCTACCTTCTTCTGCTTCTGCCTTCTGCAGATCTGATGAGGGTCAGGCTCAGGGTACATAGGTAGGGCTCCTCATTCCTCAAACCTGCCCTTATGTGATATCCCCCACCAGTCCATGTGGGCTTGGACTGGCAGACTTCAAAGACTCAGGAGCCTACTAAACTTTATCCTGGGAATCCCGGCTGGCTCCCCAACTCCACCCCCAGCCTGGACTTCATGCTGCCTAGACTTTCTGGGGGGCACTTTTGATTTAAAATGGGTGTACAGAGGGCAAGACCCCATCTGTGAAGGAATGTGGGGTTCGGGCTGCCCACAGGGAGCTTCTGAGAGAGCCTGCCAGCAGGGGGCGCTGTGAACTCAGTCACACGGCCCAGGCTTGGGGAGGGAGGAGGCCGCCACATGGTGAGGCCTACAGACTCTGAGCCTAGTTCCACCCCAGGGAGCTTGCCTGCCCGCGCTCAGCAGGGTGTGCACCTTCCCAGGCTCACCCACCCACCCTTCCCCCTCCTCTGAGGAAGGAGAAGGGACTATGCTGACCACTTGGCAGACGATGAGACCAAGGTCAGAGAATGCAAAAGAACTACCGGGGACTCAACAGCCTGCAGCAGACGCAGGTTGACTTTCATGCCAGTGTGTCAGCCCCATGTGGTTGGGGCAACCTTTGGGCCTTGTTGGCAAGTCTACCCTGTCCCCAGGCTGACACTGCATGGTGCAGAGGCTAGCGTGGTCAACCCCACGTTCATGAGAGGAAGGGCTGGCCAGGGGAAAGAGGTACATGTTCAGACTTAAGTGCCATTTCCACTGGCACCCGGCTTGCTGGTGCCCATCAGTACCCAGGTCCGACTGGAGAGGAAGGCAGGAGCTGCCAGGAAAACAGGGCACCACACACCTGAGGAAGGGACACCAGAACTGTGGGTTCCACCGGCAGCTCTCAGGAAAAACTGGAAACACGCACCAGTTTTTCTTTATAAGTTTTTCTTTATTCAAGAGGCTAAGGCAGGGGAAATTCTGAGCTCCAGGAGTGCTTGGGCAATTTAGTGAGAAGTCTTCCCAAGATAACAGTAGAATAAAATGCATTTTTAAGAGGTACTAGGCATGGTATTATACACCTATAGTCCTGTAAAATAAAATTAATGTTTGGTTTTTTTGTTTCTTAAGAGAGGGGAAAGAATTCAAAAGACAGGCAGCCCCAGGGTGTGCTCTTACCAACAAAGACAATCAGGGTTGAGTAGGATTAGAACCAGGTCTGCAGCCAAGGAAGGGGCACAGGAGAGCTGGCTAGGCTATGTTCTAGAACTTGGAGGTCTTAGGCAGACCACAGGCGGGAGTTTAGTAGTGGTGACCAAGTCTGAAGAGGTGAGGTGTGCCTCTTGGTTGACGAGAATTCAGCTCAGGGCAGAAGGGTACTTAAGAGCTTGGGGGCCTAGTCAGCTGGCCCTAACCCAACTAAGGAGTAGTCTCCTCTCTGAAACTCTCCTACTGACCTCTTCCCATGCCTTCTCAACCTCTCTATTATCACCACAATGCTTGCCTAGCACTGGCTGTGTGTGACAACAGAGCACTGAAGTCAGGGATGCTGCAGGAGAGACAGGAGGCAGAGGCGGACTGCGTGCTGGGCAGAGCTGCTGGCTCCTAGGGCCGGCTCCAGTGCACCCGGCGGCTCTGGGGCTCTGCTCTTCAGCTGATGGTGAAGACGATATGACCTTAGTGGTGGGCTCTCTTGCTTTTGTGGTTTCCTTTTCCACCTAAGGAACAATTTCTTTTGTTCCGGATAACTGAAGGGAAAGTGGATGCTGTTTAAAAGTCTAAACTTGAGGTGCTGTCTCATGGGGTCCCCTCGGTGGGCAGACATTTCTCCCTGCCCCTCCACTCACATTCCCCCTGACTCCTTGACCTGCCAAGCTCAGGTAGCCTCCTGGCACGAGGTGGAGATGGGGGGGGGGGGGGTGTGCCTCATATGATGCTCTCTCAGCCATCTCTTGCTATCCAGCTCCACTGGATAGAGAAGACGGGTGGGGACCCGCCCGGGGACCACCCTTCCATCCTGCCTCTGCTATGAAGTCCTGTGTGTGCATGGTCACTGCTCTGCTCATCCTCTGGTCCTTATATGGCAACATCCACAGGTTACCTTTGAGAACAAGGACAAGAAGGCAACAGATACAGGGTTGACCCTCAGCCCCCAAGAAGCTGCCATGCCACAGTCTGAGCCTAGGTGAGCTAAGAGACCCAACGACCCCATCCCAGAAGCTCTAGGGACACCAGGCCAACAACAGGCAGAAGTTGGGGAACCCAGGCCCAGGCCACAATGTGTGGGATTCAGGGCTTCCATCCAAGAATGCAATTTGGCATCCTTCCTAGGAGATATTCGGCTGAGAAAGGAGAGGGGGTAACTATGGCACATGGTAGAAAAGAGCCTTCTATGTTTAATCCCTATTGGTAGGCAGGGACCTGCACAGCAAAACCAGGGCTGGGCTGAGCCTCCACGAGGACCTCTTAGGGCCCCTGTGGAGATGCCCTGGTGGTCTTACAGGCCAGCTTGCCCAGGATATGCCAGGGCATTTAGGCTATGGTTCAGTGCCGAGAAGGAGAAGGCAGAGGTGGGTGATGTCACCCAGGATGAAGCAAGCGAGGCTACTGATAACATCGCCAGTCGGGCTCACTGTGGGCAAGGTGACTCATCCAGACAGCCAAAGCCACCAGGACATTGTTGTTGTGCCCAGCCGGTAGGACTGGGAGGAGTGGTGCAGCTGGAACAGGTCCCCACTGAGGCCTCAGTTTGAGACCTCAGAACACCATGTCCCCAACCTCCATTACCCCACCAGCTCAGGAAATAGCCCTCCCCGTGGCGGTTACCATTATCTTGGTCCCCAGCATTTGGTGGGTGTCTGTGGGGTGTGTCGGGTGATTTCCCTACCCGTCCACTGAGCACAGCAGGTACCAGAGATTCTAACAGCACACCAGTTGCTCCCCCCCACCCCCTCGGACAACTGTCTTTGGAGACAACACCGGATGGCAAACTGCTAACCATAACCACGTGGCACCCTCACAGAGGGTACAGCCTGTTCTCCTACTGAAGACACCTTTGAGCCTGCCCCTAACCCATGCATTTTTTTTTCCACCTCAGAGCCTGCTGAGGCCAAGGTTGTTCTTCCCCATCTGTGGGGAGTACCACAGACTGTTGTCCATGTGGAAAACTGAACAACTGCAGAAGGTACCGTTGAGCTTTGAGGTCTCATGACTATACGTGGTGGCCCCTGTTCCTTCTCGTTTCTAAAGTACTTCTCGTTCTTCTCAGCCGCCTAGAGTTGTCTCTTTGGCTTGCCTTTAGTAACTACCCTCCCACTGAACTTTCCCCCACTTAGCTGTTGTCTTCCACAGCCTAAGTTTCTTCATTCCTTCCTTTCTCCATCCCATGAGAGATCAGCATCCTTCTCAGTAAGGAACCAGAGAGACTAGGACCTCTGAGGGTTACAGTCTAGCTGGGGATTAATTAACTAATAAACAGATTAACTGGATGCATAAACTAAGTAGACAGTCCTGGTGGCACGGGCCTGTGATCCCAGCTACCTGAGAAGCTGAGGCAGGAGAATGGACTGTAGTGTAAACTCAAGGCTAGCTTGGGGAGCCTGTGGAGAACTTGTATCCAAATGAAAACATTAGGACACCCTGAATGGTGGCTCCCAGTTTAATCCCCCCAACACACACACACACACACACACACACACACACACACACACACACACACACTCAGGAAGCAGAAGCCTGCTGAAGTGTTTGAGGCTAGCCTAATCTGCATCACAATGTCTGGGCTAGCCAGGGCTACCTAGTGAGACCCTGCCTCAAAAGAAAAAGCAACAACAACAACAACAACAACAACAAAAATCAAGAAAAACAAAACAAAAAAAGGAGCCAGGGAATGTTGCTTAATGGCAGAGTGTTTGCTTGCCTGGCATCGCGTGTGTGAAGCCCTCAGCGAGATGATCCCAGATACTGAGGAAAACAAACCAGACCAACCACGGTATGCTATAGTAAAAGCCAGGCAGAGGGCAGAAGGTGCCAGTCAGGTCCTGCTCATCTGGGGCTATCTGAGAGCCCTAGAGGTCATCACCCAGGAGCTCTCCCAGCAAAGCCCCTCCCACCAGGTTCCCTTGCCAAGGGACATTCTCCACCCCAGAGAGGTTCTGCCAGGAGCCCATGGCATAGCCTGGAGCACTTGCTTCCTTCTCAACAAACAGGAGGCCTCTGAGGACTCCTCCAGGATGAATGAAGTCTCTCACCCCTCCATAGGCCCCAGCTAACAGGAAGCCATCAGGGGCCCCCAGGTGGGAAGGGCTGCTCTGCCATCTCTAAGCTACATACCAGGCAGGGGCCCTACTGTCACTGGGATGACTTTCTCACTTATAAAGGATGGGGTGGCATAGAGGCTCAAATGAAGGTCTGGCTATGAAGTTACCTAGCCCATAGTGGATGCTAAACAGTATTTCCCAGGATAGCACTTGGGGGAGAATGGTCATCGGGGAGGGTGGGGGGTGGTAAATGGGTCATTCAGAGCTTCGCCCTGTCACTACCCACAGTGGCTGGGGGTGGGGTGGAGAGGCACTCCCCATGACATCAGCAGGGTAAGAACCAGGCAGGAGATGCGTGAGGCCCTGGAACTGTCACACCACAGCCCAGCTCCACAGCCCAGCTCCGACTTCCTCTAGACAGGGCACCCAGCATGCAGCCTCTTTTCCTTCCTTCTGCATTTGGAAAGAGCTACCCACCCTCCAATCTAGTGCTGGGCTGGGGTTTGGTTCCCAAGACCCAAGTAAGGGGGTAGGGATCATATGCTCAGGTCCTGGGGGCAGGCAGTGACAGCCAGGTATCACCTGGCATTATCTGTGCTGTGGGGATTCTTGTACCCTTCACACTTGAGGACCCCAGGTCTTCAAGAAATACAGGCTATGAGCTCTGGGCAGCAGAAGAGAAGCCTGGCAGGGTAGAGGCCTGGAGAGGGGTAGAAGCTGGGACCATGGCAGCAGAAGCAGTCTGAGGCTGGGTGGAGAGAGGCTGGGTGGGTTCCTGTCCCACAGATGATGAGATGGAGAAACCTCCCAAGCTCTCATCCTTGTAGTATCATGTTCCTGTCTCCATGGAGACCCCAGTGTCCTGATGGTTTGCTGGCCAGGGCTTCGAGGCCAGAGCAGGGAGGTCATAGCCTGTCCCTTCTAAGGCAAAAAGCCAGATGGTGCTGACTACTATCTCTGCACAGTAGACTTCAGGGCAACTCTCAGAGCTCTGCCAACAACAACAACAAAAAAAAGACATGGAGAGATGGAGAGGCCATGGGCCTACCCCAGGTCCTGCTGAGCTGGCACTGAACCTGGTCCCTACCTCCCAAGTCCATCCCCAAAGCCAGGTAGCCTGGAGCAGACACTGCAGCCTGCAGTACGCATCAGCCTGGGGAAGTCTGGGGCAGGCAGATCTCCCAAAACCCAGGTGGGTTTCTAAGCCTGTCCTCAAACCGGACACACAGGGTGCCAGCCCCGTTGAGCATGGAGCAAGCAAGCTGGGCCCCACTGAGGGCTGAGTGTGGAAGCTGGCCTATGGGGAAGTGGTTTTGACATGAGAAGGCAAAAGAGCCATGCTTCCCCCCCCCCAAGACAAAAGCTGATAAACAGCCGGGTACCCTTTGTGAGGTCCAGAGAACCAAAGGTTCCTGTTCAGAGGCAGGAAGGTGCCCTCACCGCTTCCTCCATCTCCCTGGGCTCCAGCACGGTTGAGAGTGGGGTGCTGTACCTGAGCCCAAGGTCTAGGGGTGTCTGGGCCAGATCAGCTGTCTGTCCATGTGTGCACCACACACATGTGCATGCTGGACAATGAAGTAAGAGCCGGATGGACGACTGCTGCATGTATGCATGCGTGCGCGCATGTGTCTGAGGATGTGTGTGTACACGTGCGCGGTATCTGTTGTCACCTCCCCCACCCCCACCTGCACCATAGCCTCTGAGGACAGGACGCTCTGTCTTTGACTCAGGTCTACACCAAGGGCTCCAAACCACAATGACGTCAGCAGCACATGCAAAGTGTCTGAGAGTGAGGCCACCTCTGCAGGGTTCCTAGCTTGGCACCAGCATGCGTGTACAGGGTGGTATGCAGGACAGTCACACTCCCATTCTTCTCCACCATGACCCCAAGAGGCAGCCAGCAGTAGCAGCAGCAGCAGCAAGTGGGCCATGGAGCCCATCATGAAAGTGATATTTCAATATCCTGGGGAAAGGAGCCACCCAGGGTCTGGGGAGGATGCTCCTCCAAGCCTGTGTGCTACACTGTTCCTCTCTCGCTTCCTTTCCTGCCTCTCCCTGCCTCTGAGGGGCCCACTGGTCTCCCAGCACCTGATGTCACCCTCCTGGCTTCTTCATTAGTACTGACTCAAGGGAACACCTCTAGCCAAATGTCTAAGCCACACTGGCCAATGACAGGCAGTCCCATGTCTTCTCCTCCTTAGCTTCCTTCACCCTGACCCCTTACTTAGTCTATATCAGCTGTTTCTCTAAAAATGAATTCTGGGACAGCAGCAATGGTTGCTCTCTATGATCTGCTATGATCTCTGACTTCTGGAGTGGTATCTGGGCCAAAGAATTCAAGAACTGTAGGATGGGTGGATAGATAAATAGATGGATGCAGGCAAGTAGGCATCTATAAAGTCAGGTCAGAGGATGGGAGCAGGACCAAGCCTAAACAAGCCATCTCTCTGTCCCAAGATATGTTATCCCAGCATTTCTTTCCTGTCATACACTGTACCTCTAGGGGGTGAGCAGGATGGTTTTCATTTTAGAGCCAGAAGCCTGAAGACCACACAGGTCATGACCTGGGGTTGCTGGGCTGTTCCAGCCCTCCCTCCTCTCTCTGTGAGGAAGGCTCTTCTTTCTCCAGAGCCAGAGTCTGCCTCTCCTCCCTCATTCCATCCTTACTGCAAGGCTCGGGGCTGCCCTTGTGACCTGCTGCAGCCAAAAGAATGTGGCACTTTCCATTGCCACTCAGTACACAGGGTTTAAGCTAGGCATACACACAAGTATACACACCATACATTCACAGGCACACACGCTCACGTACATGCTCACATATACATATATATACACACAAACACATGCACAGATTGTTACTATCTCATAATATCCTATATAAATTATAATTTTTAAATACTCCCATACTTATAATCTCAGTGCATGGAGGTAAAGGCAGGAGGACTAGGATCATCTTTAGTTGCAAAGCAAAATCAGGGTCAACCTGGGACACAGGGAGAATTTATCTCAAGAAAGAAAGTGGGGTGGGGGGAGGAGGAGGGAGGAAGGGTCAGAGAGAGGGGAGAACTGCCAACACGCATGAGTGCTGTACACCAGTGGCAGGACTTGGTTGGTTGGTTGGTGGGTGGCACTGGAGTGCACATCGAGGGCCTGACACCCTCAGCTCCACTCCTGGGCTACCCTGAAGACATTTTCCCACATTTTATTTGAGGCAGGGTCTTCCTAAGTGCCCCACTCTTTAGCCCAGGCAGGTCTTGAACTCTCAAGCCGCCTATCCCAGCCTCCCAAAAAGCAGGGGTTACAGGCCTGGTTCAGTGGCAGTTTTAAATGCAAGAGCATGTGTGTCCTCTGGGGACCTACAGTGCTCATCTACTGATCTTCCTTCTTCTCAGTGGGGTGGCAGAGCCACACTGACTCCCGGCCTAGTTTGTTCTCAGCCATCTACCCGGAGGAAGAGGGTGAGACTGAGAACAGGTCCCCCTTAAGTCCCTCCGTTCCCTGCCCCATCGGACTTTCTGAGACATACCTCCATGCGCAGACTACAGGAGCTGTCCCCCAAGCCCTGCCCAACTGCCAGAGACAGGAGCAAATGAGTTCCTCTTTTGAGCAACTAAGTTTGTTCTTCTTTTTTTTCATTTTGTTCATTTGTTTGTTAATTTTTGAGACAGGGTCTCATGTATTCCAGACTGGCCTCAAATGCAGCTGAGAATGATCCTATACTATTTGTTTTAAAGATTTATTTTAACACATAATAAAAGAAATGAATCTAAATTTTTAAGAGGGGCTTAAGAGATGGCTCAGCAGTTAAAAGATTTATTTATTTTGCAGGGAGAGGTGGCATACATCTTTAATCTCAGTATTTGGGAGGCAGAGACAGGCAGATCTCTGTGAATTTGAGGCCAGCCTGGTCTACAGAGTGAATCCCAGGCCAGTTAAGGCTACATAGTAAGACCCTGTCTCAGGAAAAAAAAATTTTTAATATATGTGAGTTTTTGCTTAAATGTATATGTGTATGTGCATCTGGTGCCAGTGGAGGTCAGAAGAGGGCTTCAGATCCTCTGGGACTGGAGTTATGGATGGTTGTAAGCTGCTGTGTGGATGTTAGCAATTGAACATGGGTCCTGTGCAAACACAGCCAGTGCTCTTAACCACTGAGCCATCTCTCCAGGCCCCAGGTACTTAAAAAAAAATAAACAACAAACAAAAATTTATTAATTATGCCTATGTGTGTTTTGTTGTTGCTGTTGTTTTAAAACAAGGTCTTGCCATGGCTGGCCTGGAACTCATGGAGATCCACCTGCCTCTGCCTCCTTAGTGCTGAAATGAAAAGTCCACCTAGCTTGTGTGTGTATGTGCATGTGTGAGTGTGTGTGTATGTGCATGTTTGAGTGTGTATGAGTACGTGTGTGTGTATGTGCATGTGTAAATGTATATGACTGCATGTGTCTGTGTGTATGTGAGTATGTATGTATGTGCATGCATGAGTGTGTATGTGCATGCATGTATGTGCATGTGCATATGTTTATGAGTCTGTATGTATATGCATGTGTGTATATATGTGTGCATGAATATGTGCATGTGTGAGTGTGTATATGCACAAGAATGTATGAGTGTGTGTATGGAGAGCAGAGAACAATTTGTAAGGCTTGGCAGCAAACGGTTTTTACACATTGAACCATTTCTCCAGTTCCAGCCTAGAATTCCTGATCCTCCTACCGCTACCCTCGAAAGTGCTGGGTTAAACTTGTATCACTCACTGTGCCTGGTTTATTTGGTTCTGGGGATTGAACCCAGCCAGGGCTTAATGGCAAAACCTTTGCCAAGCGAGTACATTCCCAGCCCTTCAGCTACTAAGACTGTGACAGTTACACAGCAGTTGGTGGATGACACAGGGCTTGGGAACTCCATGACAGGACAGGCCTCATTCGAAGGTGTTTGGTCCAGTCAGTCCCCAAGTCTACATTCCTATCCCCAGCTCCCAGGCTGCTGTCAGTGTGCCTCTGCTCCCTCCAAGGCTTCTTCCTGGTGACTTTAGAAGTCTGAGGTTGAGCTAAGGCTAAACGTTGCCAGGTTTTGACAAATCCAAAGGATTATTAAAACATGGAGGCAGCCACAGCTGGGCCTTGACATGGGGAACAGGGGCTTGCTGGGAGGGTCAGAGCTGAGAACAGGTCCCCACTTCTGTCCAGGCTGAGCTTGGGCCCAGCAGGGCTCCCAGGCATCTGTTTTCTATCTGATGCACTGAATGAAGCTGCTCTCCACAGTACCCCTACCCTGAGCCCACCTTCTCCTCCTCTGACCCCACAGGAAATAGGTCAGAAGTCTGGCAAACAGGGTGTGGGTCCCTCTGATGGGGTAAAGGAGAGTTTGGGTGCAGAACCAAGCTGGGGTGTTCTCTTCCCCTCTGAGCCTGCGAGGAAAGGCTACTCAAGACCTCCCCTGGAGAGAGGGTATGATTTTCCTTAGCTAGCACACTTCTGTTCCTACCGGTAGCTATGAGCTTGGGTGGTGGTTCTCCGGACTCCTTCTCAGGCCTCAGAGATGTTTTTATGACAAGAAACAGGAACTGTCTATTCAAAGTCCTTGGACAACAAAAAGGAATGTATATTTTCTCACAGAACAATAAGTCCAGAGGAAGGGCTGCTTTCAAGACAGGTTGACCCTGGGGCTCAGCATCATCAACAGTCCAGGTTATTTCCTCTTTCCCTACCTTTAGCTGGCCACCTTATCCTTGGCTAGCTCACTTTAGAGTTACAAGATGGCTGCCACTGCCCCAGACATCACATCATCATCCAATAACGTTCTCAAGCAAAACAAACAAATAGCAGGAAACATCTCACCCTCTGCCCCACTGTAAAAGTAAGGACAACTTTTTTCCAGAAGCACTCAGGAAACTGACCTGACTAGACTTTGGCTAGAACGCCGCCGCCACATCTCAGGCCAGAATGTGTTCTAGACAAGGGGGATCTTGGTACTGTGGCTGCTTCTGCATCGATTGTTAGCTGAGGAGGGAGACAGATGCCTGGACCAGTGGGGGCGGGGGACCCTGAGGAGCCCCTGCCAGTCTGTGGTGCTGGTCGGTCTGTTGGTCGATCGGTCAGGGAGCAGCCACAGAAGTTTCTCCTGTGAGTTTCAGGGGCTGTGCTCTCCTGAGGAAAGTAAGCCCCCAAAAGAACATAAAGCCTGCAACTGCAACTGAGGCAAACGCTTCTCTCTCTCTCTCCCTCTCCCTCTCCCTCTCCCTCTCCCTCTCCCTCTCCCTCTCCCTCTCCCTTTCCGTCTCTCTCTCACTCGCTTGCTTGCTCTCCCTGACCACGGACTTAGTTCTTAAGAGCATTGATGTTGAAGTTAGACTCAGATTTGTTTTCTAGTTCATTTTTGGTTGCTGTTTTATTTTGAGACAAGGGCTATCTCACTTTATACTTGGACCTCATTATGTACCCCAGGATGGCCTATAATTCTCTATGGAGCACAGGCTGGCCTGAAGCTGGCCACAGTCTTCCTATCTCAGCCTTCCAAACGCTAGGATTTCAGGAATGAGTTATCGTGCCTATGAATTCTGACCCTGTCCTTTTCTGTTCTTACTTTTTAGATATGGAAGTCTTGATTTGTAGCCCAGGATAGCCTTGAATACAAGATTCTCTTGCTTCTGTGCCTGGAGTGCTGGAATTACCAGAAATTCTTTAATTATTCTCTACCACCCTTTCTTTGTATGAAAAATACCCAACTAACCAGGCACACCTTTAATCCCTGCACTTGGGTGGCAGAGGCAGGGAGGGGATCGCTGAAGTCAAAGCCAGCCTGGTCTGGTCTACAGAATGAGTTCCAGGATAGCCAGAGCTACACAGAGAGACCCTGTCTCGGGAAGGAAAGAGAGAGAGAGAGAGAGAGAGAGAGAGAGAGAGAGAGAGAGAGAGAGAGAGGAAGGAAGAAAGGAAGCAGCTATGACTGACTGACTGACTGACTGACTGACTGACTGACTGACTGACTGACTCAATCTGGCATTTGACTCGAGTTTCCCAATCTTCAGAGCAGGAATGGACGATCCCGGGCAGGGCTGGCACACTGCTCATGCCCATGGTGAATTATCAACATCCAGGAAGGTTCTTGCTCTGAGCCCAGTTCCTTCTAGACCACCATTCTGTCCTAGGAAGCATGGCTGAAGTCCTGAGGAGAGGGAGGACCAGGCAGGTCTGGACAAGACGCTGGGCTTGGGCCCCTCTGCCTGATCCCCCAAGGATCCATTCCTTCAACTCCTCATTCCAGTGGGTCCTTTTAAGCCAGAAAAGATGGTCAAGAATTGGTCCTGAGGCTGGTGGTGGGGAGCACCTGCCTAGAGGGTGACAGCTGTAGGCTTGGCTTTGTCACCAGCACTAAGAAGAATTTCTTTCCCTCCCACCCTCCCTTCCATTCTCCCTCCCCCTCTGTCTCCATCCCTTCCTTTTCTCTCTCTCTCCCTCCCTCCTTCCTCTCCTCCCTCTCTCACTCCCTCTTTCCCTCCCTCCCTCCTTCCTACCTTGTTTAGAAGCAGGTCTCATTGAGTAGCCCACATCCACTCATGAAGGAGAGTTCAAGCTCTCCTGAATGAACCTACCAAGTTCTGGTGCCTCAGGGCCTAGGCCATCACGTCCAGCTTCAGACGATTTTAAAATCCTAAATACATCTCTCTTTTGCTATAAATCTGATTGATAAATTAATAAATACATATGTAATAGAAGAAATTAAGACAAATGGCAGAAAGATGGATGGATGGATGGATGGATGGATGGATGGATGGATGGAAAGATGGATGGATGATGGATGGATGGACAGGTGCCATCTGTAAGGAGAGAATCTGAAGGAGGAGACAGACAGACAGACAGACAGACAGGATCTATGGGATCCTGTGGGAGATGTCAGGAGGCTCTCCCAGGTAGCTTGGAGCACTGAGAAAGCCCAGCAGAGAGAAGAGTGGGTTGGTGGGTCTCTGACCTGGGAAGGCTGTCTCTCTCTACCCCTGTCCCCATTGAAGCTCCTCCCTAGAGGATATTTCAAACCGGGAAAGCCCCAGCTATCAGCAGGATACCGGCTGTACCATGGCAAAAATGAAAACAAACAAACAAAAAAGGATGGATGGAAGGATGGATGGACAGATGGATGCAGTCACCAGTTAATCCCAGACCAAAGCGTCAGTCACACCTTCTCCCCAGAAAGCTCCCTCCAACTCAACAACAAATAACTCCCTAGGCTGCCTCGTCCAGCTGTTCAGGCTGTCTGCTGCCCAGTGCCACACACAGTCATGTGAGCCATGCTTCCTCATGGGGGATGTGGTGTGCTTACAAAACACAGCCTCTTCCTCTTCAAAGCCCAGGGAAAGCACACTCACACTGAGAAGGAAGAGAGTCGGGAGCCTCCCCGCCCAACACCATGGGCCCTTCCCGACTTTCCTCTCTGGTTTCTGAAGCTCCAGTCTTTGCTTCTTTCTAGTCTGGATTTGAGATGGCTTTAGGCCATCAGGCCAGTCCCCTGTTCTGAGACTTGGGTCGGGAACTTCAGTCTGATGACCTTGGGAAAGCCCTACCTAGGACGTTGCTGCATCTCAGTTTCCTCAGGAGAGACGTGAATGGGAACAAGGTTGACCATTGCTTACCTAGCATGCAGGAAACCTTGGCTTCCATGCCCACGCCCCCACCCCTGTGTCTTTCAGCCACATAGCAGCCAGCCTTTCCAGGGGAAGCAGTCTGATGAACACTAGGATGTGGGGAGTCAGTGCTGGGAAAGATGGGGTTTGTGTGATCATACCAGTTGGGGTAGATTGAAGGAAGAAGAGACAGAGACAGGAGGGAAAAGACCAAAGTGTCCCCAAAGACACCGTGAAACTGTTTCACAGTTGGCTCTCTCTCTTGCCTGTTTTCTTCATGTTAAGAGGAAACAGCACATGTCTGGAAGAGGTCAGATTAGGGAGCAAAACAGCACTGAGGGTTCAGGACTGGGGGCCATGAGAATCCCAGGCACCTGTGCCTCCTCCCTATCTGCCTTCCCTCCCTACTCTGCAGCCCAGAGGAGTGTCCCATCACCCTCCGACATGGTGGGCATCAGAACCTGCTCCTGTATGTATACCCACACTCATGTTAGTCTCCGCCCACACTCATGCTAGTCTCCGCCCACACTCATGTTAGTCTCTGCCCACACTCATGCTAGTCTCCGCCCACACTCATGTTAGTCTCCGCCCACACTCATGCTTGTCTCCGCTCACACTCATGCTAGTCTCCGCCCACACTCATGCTAGTCTCCTCCCACACTCATGCTAGTCTCCGCCCACACTCATGCTAGTCTCCGCCCACACTCATGCTAGTCTCCGCCCACACTCATGTTAGTCTCCGCCCACACTCATGCTAGTCTCCGCCCACACTCATGTTAGTCTCCGCCCACACTCATGTTAGTCTCCTCCCCTGAGCCTACCTCGTCCCAGTCTTTATCATATGATTTAGCCCAAAGGCAAACACACTCAAGATCTACGCCATCCCACTGAGGTGCAAGGCAGAGCGGCTCGGGTGGGAGCAGCCTGAATCTCACCTGTGCACAGTTCTAGCTGAATAATCATTGTTCCTCTGAGCCCAGGGTCTCCACTTTCATAAAAAGCATAAAGAAAACGTATGCAGCTGAGATGGAATGCAGAGGCACATTTTCAGCTCCACGCCTAACAGCTGGATCTAACTAACTAACTAACTAACTAACTAACCCGCCCTAGCTCTTCTGACCTCCCTTCTCAAGATTCAAAGAGGGAAACTGGCTTGAGCAGAGCCTGAGACACACACAGCAAGAGTATGGCCTGGCCTGGCCTGGCCTGGCTGAGGTCTTCCTGGAAGGGGAGGGGGGATAACCTACCTGTCTCAGTCAGGGTCACCACTGCTGTGATGAAACACCATACCCAAAACAACTTGGAGAGGAAAGTTTTATTTCACTCACGGTTTCATATATCAGTTCCTAATCCAGAGCCATGAGGACAAGAACTCAAGCAGGGCAGGAATCTAGAGGCAGGAACTGATGCACCCACGGAGGGGTGCTACAAAGCGGGTTTATGCCTCATGGCTTGCTCGGCCTACTTTCTTATAGAACCCAGGCCCACCAGCCCAGGGATGGTACCACCCACAATGGGCTGGGCTTTTCTCCATCAAAGACTGATTAAGAAAATGCCCTATAGGCTTCTCTACAGCCAGATCTTCTGGAGGTATTTTCTCAATTGAGGCTCTGTCCTCTCTGGAGACTCCAGCTTGTGTCTAGTTGATGTAAAAACCAGCCAGCACACCACCAAAGAGGGTTTCAAGCTTGTCTTCCTCTTATCAAGAGCCTTGGATGTTCTGCAGTAGAGGAAGGTTGCGGGAGGATGCCCTGGTGCTGTTTGTATTTTGATGTTAAGTTTGCTTCCTCCACAGGAGTTGCCCCGAGGAGGAGCGGATCAAGTACTCAGCAATTTCCTGTGAACCTTCTTCCCCATTCTAACTGGTCAAATAAAGGCTGGAGCTGGGGGTTGGGCAGTAGAGGTGGTGCTAGAGGTTTTAGAGAGTTGGGGAAGGACAGAGAGAGAGGAAGAAGAGGTGGAAGGAAGATGGCAGAACCACGCGGCCTGGAGAAGGCACAAGTAGCAAGAGGTCTCATGGCTGGGGAATAGAAGAGTGTGGTGGTAGATCTGCCCAATCTAGGCATACAGTTTATAAATATAATAGCTGAGTTGTGTGGTTTTTACATGAGATTATTGGGGTTGGAAGTTTACTGCAACAGAGGGTCCACTGTCTGGATTCTATATGTGTCTGTATTCTATAGGGAAGGGCTTCAGGATACAGCTCAGCTCTGCCAAGCATCCCAAGACCAGCAAAGGCCAAGGACCCAAGTGACTAGGGAGTCCGGGACAGACTAGATCTCCTTTGTGCTGCCCTCAATTTGAGGATTGGAGATGGGGTCTCACTACACATGGGGGTGGGGTGAGGAGGTGGGGGAGGGGGATTGGATCAGGAAGTCTCCAAGCTGGCCTCAAGGAATATTGTAAGGGTTCACAGGCGTGGTGTGCCTGTTGAGACCCAGAGGGCTCGCAGCTGGGCCTCCTTCAAGGCACAGAAGCCTGGGTAATAGCAGGTAGACCTGCAGATGTGAGCTGGGATTTCCCCATCTGATCAGCCAGCAGATCCGCAAAGCCTTCATCCAGCCCACCCAGGTGAGCTAGGCCCGGAGGCCGCTCCATCTGAAGGAAGAGCCTGCCGAGTGGCTGGCTGAGACAGCTTCCCTCAGCAGGTAGGCTGGCTCCCTGGGCCCTCTCCGGCAGCTGGGCACCTGAGCAGGTGTGGAGGCGGGGGCGACAGGCTGACACTTCTAAAAATAGAGCCCCGAGCCTGGGAGTCAGTCAGGTGTGTCTGCCACACAACCTTCCCAGCACAAACACCCGGGGCAATCCAATGGCACTGACCTGGGTCTGGCCCTCTTGACGGTGAGGCCCCCTGATCCAAACTATCATAAACAGCCTTCGGGGTTTCCTGCGGACATCAGCCTGATGCCCTCTTGGCTGCTGTGTCTTTCGGGTCTAGAGGAGGGTTGGCACATGGAATGCCTGGGAAAAGAGCAATTGTTCAGTGACTGCCTCAAGTCATGC
Organism: Mus musculus; assembly: GCF_000001635.26. Classification (NCBI taxonomy): domain Eukaryota; kingdom Metazoa; phylum Chordata; class Mammalia; order Rodentia; family Muridae; genus Mus; species Mus musculus. The sequence continues at coordinate 84,129,672 of NC_000083.6, forward strand.
AAGGCCTCTGTGAGAGACTCTCTGCCGCTCAAGCACACTTAAATTTAACCAGCAAGGGCCCTGGCTCCAGCTCAGTTGGTAGAGTACTTGTCTAGCATGCACAAAGCCCTGGGTTCAATCCCCCCACACTACAGACAGCCAGGTGTGGTGGCTCGAGGCTGCAATCAAGGCTGCAATCCTGAAACTTGGGAAGTTGAAGCAGGAGGATCAGAGGTTCAGTGTCGTCCTTGGCTACAGAGAGGATTTGGAACACATGAAACCTCATCTCGAATACACTGAATCAAAAATAGTGTGTAGGTGTCTTTCAAATCCCGTCATGGGACCAGTGAGACGGCTCAATGGCTAAAGGCACTTGCTGTAAAGAAAGCCTGACAAACTGAGTTCCATCACCAGGACCCACTGTGGAGAGCCAACTCCTAAAATTGTACTCTGACCGCCACATGCCAACTATGGCATCAGCCCATGTATCCCCGTGCGCGGGAACACACACACACACACTAAATATAATAAATTTCAAAAATTATCTCATATGTTCATGAAGATGTTAGCTGCATTTTGCAAAATGTCAACTCTCCAATAGTGTGTCTGTAGCTGCCGCTTACTTCCGGGGTCCCCAGTGTGTTACTATTCCCCATGGACTGGCTCCTGAGACATGGCACACAACTGTAACGCCAGCCCTTAAGACCTGAAGGTTGAAGAGTCAGAAGACCAAGTCCCAGGTCCTCGTCAGTGGCACTGACTTCCAGGCCTTAAGCCACAGGAGACTCAGAAAAAGGAAAACGGAGAAGGCTGAAGAGATGGCTCAGCAGTTAGAGCACTGCTCTTACATAGGAGTTCGATTCTCAGCACCCACCCTGAGGGTCACACAACCACCTGTAACTCCATCTCCAGGGGATCTGACACCTTCACGACCTGTGCTCAGGTGCACAGACCCACACACAAATAATTCTGCAGATGCACAAATAAAAATAAGTCATTTGAAACAACAACAAAGAGTACCCACGGGACCCTGTTCCTACTGTACTGGGCCCCCAGCCCTGCCCTGTGTTGATGACAGGTACTAACGCTGGGATCCATGCAGGAAAACATAAAGTGCAGCTCAAGAAGGTAAATTCTTGGGCTGGTGAAATGGCTCAGTGGGTAAGAGCACAGACTGCTCTATTGAAGGTCCTGGGTTCAAATCCCAGCAACCACATGGTGGCTTACAATCACCCGTAATGTGTCTGAAGTCAGCTACAGTGTACTTATGTGTAATAATAAATAAATCTTTAAAAAAAGAAAACAGAAAATAAATTCTTTAGAAACCAAATGTTACCCTGGCACATGGTCTGTGTGTTTTGCATCCACACAGTATTTGGAACTCTTCCGAGCCCTAGCTAGGGCCCTTCTGGGCTGCCCCTTTCATCCAGGGTGCAAACAGCTTGAGGGGAGGGAGGTGTACCCAGGAAGCAGGAGGGTTGTGGGGAGCAGAAGCTTTGAACCTTGTAGGAGGTGAGAGGGGACTCCCATTTTCTACAGGGAAAGCCTCCCTAGCCAGAAGCACTGTGCTGAGGTGAAGGGATGTGACTGGGTCTGAGTGGCAGGAAACCCCAGCCAGCAACCCTAGAGCCTGCACATGGCTAACGTGGAACCCGAGGATGCCCAGCTCATGGCCCACGCTTGGGTGGCCAGGAAGACCCCATGGCAGAGAAGATCCGCAAATGTGAAAGACCACAGAGCCTTCTGGATGAGGGATGGAGGCATGGCAGACGTCGTGGGTGGATAGGTTTTGCTTCGTTGTGTTGTGGCTGCTTTCATTCCAGGGCTGGCAAAAGAGCCCTCCCGGTGCTGAGGCCTCAAGACACCCACTAAGAGGAGAGGAGGATGAGGAGGGTGTGCCAGGAGCCATCTCACTGAGCACCTCTTTCCCTCTCCCCTCCTGCTTCCTGACCAGTGTGAGATGAATGTCTCTGTACTGCCAAGCCCTTCCACCATGACAGACTAAGATCTCTTGAGACCATGAGCCCAGGTAAACCCTTCCTCCCTGATGCACTTGTCAAAGCAAGGGCACACTGACTAAGACAGGCAGAGGTAAATCACCCTCGGCTTCTCTGTGTGACACACAACTAGGCCTCCAGAAATGTCTGTTAACCAGATGAAATCATTAGAGCCATATAAGTCAGCTCCGAGCAAGCCTGAGAAGTTGGTATGAGCCAGAGGCCCAGGCTGTAGTCAGTGCAGGGAATCCCCACGTCACTACAGTCCACACCCTTAGCCTGTGTTTGCTATAGAAATGAGGTTCTCCCGGCACCAGAAAACAGTGAGTGACGAGGGCCTTCATCCACTGCTGGGGGCTCCAAGTCTCCTGCTCTCCCTACCCACCACACCTTGGGAAGGGCAGCACTCTTCTAGCCTTTGGGGCTAAGAAGTGCCAGGGCAGGACCTCCGCCAACTCAGCAGGGGACTTTGGATATGTTGACAGTGGTCACCCTACCACACCCTATACCAGAGCTGTGTACCAGCCTGGGCCTGGGAATAACTGGATGACAGGTAGTTTAAATTGTTCAATAAGGACCAACACACACACACACACACACACACACACACACACACATCATAGGGATTTGTGTAAAAAGCTCTTTCCTAAGCAATCTGCTCTGTTTGATTATTATAATCACCCTATGAAGGAGATAATGTTCCTGTGCCCATTTTATAGTTCTGGAAACTGAAACCCAGAGACAGATGAACTAAGCACACAGTGGGAGGTCAGGTTACTAAGACATACAGTAGGTAGTCCTCTGATCTCAAGCCCAACTGTCCGCTTCAGGCTACATTTTTGCTTTAATCTCTTAGATTATACCATCAATAGTCTTTTCCTCCTCCTTCTTCTTCCTCCTCCCCCTTTTCTTCTTCCTTCCCCTCTTCCTCCTCTTCCTCCTCCTCCTGAGACCAGGCCTCACTATGTAGCCTGGTCTGGCCTGACACTTATTCTGTAACCTTGCCTTCCTCGGTGCTGGGATTACAAGTATGTACCTATAGCTGTCATGTCCCAGTTTGTGTGGTATGTGTATCAGTGTAGTGTGTATATGTTTGGATATGTGTGTAGTGTGTGGTGCGTGGTTTGTGTGTGTGTGTGTGTAGTGTATGTGTGGTGAACATGTATAGCATATATATATGGTATGTGAAACATGTGTTATGTGGTATATGTGTGTCATATATGTCTATACAGTGAGTGTATGGTATATGCATGGTTTATGTGTGTATGATGTATGTGAAGTATGTGGGAGTATATGTATGTATGTATTGTGTGTGGGATATATAAATGTATGATGTAATGTGTTAGATGGCTATATGTATCTGTGGTGTGTGATATGTAGTACATGTGTGTGATATAAGTGTATGTATGTGTGTGTTGTTTGTGTATGTATATGTGTATGGGATATATAAGTGTGTAATGTAATGTGTTAGATGGGTATATGTATATGTGGTATGTGATATGTAGTACGTGTGTGATATAAGTGTATGTATGTGTGTGTTGTTTATGTATGTATATGTGTATATATATATATATATACATATATATATATATGATCAGTGTGTGTGTGTGTGTGTGTGTGTGTGTGTGTGTGTGCGCGCGTTCACCTATGTGTACAAATGTAGAGGTCAGAAGTCAAACATTGGGTGTCTCCTTCGATGGATCAAGTCCCAGCTAGTTTTATGTCAACTTGACACAAGCTAGAGTTATCTGAAATGAAGGAACCTCAATTGAGAAAATGCCTCCATGAGATCCAGCTGTAAGGCATTTTCTTAATAGGTGATCAATGGGGGAGGGCCTAGCCCACTGTGAGTCTGTAAGAAAGCAGGCTGAGCCAGACATGAGGAGGGAGCAAGCCAGCAAGCAGCACCCCTGAATGGCCTCTGCATCAGCTCCTGCTTCCTGACCTGCTTGAGTTCCAGTCCTGACTTCCTTTGGTGATGAACTGTGATGTGGAAATGTAAGCTGAATAAACCCTTTCCTCCCCTGCTTTGCTGGTGGCAAAGGGTAATCCTGACTGAGACAGATCTCCACCTCAATTTTGAGGCAGGTCTCACTGCCTAAGAGTGAGCCTTAGACCTGCCTGAGCTGTCAGCCAAAGAACTCCCCATAGATCTTCCTGCACTGGTCTTGGATCCTCCTCAGGGCTCGTGACTCCAAGACTCCACAGGTAAATTTCTGGCTCCTGCTTGCCAGCCCAGTGGGCTCTGGGAGGAAGGGCAGGGAACTGACCTGGCTTTGAACAATCTGATCTAGAAATGCCACATGGACTGGTGAGAGTGTTCAACCGCAGTTCCCAATGACCCTTTCACAGGGGACCCGAGACCATCAGAAAACAGACATTTACATTGTGATTCATAATAGTAGCAAAATTACAGTTATAAAATACCAACAGAGATAATGTCATGGGCGGGGGTCAGCACAGCATGAGGTCACAGCATTAGGAAGTCTGGGAAGCACTGGTTTAACAGGTAAGGGAGGCTGCTACCACGTCTGGGAACCTCGGCTTGATTCCTGGGCCCCAGTGGTGGAAGGAGAGAACCAATTCCTCCAAGTTGCCCTCTGACCTCCACACCCCACACAGGGACATGTGTGCCCACACACCCTCTCACAAGCTCACACACCCAGTGGTTCTGACAGTATGAAGTGTCCTGGTGTGGGGCAGAGGCAAGCAGGCAGGAGAGCTGGCTGGGTGGGATACAGTCTTCTGGGGCGGCCGCTCACAGCGAGCTATGCTCTTCCAGATGCTGAACGGAGCGCCGGAGCTGTGGGTCCCTCCCTGGGACAGGCAGTAATTCTGAATGTGTGCTGAACGGTCAGTGGTTTCCTATCTCTCTCCGATACACACACTCCTAGGTCCTCTGTGATCTCCTCAACTCCACCCCCTCCATTCCAAGCCCTGTATAAAGAGCGTCAGGGTTAGTGAGAAGGCTTGGGGGTAAGCAAGGGTATTGTTCACCACCAAGACCAGCAACCTGGATGTAATCTCCGGCACCTACATGGTAGAACACAAATGAGTCACAACGTTGTCCTCCGATTTGTGACTGGCACATGCTTATTGTGACACACACGCCCCCCCCCCCCCACACACACACATGTGTAAACAAACAACAAATAATTAAAAAAAAAAAACTAAAGAAAGGTTATCTACCTGTTTCAGTCTTGGATCTTCCCTCAGGCCCGTAGTCTGAGCAAGACCTGGCCGTCAGTTTTAGAGTCTCTCTGCCCTGGAGAGTCTGACTCTGTCCCGCCACCTGGATGCATGCTGGGTCACTGTTCACTGCTTCACACCAGCAGTGACATAAAACTGGCCGGGGCTTCATCCATAGAAGGAGACACCCAATGTTTGACTTCTGACCTCTACATTTGTACACATAGGTGAACACACACACACACACACACACACACACACACATACACATACACACACCGCCCTATACATATATACCACACACACATATATAATGATCATATACATATACACATATACATACAACACACATACATACACATATATCACACACACATACACATATATCACACACATGTACTATATATATACACATATACACATATACATACAACACACATACATACACATATATCACACACCACATATACATATAGCCATCTAACACACAGACATGTTCCATGCACTCCACACACCTTGAGCAATGTACTCCCAACTGTTCCCAGCGTGGTAGGCTCATCTGCCTTTGAGTTCCTCGTTTTTTTCAACATGCTGTTTGCTGGGCCCCAGATGGCTCACGTCCACTCCCCCACCGCCATGACATTGGCTGTTCTCACGTCTCACCGCCAGGCCCTCTGCCCTGAGCTAACACACGCTGATTCACCTTCTCAAAAGGCCTGTGAAGGAAGTACACAAATGACAGTCATTGTTTAGATGGAACCTGAAGCTAAGGGGACTGAAGGGTGATTGATACTCATCTACCATCTGCTGCCCCTCCCAGGGTCACTTTGGGCATTCCTTCCCAAGGACTCTCCCTTCTAACAACCACCAACACAGCATACACCAGGCAGACGAAACCTGCTTCCAGCACCGCCCCATAAGGCACCTTCTACGACCCGATTCTCAGAGATTCCTGTCTTCCTCTCTATGACACAACCTTGCAAGAGCTAGGTTTCAGGCTAGCCTGAGTCACCACCCACCTGGACCAAGCATCGCATCGAGCTAGCTAGGTACGACCCCACGTACCTATCCCCAGACCCTTTCCTGCCTGTTCCCTCACCCCTGCACAACAAGGCCACATTTCCTGCTTCTGCCTTGCTCTGGGGTTGGACCCTGCATGCTCTGAAGGGCAGCCCATTCCTGGGCTCAGTCTGGGAGGACTGAGATTAGCACGAACTCCCTCCAGCCATCTCCCGAGCTCAGAGTGGGTTCATCCTGACCCAGCACCTGGTCACCTGGCATGATTGTACGTGTGAAGGACAGAGGAGGCCCACAGGGCAGGAACAGGAGACCCTGGGGTCTACCCCCAGTAGCCTTATTTAATGAGTATGGAATTAAAAATGGTAGCTAAGAGCAGGCACAGACAAGGGAGCATTCCAGAAGCCCTGGTGACATAAGGGCCCTCCTCCTGCCTTCCCAAGACAGAGATGGGTTGGGGATTCTGTCAAGTGTCACATACCTGCCCCCAGCATTCCTGGGTGGCCGCAGTAATAGGTTCTGTACATCACAGATTGCGGTGTTTCACAACAAAGTGTGGACTTTAGACCACATCAGAATCCAGCAGAGAATAACTGAATGCTTGCTCCATCACCCCGACAACGTCCAGAGTGGGAGACTGAGGTTCAGGCAGATGTGCAGATGATGAGATGGCTCAAGGTTGTGCAGAGAGACTAGAACAGGGCTTCCTGGCCCCCACCTCTGGCTCTACAGGTTGTACTATGTCATGTCAAAGGGATCAGATGTCACAGACTGGAATAGGTTTAATTTCATGCTGTTATATCAGCAGTGGGGAGGGAGGGGCTAGGAATAAGGGGTGGAAATAAAGAGGTAACAAAGACAGTAAGCCTGGTGCACAGGCCGGGAGCTCCCTCCCTTCCTCCCTCCCTCCCTCCCTCCCTCCCTCCCTCCCGAGAAGTCTAGTCAGGTGTAGCAGGTGTGGCCAGGCTCAGCACCCAGTGCCCTAATTAACTCCTGGTGACAGTTTCTAGCTTGTGCGTTATCACCTTGGGTTTCTTGTCTTTATCAGAACCAAAGGTTGATTGGAGGCTCTGGCCAGGGCTCAAAGCAGCTGCAGTCCTACAGAGCATTTACAACTATGAATGAATAACACCCCCTCTCTCTCCCTCTCTCTCCCAGATGCCGCTGCTTCCCATAAACCTCTGCTGGCTCCTCACCTCGCTCACTCCCTTAGAGGACCACACCGCTCTTTCTTATCTGACCACTGGAGAACGGCAGAGCCCAGGCTGAGTTGGCTGGGACCCAGCTTCCTGATGGCTACACTCAGCATCCCACAAGGGTGCCCTCAGTCACGGACCTACCAGAGTCTCACAAACTGTCCCTTGGTACGTACTCCTCAGCCTCTCTCACTGGGACAAAGGTTCCTGGTTTTATCAACAGAGAGGTAGAATATTAATCTGGCCATCTCTGCCCCAGCCCTGACCCCTGATGGCCACTACTCTGCAGAGGTTAGGTGTTAGTGCCGCAGAATGGGTGAGGAAGGTATATGACCTGAATCAGACCTTTCCTGTCCCCTAGGGTTCCTGTTTGGTCCCTTGGGGAGAGTAGCCCAGAATCTGTTAGCAGAGGGAATACCTGGGTCCTCTTCCTTGCTCAGCCAGGCTCTCCAGTCTCAGTCCTATGGCAATTCCCCACACCCCAGATCTCAGCTGCACCACCACAGGCTATGTGGACTTTGAACTGTGGCCAGATCCTTGTTCCTCTGAGACTTGGCCCCTGAGCCAAGTGGTCCCTCCTCTCCTTCCACATAGATCCAGACCCTGGGCAGAACTCATTTGTGTTTGCACCCACGGAGCCCCACCCGTAGCCCTTGGCTTCTGGTCCAGAGATCACTTGGGGAAGCAGGGGTGCCTTGCAGGGATGACCTAGAGACCTCAGCAGAGGCAGCTTGCCCTTCTTTGATAGGTGTGTGGGGGGTGGGGTGGGTGGGTGTGCGCACAGGTATGTGTGCCATGCCAAAACACTCTCCTGCGACGTTCACTGTATGAAGTGACACTGTCCATACACCAGGCGGTTGCCTTTATGGCCAAGTATAAAAGGTAATCATTGGCCACTCGGAGGCCATCCTGCGCGTCAGAGCCATCCAACCTCAACCCCGCCAGGCCCTGGATTACTTTACAGTCACATAAAAGGAGCCTCCAGACTGTTCCCTGAGGACTTTGGCCCTCGAGGAAGGAGTGGTTCCTTTGAGACAACCCTTTCTTACAATGTTTACTTGACCAGAGAGGAGACCCATGCCTTTTATCTAACACTGGGATTGTCTCAGCATAGCCCACTGAGCTACACGGCCTATGTACACCTGCCCTCACCACCTGCCTCTTCCAAAGGGACCCTACAGACATTCAGACCCACCCGGCAGGGGCCTGCCCACCTTGGAGCTTAGGCAGAGCTGGCAAGTATGTTTTCCTTTGCATGGCGTGTCTCATTGAGTCCTTGCTAACCTGTGCAGTAGGCATAAACATGATGCCCATTTCACAGACAGGAAAGGCTGGGCTCAGAGAGGTCAAGCAACTTGCCCCCATCACACAGCCTCAAAAGAACCAACCCTGACAATATATATACATGGTTTCCAAACTCTTCTATGTACTGCTGCCATTGAAAGCAACTCTTAGCTGCGCTTCAATACACTTGTTTACCTGTCATCATAAAGCACAAAGCTGCGATCAGAAGTCTGTGTATCACACATCAGTAAATGTCGCACCCCAGTGCTGATGCTCAAACCAGGTCAAACCAACGCAACGCTCTTCCCAAGTCTGCGGGGAGCCCTGAGCTTAACTCAGAAGGGAAGACAGGCAAGTCTCATGTTCTGGAAGGACATTCCCATAGAAGAAATGCCCAGAGCAAACCTCAACTGGTATAGAAAGGCAGGGATGCTGGGCCCAGGAGAAGCCCTGAGGAATAGGAGAGCCAGAGACTCTCAGCAGAGGCCAGCTTCGTCTGCCTGCTAGTGCTAGGCCTTGTGTAGATTGTTGCTGAGAGCCACAGAGAGCTCGTGACCAGAAGCATGACTTTACCAGAGCTGAGTTCCAGAAACTTCTCTATGGCTGCAGCGGAGAGTAGGGATTGCAGTATCAGATTAGTATTTCCCAAGCTTTATAAAGCAGCCCCTGAAGTCCTACGGCCTGAGACTGAAAGCTGTTGGGATAACTTCCCTTCTGGCCCTAAGCATCCATGCTGTGTTTACCAACCGTGGTGGGCTCTGCTACCTCCGTGGCCTTGGTTTCTCATCTATACAAGGACAACACAACAGTACGTAGCCTAGAGCTACCAGGGAGAACTGTGGTGGGGCCTGCTTCCGTCCGTACCCAGGACACGGCAGACACCGAGTAAGGGAAGGCTTTCCTAGTTACTGAGACACACACACACCACACCCTTCACTCTGCTTGCTGTTCAGCCCAACCTCTCACACCCTGGTCAACTTCATTCTGAGCCCCGAAACACTTTCTGCTTTCTCCTCTAGGCTTGCCTAGCTCTAGAGAGCAGAGCCCCAATTGTCACCATGGACAGATCTCTGTCTAATCTAGGATTCCAGGTCTAACACTTGTGGCCCAGCAGATAGGGTGCTTATGTGACACAAAGGCCCAGGTTCATTCTCCAAAACTGAATAAGCCACAAAAGGAAGGCGCTCACCTGCAATCCCAGCACTAGGGAGGAAGAGGCAGGAAGACCTGCAGTTCAAGGTCACTGTCTGCTGAAAATCAAGCTTAGGCCAATCTGGCAACTTGAGTTTCACACTGGGAACCTAAGTGTCTTAGTCAGGGTTTCTATTCCTGCACGAATGTCATGACCAAGAAGCAAGTTGGGGAGGAAAGGGTTTATTTGGCTTACACTTCCATGTTGCTGTTCATCACCAAAGGAAGTCAGGACTGGGACTCAAGCAGGTCAGGAAGCAGGAGCTGATGCAGAAGCCATGGAGGGATGTTCTTTACTGGCTTGCTTCCCCTGGTTTGCTCAGCCTGCTCTCTTATAGAACCCAAGACAACCAGCCCAGAGATGGTCCCACCCACAAGGGGCCTTTCCCCCTTGATCACTAATTGAGAAAATGCCTTACAGTTGGTCTCATGGAGGCATTTCCTCAACTGAAGCTCCTTTCTCTGTGATAACTCCAGCTGTGTCAAGTTGACACAAAACTAGCCAATACACTAAGTAAAGGGAGAAAAAAACAAATTCCGAAGCTGTCTTCTCACCTCCAAATACGGCATCACACACACACACACACACACACACACACACACACACACACACACACTGTATACAGAGAAACACACAACCCAACTCCTTGTGAGTTTCAGCGCACAGAAATGTCCACAGCACACAGGGTGTTCTTCACTCGGCCCTCTCCTCAGAGTGAGGAAGGGGAGGACCTTGGGTGCCATTAAGTACAGGGTTAGAGGGTGATAGAGAAAGAAACGAGCAGGAAGTTGGAGAGAGACCAGGGAGACTTAAGCAAACTGAGAGAGTAGACACTGTCAGGGAGTGCGGGCCGGGGGCCAGTGAGAAGGAACACAGATTGGCGGCCTCCCTCTTATCCATGCCTCAGTTTCCCACAGGTTTAAAGAAGGTAATGTGAGCCTGAAAGTCACAAGGCTGCTGTAGGCAGGAGTGAACTTATAATAGAAACTAGCACAGGCTTGACCCCAAGGTGCTAAGTAGACAGAGCCCTGCCCTGCCAGCTAAGCCAGTGGCTGGGCTTCCCCTAGAGCTGGGGTAGGGTGTGGCCCGGTGAGCCATCTTTACTATCTTGGCCTAGGAGATCTGCAAAGATGGGGACAGATGTGTCCAGGGGAGTGGAGTGCTGAGGAAAATCTGCTACCTAGACAACAAAGCCTAGGAAGATCTTGTCTGACCTTCTGCGCCCTGCTCACTTCCCAGCGCTCTGTCTCTCAGGACTTTCTGGGGCACGTGCTTTCAGAATTGAACGTCCTAGGGACAAGAAACAAAGCACTCTGGGAGCTCCCAGGCTAGCTGGCTCGCCACTTAGAGAACAAGGAAAAGCAATGGCTCGGAGAATGATGGGTAAGGACCAAGTGGAGGTAGGAAGGAGCCAGAGCCTGCATGCTGTAGGGTCAGAGGGGGTGTGGGATGTACTGCACACCAGAACTGTGCCCACGGGCTGGGCCAGTGACGGTGAGGATGCGTCAGAAAGGAACAGTGGCTGAACTCTGTGTGGCCTGGGGAGCTGAGATTTGGATAAACAGAAGTACCGAGGGGCCATGTCTGGTGAGCCATGGGTGAGACAGCTCTGACACCCGGTAGTTGTGACAAATGTTAAGACAGACACTGGAGATCCAGCATATTGATCTCACTGGAGCCGCCACCACCAAATGCAGAGACAGCCAGCACCTCTGGATCACTTCCTAGCTCCTCTATCCAACATGCCTGGTATAGCTTCCCACCACCACCACCACAAGCTGCAGGCCCCAACTGTGTTGACAAATGGGCCCTTCCTCCCGCCCCATGGAGCTGACATTGTAAAGCTGGAAGTGAGTCATAGAGCTCTTTCCTTCCTTCTCTTCCTCTCCCCTGCGCTTGCAGACACCCCTCCATTCCCAGTCTCTCAGCCCTCACACCCCAGCTTTTAAAACCCATAAACTCTATAGAAGTGGCAAGCAGCATAAATGCCCCGGTCCAGGCTGGGGTACTGAGGAGCTAGCTGAGCAAGGGCTCTGAGTGTGGGGTCTGTATGCAGTGGGAGGCAGTGTGGGACACAGCAGATGTCTGATCCTATGAGCTTGCTGACATCAGTAGGGACCTGAAACGTCTGTCTGGAGGCTATGGTTGGGATGAGAGCTTCTGGGGGGGAAGGGGGGGAGCACTGTTGGAACTGACATGTTTTTCACCTGCTCTACAAATGAAGGGACTGTGTGCGTAGCAAGGGTGTGTGGGTCCCAGGCGTGTCCCTGTGACCATCTGAGTAGTGAGCGTGGGAGGAGGCGGTTGCTCTGTATGGTGTAGGGGACCCTTAGAGTGTCTCTGTCCCTGGGAAGGGAAGGGGGTGGAGACTCAGAGCTGAGGGGTCTGTAGCTGGTGAGCCTGCCTTGGCCTTTGGTTTTGCAGGATGTGAGCGGGCTGTTTTTGGATGGAGCCCAGCATCACACCCTCCAGTCTGTTTCCCGCAGCAAGGCCAGATTGTCAGTTAGTGGTTGTGGTTGGAGTCTGTGTCACTTTCTCAGGGGAACTGCAGCAGGTAGGGAATATATATCATATATTCTAAGGTTCTTGCAACCCCCTCCTCCAAGTCAGGTTTCCCTCATCTGAGTTCAGCTGGAGAGAAGGGTGGCCAGACATGTGGGACACACACCATCCAACGGGACCTTGCTCCTCCATGCCTCGGTCTCCTGGAAGTGGAAGAGCAGGGCAGTGGGGAGAGCATCCGTGAAGACATGGCCGTGAAGCACTATGCTACACGTACTTGAGGAGAACAATGCAGCCCTGTTTTTCCCTTCTATTATATTCTAAAGTATCTACACACAATGGCTAGAGTTCACTAGGTGTCCTCCTATCATCCTGAGGTTTCCAGATACACAGGAAAACCCCAAAAGCCTACAGTATTAAAGGATCACAGCCAGATCCCTGTTTCCATCTGAGGGTCCTGTCCTCCCTCCTGACTGTAGACAGGTCTTAGACAGATCTATAGACAGACGTTACCTGCCTGGAGTCATGGCCTCCAGGGAGGGGAGCCCAACAGATGAGCTGTCTCCTTTTACACCCCCTCCCCTAAGGCAAGAGTTCCATCAGAGACTCCCTGGCTAAGGGTTGAAGGGTTATCTCTAGAAGGTACTGACAGGCAGCCCACCCGCCCTTGAACCTGTCTATAGATGAAATGGAATTTTTGAAAACTCATGGCAGGCCTGGGGGAGGCAGAGAGGGGCTTAAGGAAGTTGGATGGGGCCTGGCAGGGTGGGTCTGTCTGTGGGATGTGTAACTTCTGTCATCCACTGGTCTGAGGAGGAACATCAGAGGCCCTCTGAGAATAAAAGCCCAGGGTACCAGGGCTCCTGCACCAGATTCACAACATCTCTTCGTCCCAGGCTCCCTCTCCTGGGGTGGTGGCTGGGGTGTGGGCAGAGGTTGGGTCTGTGTTCTTTCAGGCTTCAAATGCTGGCCCCTGATCTAACAGTGCTCTCAGAAGGCTGCCTTTCACCTCAGCCCCAGGGGCTGGCAGCAGGCTGACTGGTGGAGCCATCCCCATCACGAACTCTGGAGGGAGCCTTCTCTGGGACTCTCTCACCTTCCAAATGTGGCTGCTGCCTTCTCCTGGGATTTTTGCCCATGGTCCCTGGGGTCCTTGGAACAAAGCCAGTCACTCCCCAGGCTCAAGCATCCCTGGGTGTCAACACTGGCAGAAGAGCGGCAACTCCAGGGTCAGCTCTGAATTCTGAATCCCAGGGTAGTCTCGGCTCAGGAGGAGCTGCTTGCCCATCCATAAAGGGCATTTGTGCCCAGGCAGCACCCTCCCACCTGGGGCTGTTCACACAGTAAGGCAGTAAGAGGACAGACACGCCTGTGTGAGCCTGGCTGAGGTGCAGAGGAAGCACGGCTGGGGTGAAGTGTTAACGGCCTCCTTCCCGCCTAGCCCGAGCCAGCTCTCCCAGACTCCCCAGAAATGCCTCTTCCTCCGGGTCCCAGCACGCTCCCTCCACATCCCTGGCTGCAGATCTGTCCTGCTTGGACAAACATCCCACTCAGCTCTTGGGTTTATGGCTTTGCCTGGTGCCTTCCTTTATGTGGTTAGAAACCTGTACTGTGCTCCTGGCAGAGTGGAGGATTCTGGGCTGGGAATGGGGGCTGGGTCGGGCCAGCAAACCACAAGAGGAGGGCTGGGTGGACAACATGGGGAGACACGCTTGCCGGGCCAAGCTGTGTTCAGGGACAGAAGTGGGAGTTCCAAGGAGGTGCTGAACATGAAGGGTGGAGGGGACACTAGTCCTGAAGGGGACAGCAAGGAGCAAGCAGTGAAGCTGGGGCCATCATGGGTTGGTTTGTTGGCTTGCTTTGAGACAGACAGAGTCTTCCATATTCCAAGCAGGGCTGGAACTCACAATTACAGCCAAAGATAAACTTGAACTTCTGACCCTACTGCCCCTACCTCCTGGGATTATACACATGTACTGCCATGGCTGGTTTTACTCTGTGCTGGGAATCAAACCCAAGGCTTCTTGCACATGCTAGGCAAGAACTCTACCAACTGGGTTACACATTCGGCCCTTTGGTTTGTTTTGGGATGCACTGTTTATTAAGTACCAACTCTCTCTGTCTCAACTATCCCATGAATTCTTTATCTCACGTCCACAAAAACTTGTAAGTGGAATCAATGCCATTTAACAGATGGCAACACAATTCCAGGGCCCAGGGACATGAAGTAGGACAAGTGTGTTGTAGAGAGCGTGCTGTAGAGCTCTCAAGCCCAGGCAGGTGGCTGAGGAAGTGCATGGTGCTGGAGAAGAGCCATCACACTGTTCAGTCTTGTCAGGAATTGTAAAGTGTTCAGATCTGGGCCTCAGACTGTTGGTTCAGTGTTCCAGGAAGGCTAATAATGGCTCACCCTATTCTAGAACTCTCTGTACCCTTGGATAACCCAGGATCCCTGGGAGATTTGAGTCTCTTAACTATCAGCATCGTCTATGCTAATGTCTGCCACACAGGGTCTCAAATGTTCAATGTACATAGAAGTTACAGACTAGAATAACACGCTAGGGTGCAGGGTATGGCTCAGTTGGTGCTGTGCTTGCCTAACATACATAAAGCCCTGGGTTTGGTCCCCAGTATCACACAAACCAGACCTGGTGGTGTATGCCTGAAATCCCAGCCTCAACTACATATTGAGTTTGAGACTAGCCTGGGCTTTATATGTGACAGTGCTCATAAATAGATAGATAGATAGATAGATAGATAGATAGATAGATAGATAGATAGATAGATAGATGCACCACACTCCAAATGTGTTACTTTGTCATTTGCACACAGCTCTCTTTCAGAATTCCAAGTCAAACTGCTACCCAGGGGACCAGGTCTATCAACCACGTTTGCTAGAAAAGAAGATTTTGATTTTAAGGATTCAGGAACCACGTGGCAGACAAGATACCGAGATAACACTTGGGGCCAAGTTTCAGAGCAAGATGGGGGCACAGTAGGGACATCGAAAGCACCTGGGGCCCCTTCTGTGTCAAGACAGCATAGTCCTTCACTCCCAGGAAGCAGCCCAGTTGTGGTGGTACATGCCTGTCATCTCTCACCAAGAAGGTAGGAGAAGGCACCCAAGTTGGAGGCCAGGCTGGACAGCAAGAAGCAGAATGAGAGGGGTGCTCTAGCACTCAGGAGGCAGAGGCAGGAGAATGCACTTAAGTTCAAGACCAGGCTAGTCTCCATACAGAGTTCCAGGCCAGCCAAGCAAACAGCAAGACACTACCTTGAGAAGGTAGGGGAGAAGAGAGGATATGATGGTGTGTGTGTGTGGGTGTGTGTGTGTGTACATGGGGTATGGAGTGTCTCTGTCAGGAGGGAGGAGGTGAGGGTCTGGAGTACAGAAGACTAGAAGCCTAGACAAGCTCACCCTGTCCCCCAACAGAGCAAGGACAATCCCAGGCACCAAGTAGCCCCTGAACTCAGCAGTCTCTTATTTCTCAAGCATTTTAGGAGTCTAACATGGCCAGGCCAGCGTCTGCAAGTCTGCTGTGGAAGGAATCAGCTTTGTAGTCCAGAGAGTGGCTTGCTCTCCCCACTGTGAGCTGGACCCCAAAGGGGAAAAGCAAAAGAGGAAGCCTGAAACACCTACTTCATGTCCAGGGCAGTCTTTTGTGTTTTCAACTTCGTTTTTGTGATTTTTTTGTCTTTTATGAGTTTTTTTTGGGGGGTGGGGGTGGTACTTTTTTTAACCCTTGACAACCTTGTAAAGGGAATCTGAGGACTCCCACTTTTACACACAGGACTCAGAAAAGTCAAAGCAATTGAAAGGCGAAGGCAGCCCTGCTAATCAGTGGGGCCTGATCTTAGAAGTGGGGGCCTTGCTGGAAGCTGGGCAAGAGGAGAAGGTGTGGGCTTGGCAGGGGAACATCCTCCCGCCTGCCTTTATTGTTCACAGAACCGAAAAAGTGATGAGAGCTTTCCTTCCTGTCTTTAAGAAAACAACAGAATCAAAACAAACAGAGAAGGGGAACTCCCCTCTGCCAGTCCCTGCGAGAAAGAAAAGGAAGCTCTCCTGCCGGTGGCGACCTGCGCTACTTCATGCTGGGACAGAGGCTGCTAAGCCAGCTAAGCCGGCACCCACACTCTACCCCGGGGCTGCTGGTCCCCTGCATACTGAGTCTGGTCTTAGCTTACCTTCAAGAGAGGACACAGCCATACACGAGGCAGCTGAAGCTCCTGGGAAAAGCTTTGTAAGGCCAGGGCCAGGAGGAAATGGAAATATACAAGTCGAAGATGTAAAACTAAGGGCTCTGGAAATGACTCCCAGTTAGTTATCACTCAGGGCTCCCAGCCCCTACCTCATTTCTCAATGCCAGAACTACCCACACTTACTGAACTCAGAAAAGGGGAGCCCCCCCCCCCCCGCAAAGTCCTATTCTTCCTGCCCTGAGCCTGTGTGTGCTTTGATGACCTTGGTACAAAGTCTAGATCAGCCACAGGGCCCCTGGTAACTTAAGATACCCCTCACCTTACCCAGATCTCTCCTACTTGGCTCTTTTAGTCCCAGATAGCTTGTGGTAACTGGTTGTCTAAAGTGACTGACTGACAGAGTGATTTCTGCCCCTCTGGACAAAGGTCTGAGGCCTTAAAAGGTCCGGTGTCACCATTACTAAGCCCACAATGACAGTGTTTTCACCGCACAGGTCCGCCTCTGCTCTAACAGATACTCTAAGGCCATCTGTGCCCGCTGAAAGCTTCAGTTCAATTAAGGAATTTGTCTGTGGTCTGGGTTCACAGGGAGCTGGTAGCTGGGAGAATAGTTATTCTCCACTGAGGCTAATTAGTCTCAGGAAAGGGTAAGTGACTAGTGTGTCGCACTCAGGCCTGTACCTGCTCCTGTGGGAAATGTCAGCGGTCTCCCAGGGCCTGAGAGAACTCCTCAGAGGCTGGACCTGGGAGATGTTTCTTGATGTTGCTGTTGCTGGGCAATTGCTGTCCCCCCACTGCCCACTGGCTCATTCCTGTCTCAGGCCCTGCACTGAGTGTCCCTGGGTTGGTGTCAGCTGAATGAAGAGCCACTACCTGAGCTTCCCTGGCAGCCGATGGCCAGAGGTCAGAGGTCAAGGAGGGGTTGCTCTCTGAAGACCAGGCCTGGGCAGGGTCTTCTGAGGCCCTGCACAATCTCTTCCTTAGCATCCCCATTGCCTGAGGCCGCTGATACCAGTTCTCATGCTATATTCAAACCTCATCTCTCTTCGTGATCTCTTATCAAAGCACAAGCCAGCCCAAACCCTGCCTCTCCCTCCAAAGTTTCTGCTGGTTCCCCACTGCTGAGTGGATAAATTCTGGTCCTCCTGGGCATTAAGGGTTAATGCCTACTTTCTTGGATTCCCATCCCTGTCCTGCAGCTGGATGAGCACAGATGTGCTGGGATAGTTGCCCTGCCTGTCAATGACTTCCCAAAGGTCCAGTTGCAGTCTCTGTAGGCATTTGTCTTTCTCTCTTCTGTCTTTCCTGAGGCTCGTGACTCCAGGACCTTGCATAGACCAAGCAAACCACCCTGGAAGCGGCCTAACCCCTGTGTAGCTCCGACCTGGAACTTGCTAGAAAAAAAAAAAGCTGGCCTCACACTCATAGAGAGCCATCTGCCTCTGCCTCCAGCGCTGGATTAGAGGTGTGCACCACCCACCATGTCTGGCTTTCATGGTCTTAGACAGGGTCTAAGTTTCTCAAGCTCCTCTTGAATCTTCCTGCCTTGGCCTCCCAGAGAGCCCAAGCCTAGCTAAGACCCAGCTCTGTCTAGAAAACCTCCTGACCCTCAGGCCCCCCGGGGACCTCTCTGTACAAAGTGCAGATAAGGCTCTGTCAGGTTGGGGCTCTATTGTTATCTGTTCTCACAGCTGGCTCTCCGGGTCCTGGGCCTCCCCAACGGCCCCATCTCCGAGTCTGACTCAGTGGCACCCCAGGAAGCTCTGCATGAACGAATCAATGTGCTCTGTAACTTAGTCAATTCCCTCTGCCCTGCTGTAGCTGAAAGAACATTCTCTCCTGGGTAACTGGGAAGAAGTGGCTGGCCTATGGGAGGTGCAGGGCAGGGCACCACTGGGGTGGCTTGTGGCACCTGCTATTGTCTAAAAGATTCGCCTGGAGTATCCACATTGAGGCATTTGTGCTATGTCTTCACGTGGCTCTGATGGAGACCCTGGGACTACATGAAAAAGCATGGGGGCTTGACAACAGAATTAATCATTATTAATTATTATTTAGTATATAAACTATATTATTTATATTATTATTGTGGTTGTGGTTGTTTGAGACATGGGTTTGAAAACCAGCCTGGCCTCAAACTTACACCTGCCTCTGCCTTGCCAAATACTAGAATTAAAAGAGCACCCCCATCCACCCAGCTTGGAAATCTTTTTAAGAAGTCTTGGGGGATGGGTGTCTGGCTTGCATGAGATCCTACATTCCATCCCCAGCACCAAGTAATAAGTAAACAAATACACGAATTAAATAAATATAAACAGGAAGTCAGCTTCCCATTAGGGGCCGGGGCCAGTGACCCTCCTGCAGGACCTGTCCTTCTCTAAGTGGTCTACAGCTGTCACCCACAGCCCTACTCAAGTCCCACCTCAACTAAAGGGGCTCAAGGCATCACCCAGCAGGGCCTGGGACTGGGGCCCGGGATGAATCCTGGCTAGCCACCCACCTCCAACTGCGGTGTTGGCACTCACCAGCCACAGGGTTTCAGGTTTCAGTGTTTTCCTCTCTAGGGCACTTTCTATTTTTCAATACTTTTCCTATCACAGCCAAATAACAGAAAAAGGAAATTGGTTGAACCTCCTGAAGACCAAGGGTTGTGGGGTGGGCAGTGGGGGCAGAGCAGGACAAGCGAGGCGATAGGCCAAGCTAGCTTGGGAAAAGCTGGAGGCCAGGGTTGCTGGGTACCACTCCCCCTCCCTGCTCAAGCTGACTCACACCCCCTTCTCCTTCCAGGGCTGACTCATTGTTTCCCTCAAACAGCAGGCCTGCCAGGCCCCGTTCCTTCTTAATGAACAGCTCCAGAGCCTGCTGGATGACATCCTGGCCTGCCAGGCCCAGAAGCAACTGAGTTCTCTCTGCCTGCACCCACTTCTGGAGGGCAGTCGCTTGTTCCCTCAAGGGGCCAAGCCCTGCACAAGCTTGAGAAGAGAGGGGAGCGGGCAAGGTAGCGTCCTGGGAACAGTCATCATCTAACCAGGCTCAGGCTTCTCAAAGATTGGGGGTGGGGTGGGGCATGGTGACCAAGCAAGACCTAGGCTCCCCATCTGTAAAATGTTGGGATAATCACCCTACATCTTAGAGGTGTTTAGTGAACCAATGACTTCACCTTTATCCCTTTGCATGTGCAGGGTGCATGTGAGCATGTGTGTTCAGATTAAGCCTTGTGTTCTGCACCCGGGGCTACATCCTTTTATACTGAGGTCTCCTGTAGCCCATGGCCTTGACTTCCTAATCCTCCTGGTTCCACCTCCCAGGGTGCTGGGATTACAGAATTACATCACCACCCCCAGTTTTAATCCTACTTATTTTTTTTTTTTTAAAAAGCTATATGTAAGTATGTTACCGTTGGAGGAAGAAAAGAACGGTCTGTGGGGAGCTAGTGTTAAGTAAAACACACCCAGAACCCCAGGCCAGGATCAGAGGGGATATTCGGCTGTGGGGGTGGGGTGAGGGTGAGGGGCTCCCCCAGGTCTCAGCAGGCCCAGCTCCTTCCCTCAGCACCCCTCAGTGAGAGCATTGACGGTTCCCAGCAGGATCTACCCCAGCCCCTAAACCCCTTTTCTCATGGAAGCTGTGCTGGGCAGTCCTCTGGGGAGCTAGGCGCCAGCTCCAGCTGATAACCTGCCCACCTGGGCCACTGCTGAAGAGACCCAACCCAAAGGTTTCCATCCAGGGCTTTTTGAAATTTCAAAAATGATGGGCCCATGGAGATGGCCCCGTGGTGGGGGAGGGGAGCCCAGTTGCGGCCCCCACTCCACCCTAACAGCGAGTCTAGGCTCACTGTGTGCTCATCTGAATCGGTGATCAAAATTGCTGGAGATTCACCTCAGCAGAGGTGTGCAGGCCTGGCATGGCTAAGGCCCCCCACCCCCACCCCCACCCCCACCCCCGTGGTCCAATCCCTAGGATCACCAGAAAAGCAAAGGAAAAAAAATGAGTGGGATTCCTATGTGATTTCTCCGGCTGGAGTTGTCAATCTGAATTGGGCTGGATGGTTCTGGCAAGTTAGCGCCCATCTCTGAGCCCCCACTTCCATGTCCGTATTAAGAGAAGAATCCTTGCTTTGAGCGTTAGGACAAAGAAGGCACCCCAGACACAGCTGAGTGGCTAGCCCGGTGTGGAAACGAGCTTTAGCTTCAGCAGGCTTCGTTCCTCTCCCTACACCCGAGCCTTGCAGCTCTGTGCCTCAGGCCCTGCACAGGACACCCATTGGTGTTAGTGTCCCCTCTTCTTAGCCTGACTCCATTCACAGTGGTTCTGTGTCCCCTCCCACCTGCTTTGTCCTTTTGACTGAGTCTTGGGCCTGAGAGGCCTGGCCTCTCAGCCTTTCTGTATGGCTTCCTTCATGAGGACCATTCTACAGAAGCTAACGATGCTCAACTGGTTACTTATTTATACCTTTTTGATGTTATGGGTATTTTGCCAGAATGTATGTCTGTTTACCATACATTGGTATGGTAACGCCCGGAGAGGGCGCTAGGTTCCCTAGGTAAGCCACCATGTAAATGTTGGGAATCAAAGCCAAGTCTTGTACAAAACCAGCCAGTGCTCTTACATGCTGAGCCATCCCTTCAGCCCCAAGGCCTATTTTTAAACTTTATTTTAGAGATAAGGTCTCACCCACCATGTACCCCTGACTGTTCTAGAACTTGCTCTGTAGGTCAGGGTAGCTTTTAAACTCAAAGAGATCTCTGGGGCTGGTGAGATGGCTCAGTGGGTAAGAGCACCCGACTGCTCTTCCGAAGGTCCAGAGTTCAAATCCCAGCAACCACATGGTGGCTCACAACCATCCGTAACAAGATCTGACGCCCTCTTCTGGAGTGTCTGAAGACAGCTACAATGTACTTACATTAAATAAATAAATCTTTAAAAAAAAAAAAAAAAAGAGGTCTCTGACTCTGCCTGGGATTAACGATGTGTGTGCACGTGTGTGTGTGTGTGTGTGTGTGTGTGTGTGTGTGTGTGTGTGTAGGTGCCAGATAGAAAAACATATGGTTGTAAACCACCCAGTGATAGAACTAGGAACTGTACTTAGGTTCTGTACAAGAATAGTAGGTGCTCTTAACTACTAAGCCATCTCACCAGTCCAACAATGGCCAATTTAGGGCCCCAGAGATTAGAATGATGTCTGGGCCTCTCTGCTGACTAGCAGTGTGAGTCCTACACAAGTCCTGAGTCATCTCACACCTCCCCGAGGGCTGTGGTCAATGGTGCAAGGAGACCCAGCACGTCCAGGGAGGAGCTATGAGGGTGGGCTTGGTCGGCCGCACCTTCTCTCCCAAGAGATCGGAACTCCTACTGGCCTTAAGCAAAGAATTCATTCAGAACATTCGGACAGCTCCCTCCAGCCAAGGAAGGACTTAGCACCAAGCCACATGCCATGAGGGGTGCAAGCCAAATGCATTCAAGTCACAGCTGCTGGGACAGCTCGATGTGATCAGAGAAGGGTGGCCTTGAAGGGAGTTTCCTGACAATCCTTCCTAACCTGCCACTGACAGAGGCCAGTGTCCTTCAGAGTGCCCTGGGGACAAATTAGGGAGCAAATGGGCACACGGAGGATGAGGGGGTTGATGTCAGACCAAACGACCACATGGAAGCTTTTCCATTTGCTGTCCTCTGGGGACTCCAGCTTAAGGAGAGGGGTTCTTGGCATCAAGTATCGTAGTAACTCAGAAAGTAAAGACCCTGCTGCCCAGAGTCTAACGCTGCTCTTGCTAAATCTACACTTGGTCGGTCTTGCTCTGCGGCTAGGATGGAGCCTGGGGAAGGAATGGCAGAGACCCAGGGCCTCCCAGCCATGGCCATTCCTGGACCAGACTGTGGAGTGAATCCTGATCTCAGAGAAGTGGAAATTCCTCCACCTGAGTCACAGAGCCTTGAAGACCCCAGAGCAGGCTCCGGTGGTGGGACTACATGGAAGAAAGGAACAATACAAACTCCTCCCAGTCCAGGACAGCTTCTAGAAGATCCAAGAAGAGGTCACTTCCCCAGACCATGGAGATCCCACTGGAGAGAGTGGAAGAAGAACTCTCCAAGGCCCAAACCCTCTGGAAGGGGGCCAGAGGCTCTATCTGAAGAGGCAGGGAAGGTCGGGCCTACCCCAGATCAAAGCGGGCTCCTCAGTCTTTGATTCTCAAACAAGCCCTGTAGGAGGGAGCTTCAGGAATTGGAGACCACTGGCCTTGGGGCCCAGGGAAAGTAGTGTGACAGAGAGATCCTGGCCAGCTCTCTTTTTGCATAACAGCTTGGCTGCCTAACAAAAGGGCAGTCCTTAAAAAGGCCTATAGGGTTGTTAAAAGCTTCCTGGTAATGGTTTAATTGGGGGCGATTTAAAGTGTCTTCCTTAGGAAGGCTAGCCCTTCAAAGGCTAGGCAGGCCTGGCTCTCCTGTCCTCAGCATCCACCAGTCCCCTAGAGCTGGACCTATCCCAGCCTGTCCCTCCCCCGGCTCCCTGCAGACCTGGCAAGTCAGTGGACAGACCCTTTGGCCTGCCTGTCTAAGGAGATTCCGTCTTGCCCCTGGTCCATCAGCACCATTTGTTCACACAGTTTGGCCTCATAGCTGGGTCTGGAGCCTAAGGAAGAAGAGGGAAGGGTGAGCTAGACACATACAGGAGTTAGGGCCACTTCAAACACCTTGGTTGTCTCCCCTTTGCCACCCCCTTGCCCTGCTCTCCTCCTCCCTCCACCGTTTGGAACTTCATGGCCACTGCCCAGGGTTCCATCTTCATGTTAGTTAGTGCTCAGCCTTCCTGACATGACATCTGCTGAGCACGCTAACTGGACGGTCTTGATGAGTCAGAAGTGACCAGACAAGAACCAGACCTGTGGCAAGGGAGATAAGCAAAGAGGCAAAAGCCTTAGGGTGTGAAGCATGAAGTGGGGCTGCCCGGGAGGGACACGGTTTCTGGAAGCACAAAAGGCCTGGTGTTAGAATATGACTAGCTCCTGTAGGCTCATTGCCCAACCCTGATATTAACAGCGATACCGCAGCCAGCTTCAAGACCAGACATTAATCACTCAACCATCTCAGGGTCCTAAGAGGGGAAGTGTGGGTGTCACTTAGCCTAGAAGTGTCCTTCTGGAAGCACAGGGACAAGTGTGTCACCCCCTGAAGCTCGGGCACATCTGACCTGTGGGATGCTGTCTGAGGAGTCACCCCTGAAGGCACGCTCCTCTTACATCCAGCCTTCCCAAGAACTCCCTTCAGGGTGCCCTGCTACTCCGATGAGCCGTCCCCCACCCCTGCTGTAAGCTTTTATCTTGTCTATGGAGCAAGATGCCCATTGGGAGACTTGGAGTCTCTGGGACATCTTCACCAGCTGGCGGGGTTGAGTGTGGGGGTGTTCCCAGGCTGTGGATTTAAGCAATTATGTTTTAAGCAAGCTGTGGTAGGCAGCTACCCTCAAACAGGAACAGCCAGAGTGGGGTGTACAGAGCCCCTACCAAGAGAAGTCTCTCTTGGAAGGCTAGAAACAGACCTCCGAGCACTGAATCCTCTGCCCATCTAAGCTTCTGTGGGCACAGAGACCTGGTAAGGTATCCGGCTCTATATTGGTCACTTCCATATGTAAGCAGGTCCCTCCAGGGCAGATGTAGGGTGCTGCTGAGGCCATAGTGATGGAAAGACTGGAGAGGAAGGAGCCTTCCTTCAGCCCCTCATCCTGTTACCTGCTCTCTCTAGGGTCCACCCTTCATCCATCCAGTCACTCCCAAAGTGACCACCCCTCCTTGGGTGCCCAGAATAAAGAGGGTTCCCTGGATGAAGGTCTTTCATCTGTAAGACCTAACAAGTGGTCCTGTGCTGTCTTAGGTCTTTGGAGTTTCCCAAGAAATGTGGGAAAGGCCCAAGCCAAAGCTACCTTGCTATCACTCCGTATACCAATCTCACTGGTTTCCTGAAGCAATAGCCAAAGGCTACCATTAATTACTTCTGGTTTCTCTTGCCCCATGGGAGAAGGTGGGAATGCTGGGGTTGCACCCAAAGAGCCTGGGGTGTATGTGGGGGTGGGGTAGGGGGAAGGATGAGGGAATTGACCGTGTGAGCGCCTCTGCACCTCTTGCTTGTCCCTGACTCCTGCATCACTGGGTCTGTGTTCTTTATCACACTTGGGCTGCCAGAGCTGCTGGAGAAGCACCCCCCTCCTCACCCATCCCAGCTCTGTCCGATAAGCTGAGGCGCTACCCCCCCCCCAGTCCAGGGAAGAAAGGGCGGAGCTTTGGCTGACTCCTCCCCAGCCACGTGCCTCCACACCCTGGGCTACACACCCTTCCAAAGAGCAGCAGCAGCAGCCCCTTGGCTTGTCACCAAAGGTGAGAGTGACGGTTATACATTTCTGTGCCCACAAGACAGTAGGCAAGACAGGGGCTGAGAAATGGCTGGCCTAAGGTCATCAGGCCAGAGGCATAGAAGGATCCCAGTGAGCATCCTCTATGGAGGTATGCTCCTAGTCTAGCTAGGGAGCCCATAGATGCAAGCCCTACTGGTCCCGAACCAGTGGTCCAGCTCCATTGGAGCCCAAAGCCTTGGGCCCCTCTTGTCTCTGTCCCTATCCCTCATGACAAGCTGTCTCGGGCAGCCACTGTGGTCACAGATCTTCCCATCCTCAGCCTTGCGTTGTCTCTTCCTGCCTCTGTTGTCCCTCCTCCTCCGGGAAGGGGTACTCTCTACTCTACTCTCTTGCTGGAGGGATCTAGCTAAGCCTCCAAGGGGGTATATGACTCCTCCTCCTGGAAGCCTCATTGAACAAGCCAGTCAGAAAGGAGCTTGCTGTCTGTCCTTCAAATGCTAACCCTATATCCACTGTGCGCCCCAGCACCTGCGGCCTGGGGCAGGTGGTACTTTACCGCTGTCATTCCTGATCTTTACACAGCCAGCAAGACACAGGCCCGGGAGGTGGCCTCGTGCTTAAGAGCACTTGCGCCTACAGAAACCCAGGTCCCCTTCTTCACAACCACATGGTGGCCCACAACCATCTGTAACTCCAGTTTCAAGGGGTCTCTTCTGACATGGGCACCAGGCACATACATGTACATACATACAGGCAAAACACACATACACATGAAATAAGTAAAAAAACAAAACAAAAAAAAACACTTTTTTTTTTCTGGTTTTTCGAGACAGGGTTTCTCTGTGTAGCCCTGGCTGTCCTGGAACTCACTTTGTAGACCAGGCTGGCCTCGAACTCAGAAATCCGCCTGCCTCTGCCTCCCAAGTGCTGGGATTAAAGGCATGTGCCACCATCGCCCGGCCAAAAAAAAAAAAGAAAAACTTTTTAAGAAGAAAGAAACAAGGCAGAAAGGGATCAGGCCCAAGGTGACATAGCTGGAAATGGACAGATAGGATTTGGGCTCTGGACTCTGCACCTTGAGATGGTAATGGCCTGCTTGGTGGCATCTGCCATTCCTTTTGGACCTCCCCTGGGTCAATGTACCCTCTTATTCCCTGTCTTGTCCACACTGAGCTAGAAGATCCTTTAAGTAAGGAACCTACATAAGGCCTGGCTTCCCACCCAGGAACATGAGTGGTCACAGACAGATCCAAGCAACTCCCTGGCTGATACAGCCCACAGAGCCATGCCAGGAGAGGCATAGGGAAAGACGGGTTTCTGTTTCTATAGATCTTTAGCCTGATTTCTTAGGAGTCTCTGTCTGGCTTCTTTTCATCTCTGTGAACCTGGGCTTCGAAAGTGGTCACTCCATGAGGGCGGAGGGCTTGGGTCCCACCCAGGAAGTGACTGGAACACACAGGACCCAAATCCCTCCTCCTTGAAGATCAGCTCTATAGCCTCCTCCTCCAGGGAGCCCCCTCTGCCTTCCCTTTTCCCATCGAGGGACATCCTGAGCCTCCGTGGCCACACTGAGCCCCTCCTCTGTAACTCCTGCTTGGGCTCAGGGCTGGGAAGAGAAGACTCCTACCCTCGCTGGCTGTGTGTGATGTACCCATTGCCAGTGTGTACCTGCGTGGGGACTAGCCGGAGCATGAGTCCTCTGCACCCTTGCAACAGGCTGTATGTCTGGGGATTCTGTGACACAGTGCCTTGTGTCACGTGCTCCAGCGCGTCCCAGTTGTGCTGCACATAACTCCTCCGACGCCCGTTCGTCTCTCAGGAACCTCTCCTCACTGATTCACCTCTGAAGCCTTCTCTGATCCTTGGCGGGTGCACACCGTCCTTCCTCCCCACCCCTCCTCCTTGCTAACCCTGTGGCTCTGACCTGCTGACCTTCCTCGCGTCTCCTCTCCTGTTCTGGTTCAGCCCTTGAGCCTGGTCACCTTTGCTCCCCACCCCCCACCCCCTAAGGCAGAAGAGGTTGGCTGTTGTGTTTTTCTTTTTCTTTCTTCCCATTAGCCCCAAAGCCTAGTTTGGGACCTGGGCAAATAAGCTCATTAATAACCATTTGATTACCCAAATTAAAATCAGTTCCCTGGAGAAGAGCAACATCTGAATGGAAACACGGTCAGCTTTCTTCTTTCATCTTGGCGCTTTTTATGACTCTCTCCTCCCTATCTACTTTCAACTTTGCACCTTTTATGGCTACTGCCCTTTTCTGTAGCTGGGAACTGTCTCTAAGCAGCTTGCTTGCTATCTCAGTCTTCCGTCTAGAGAGTACTTCCTTGTATGCTCACATCTCCTGCAAATCTCACGACAATCCTTCAAGTTGCTAGTGCATTTCCTCATTCCGAAGACAAAGAAACCGAGGCTCAGAGAGGCTGTGAGACCTGCCTGAAGTCACAAGGCCCCAAGACTGCAGGCATTGGAACACTCATGCTTCAATGGATACCACTCCCATCCACTGGCCAAGGGGGCTCTTTCTACTGTCTCCATGCCCTTAATGACCACAGAAAGAGCCATGCCAGGCTCTTCAGGACCACGAGTGATTCCCACCCAACCAGCACCCCCCAGCCTAGTCAGGAGGGGTAAAGAAATCTGTGGACATTGTTCCCGAGGCCTGTGGTTACTGATCTAACGACAGCCCTGTCCTCCCCGGCCCGGCTAGAGAGTTAATGATTAAGGAGGGGATTAAATATTAACCACCTGTCGGGGCTGTGGCGCAATGTCTCAGTCTGTACCTGAGCCCATCTAAAAATACCTGCCCCTGCTGCGGGCCGGCCCCACACAGGGCCTCTAAGCCCCTGTCCTGGCTACCTCCTCCTGAGGCACCCCATCTGCGGCTAGCTCATGCTTTCTCTCTGCATTCAGTTTACACCCTGCGCCTTCAGAACACTCTCTGTACCTCCCGAGGCACTCCTGACGGGCCTTGTGGAAGAAGGGCCAGTTGCCACTTGTTCCTGGGAGGAGGACGGTCAGTGGGTTACATTCCTAAGTGAGATGCTGGTTTATCAGCATCCTTATCTCCTCTTGATCCCTCTGATCTCCACATCCCAGACCCCAGCACCCCAGGCTACAGCAACTGGCTATGTATTTCACTGAAGAATCACAGAAAAGCTCTTTCCTTGACCTTCTTCTGGTAGTTAGGACCTGGGTGGCTGCCTCCAGAAAGCGCCTCACATCAGCTCAGGGTCTGGGGTCTCTGTAGCTCTCACTCCCCAGGTCTTCAGGCCTGGGAGGCTCTGCTTAGCGAGCAGGAAGCCACATCTGTTGGAAAGGTCCTTTGAAGTTCAATTGAGCAGCCCTAGGACCCTCCCCAGATTCAGGACAAGAACACCTGAGCCTGAGACTGTCTGTGGGCCTGCTTCCCCACAGCAGGGGCTGCAGGGCAGGGTGCACGCAGTCTATTTCTAGAAAACATGCCCTCTTAATCAAGTGCTGACATCACTCATTAGCTCTTACTTGGGCGTCCTGGGGAACCAACCAGTTGGAGCCACTCTCCCCTCCTGAGTCTATGCAGCAAACCTAGTTACTGACCTTACAGATCATCTGTAGATGAACCGAAGCAGGCGGGGCCTGCAGGACTTAGCTATTTTCAAAGAGCCATGAAGGAGCAGAGGCTAGCCTGCCTGACTAGAAATCTCTAGGACACTTAAGATACTGAAGCCCTGTTTTTCCCACTGCTGCTCCAGCCAGACTTGACTCTTCCCTGACCCTGGTTTCCTAGGCCACCCCTGCACAAAGAGATAGCCCCAGCTCTCTAGTGACTGCTCCTGGTCTCAAAGCCAAGCATGTGGACTGAGGAGAGGCCATGTGGAGATCCAAGGGCTGAAGATGAAGGTCCCAAGTTCCTTGGCAGAAAGATTTGTGGCTTTCAGATTCTTCGCCAACTCCTCCTGGAGACTTCTGAAAGGACGCCCTGGGACCTGAAAGATGGCTCCGCCGTTGAGAGGTTGCACTATCCCAGAGGTTCTGAGTTTGGTCCCCAGGATTCATGACAGGCACCTCACAGGAGCTCAGCAGGAAGGGGGTTGCACAACGCCTCTGGCCTCTACGGAGATGTGGACGGACATGCACCAGCACACACAATTAACAACGATAACAACGCATCTTTACAAGGATCTCTGAGCTTAAAGGAGGTGGCATTCGCCTTTAATCCCCGCACTAGGGAGGTCGAGGCAGGTAAAGCTCTGAGTTCAAGTCCAGCCTAGTCTACAAAGCAAGTTCCAGGACAGTCAGAGAAACCCTATTCTGCAAAAAAATGAACTAAGAAGAAAAAAAGAAAAAAAATGGAAGGAAGGAAGAGAGGGAGGGAGGGAGAAAGGGAGGGAGGGAGGGACCTTCTGGTGCCTTCTAGTGACACGGACCTCTGCTCTGGATACTCATCCAGCGGCAGATGACTGCCGGGCCACACTGGAGGTAGCAGGCACGGAGCTCTCAAAGGTCGGGGCATCGTAAGATCCAGCTCAAGGAGGCTGGATACAGGAGGGAGAGACGAGGGGAGGGTGCGGGCAGAGTGAGAGAGGGAAGGAGCCAGGGCCTGGAGCTCGAGGTGAATGCAGGCCCAGTGCTAGCTGCCCTCGGAGCAGAGTCTCCGTTTAATATCCGTGGGAATGCTCGAGTGTAGGCGAGCAGAGCTCTGACCCGGCTGTATACCCTTATTGGCTAATTAGGTGCCCCGGGGAAGACCCTTCTTCTCTAGGCTTAGCCTTCTCTCCAGTAAATGAGGAATATGTAGGTGGCTTTCAGCAGGGCCTCACAGGCCTTAAAACCCCGGATGCCATCCAGCCCAGCCTCTCCTTCCTGAAGCTCAGGAGGAATCCTTTATGTCGACCTTTAGCTCAAGTCAGAGCCTTCTGGGTTTGGCATCACCTAACTAGCCAGCCTTATCCTTCCTTGGTTGGGATGCTCCAGCAGGGCCAGCCCCCTCCTCAACCCTTGGAACCTTGCTCTAGCTTCTTTCCTTCCTTCACCAAGGTCCCCGCTGTGACACCCTTGTCCCTGTGTAAGGACAGCTTCACGGACATGTTGACTGTGTAGGCTCTTGGGATCCCAGCTAGGGAAAACACAGCGGCTGCTTGCAGGCCCCACAGAGGCTGTCCCTTGAGCTTGCTAAGAGAGTGCTCTACGGCCGGCCGAGCTACACCCTACCCCCACCTGAAGTTGAAAACCTGGGAGCAAGGCCCCAAACACTTTGTATCTTGTTTATTCATGCCCTTTAGTTGAAATTTTTAATTTTCTTTCTTTCTTTCTTTTCTTTCCTTTTCTTTTCTCTTCTTTTCTTTCTTCCTTTCTTCCTTCCTTCCTTCCTTCCCTTCTTTTTTTTTTTTTTTTGACAAGGTTTCTCTGTGTAGTCCTGGCTGTCCTGAAACTCACTCTGTAGACCAGGCTGGCCTCAAACTCAGAAATCCGCCTGCCTCTGCCTCCCGAGTGCTGGGATTAAAGGCATCCTCTAATTCTCTGATTGTTTTCTATTTAGTGTGTTCACTCTGTTTAGTAGTTCTCTCCCAGAACTCCCGAGGTCCACCTCCCTGTGGTAGCTTCACATGCTTTGAGAAAGCATGGCCCTGTGTGGCCAGTTTGACAGACGGCTCATGGCAGAAGCAGAGAGGCCCCGAGCATCGCAGGCTCAGGCTTATGTCAATTGGGACAAAGGCACAGAACTGGCAGCAGGTGTAGAGAAGAGAAAAGGGCTTTCTTAGGAAATAGGGCTTCTGCTAGAATGTCCCAGAATGGAGGCCAAGTGCTAGCCCTGGAAGATCTTCATCACTGGGCCAGCAGGACTACTGTGGGGCAAACATGTTTTCACTTTCTCTTGTCAGGAGGAGGCCATGTGGCTATGCTGGGGCTGGAGAAACAAAAACTGGGTCCCTCTGTATCCACTGTCACATGCAGAATGCTCATCTCAAGGCACCCCTTTGTGTAACCCCAAGTGAAGTGTCTCTCTTGTCGATGCCTCTGAGCACGGGGTACCTCTCCACCTTGCAAGGCACCAATCTTGCAAGGCACACCTAGTGTTTCCGAGCGTGTGTGCTCCCGGCCGCAGCCTCCTGGCTGTCTCAGCCTCCGTGGCTCCAGAGTCTGGAGTGTGAGAAGCAGAGCCTGCCATTTTTTTTCTTCTCCAGGGCGAGAGCTATGTCTCTAGCCATGTGAATGGTTCTCTCTCCACTCCCAATCTAGAGGTAGGACAATGACATCAGTCTCCCTTAGAGACTCACCTTTAGAGGTTGACTATATAGGTTAGCAAGGAGGCCCAGACTTGCAGGGGCTGTGGTCCTATAAATCCCAGGGAACGCTGGCCTTACTCTGCAGGACCTGAACCTCCTGAGGACTGGTGTCAGGGTGGAATGGGCAGATGCTGTCCTAACTGGCTTTAGAGCATCTTCTTTCCAGTTGCTTCTTTAACTGCATCCCTGCCCATGTCTGGTGCTCACCCCCTTGTGGGCCTTTGTTATTGAAACACCCTGACCCTCTTTTCCAAATAACTCTATTCACCCTCTAAATTCTGACCGCAGGACATTTCTTCCTGACACCCGAGTGCTCACTCCCACATGTTCCCTGATGTAGGTACTTAGCACCAAGACTCTGTCTTCAACCTCGGCTCAGAGCTTCCTCAGGGTGAGCAGTGATGGCCTTCGCCAGAGAGCCTGGGGTCTAATCTCTGAGTGGGAGGGGCCTTCAAGGCTGAAGGAAGTGAAAGGTGAGGGCTGGTGGGTGGGGTGGAAGGAAGTCTGAGCTCAGGGCTGGCCTTTGTGAACCCAGACACCTGGGAAGCAGGGGCTGGGCGAGTTAAGTGGCCAGGAGGAAAGGCTGCCCACAGAGGGAGGTGATGAGGTCCCAGCCCTCAGCTGCTTAGCTTAGATACAGCCTTCAGGAAGCCAGGGCCAACCACTCAAAGGCTGCAGGTCTGAGGATCGGAGTACTCACAGTTAGTTTCCTTGCTTGCCAAGCTAACAGCACCCCCTCTCCCAGCCCACTCCCCCTTGAGTGGCCCCCCTACCACCAGGCCAACTGGCTTGGTTCAGCTGCAGCAACGGCCAAACCGTCTCTCTGGAAGCCAAACAGGAAGCTGAGGAGAAGGGGGCCAACGGCTGGGGATCCTTTGAGCCTCCTCCAGGAAACTGTGGGAGACAAGAGGGACAAAGACAGGCCTTGCTCTCCTGCCCCAGTGCTGGGAGCCCCCTCCCCAGTCTCTCTCACTTCCTCAACTCTCTCCAGTAGCCATCCCCAAATCCAGTTCCCCTGGTGATAGGGACCAGAAGGGCCCTATGGAAGAATGGCCAGCATCACTCCAGAGCCGTTCACAGGTTACAGCAGATGAGACCACACTGACAAACTGTCACTCCAAGTCCATAACTTACACTGGGGCTCACTGTTAACTGATATATTCCGAGGTCATTATAGTACTATCATGCAGTACGGTTCCCTGCCCTAAAAGCCCTCTGGGCTCACCTGCTTGTCCCTGCCTCTGCCTTCAGGCAGCAGCTGAGAGTTGATTATCTCCAGGGCCCTTTCCCAGAATGCCATGCAGTCAGTACAGAGAGATGTAGCCTTTTCAAGTGGATTTCTTTCACTCGTCAGTATACATGAAGCTAGGGGCTGGAGAGGTGGCTCAGTGGTTAAAGGAGACTGTTGCTCTTCCAGAGGGACCCAGGTTCTATCCCCAGCCACAACATGTCAGCTCACAAGCATCTGTAACTCCAGTCCCCAGAGGATTCAACACCTTCTTCTGGACTCCAAAGGGCCCAGGCACACATGTGGTACACTTAATATATGTGCAAGCCAAACACTCATACATGTAAAATAATAACTCCAGCAAATCCCCGCGGAGCCTCTTCTTTCACCCTAACGGCTGAGCAAGATTCCTTCGATGGACGTGCCAGGGGTTACGTGGAGCCTTGAAGAACATCTTTTCTGTTTCGGAGTTCTGGAAAACAAGGATAAGGCTGCTGAAACTCTTGCGTCAGGTTTGGGAATGGCTCTACTCCCCCATTCATTCTGGGTAGATGCCAAAGAACATTGTAAGACCACATTTCCTTGTATAAAGAACTGACAACCTACCTCCCAAAGGAACTGTCCTACCAGCAATGGATGAGAGGTCCTTGTATCCTGGCCAGCATTGATGTGATGGCATTCTGGATTTGGGCTATTCTAATCGGTGTGGGATGGCTGTGGTGGTATCTTTCTGTTTGTTTGTTTGCTTGCTTGTTTTGTTTTATTATCCTTTAAAAACAGGCAGACATGGCACCTGGCTCTTTCCCCATAGTAAAGGAGACATAGCTCACATCCGAGAGTGGATCTCGGAGCCTAAGGTCTGTTCTGAGTCCCTCAGAGGCCATCCCTGACATGACTAAGCATCATGGAGGTGGGGATGTGTCCCCAACGTGCTAGCTCCCTCAAGCCCCATCCAGGGCCCTCCAGCCTCTCACCCACAGGCAGACTCTCTCCCTGTCCTCAAGAGCAAGATCTGACAAATCACACTCCATCCTTACCAACTCTCAGTTCCTGCTTCCTTTCTGACTACAGAGCAAGAACAGAATGGCTCAGATAGCATCTGTTGATGTTTAAAAACAGTAAGAATACACACGCACGCAGTAAAACAGTCAAACAGAAGAGAGAGGTTTTGAGTCAAAGGAAGCTCCCTCCTGCTTGCCCAGCCTCGCTTTGAAGGGGACCAGTTAACGGCGTCTAGGGTAGCCTGCTGGCA
The DNA here is from genome assembly GCF_000001635.26 of Mus musculus. Classification (NCBI taxonomy): domain Eukaryota; kingdom Metazoa; phylum Chordata; class Mammalia; order Rodentia; family Muridae; genus Mus; species Mus musculus. Next base: position 84,163,318 of record NC_000083.6, read on the forward strand.
AAACATCCATGCCCACTGCAGCAAACCAGCGCGTGCATGTGTGTTAGATGCAAGTCTCCTAGCACAGAGCATCAAAGCCCTGCAGAAACGTGACCTTCTTCCTTCTTCCTTCATTCTTCAGTAGAGGCCTAGACACCCTCTACTCAGCACAGACAGCCCGGCCATTCCCTCATCAGCTGGAATCCACTTCACAGACTGGCTATGGCGGCTGGGCCCCTGCAAACAGGTCTCTGTCCAGTGACCTGAGAGCATTTTAAACGTCCACTTACCTAAGCACCCTTGGACACTTCTGGGCCAGAATCTGGTTGGCCCACCTCAGAGCCCAGAAGTCTGAGCTCAGTTAAAGCAAGACCTGTAGAAAGGCCCCAAGGCACAGAGGCCCGGTGGCCTTGGGAGACAATCTTGTCTTACTGGATTCTGGTTGCACCTCTGTAGCTTGGGGCAAGCTATGAGATTTCAAACAAAATTAAACTATGAATGAGATGCTAGATCTTTCTGGAACTTACCTGCTGTTTGATAAGATGAAATCTGTACACCTGTTTCCAGGGACCAGCAAAGGCGGGTGGGGAACAAAAGCTGAGGGAACAGGGTAGAGGGAGACAGAGGGACTTACCTAAGGATACAGCTTGTCACTGGGAAACCAGGCTGGAAGCCAAGCAGTCCTCAGGATCCACAGCTACATTCTAGAATGGTGGGTGGGCAGTCCTGGAAAGGCAGGAACATTACAAACGTGTGCAGGGGAGAGGGGACAGCGACATGACTTAGAACAAGGCATGTACAGGAACCCCCATATCCCTCCAAATAACCCCCCCACCCCAACATACTGGGCAGAGTAGGAGCTCATAGCTTTCCCTAGACTTCCTTTGCCACAGAGCCTGGGGCCAGGAGGAGTTCTGTGGAGTCCAACTGCAGGTGAGAAGTGTTGGTAAGGTTTGTGGGGGTGTAGCCCCGTGGAGACTGGGGAAGGCCCCACATTATTGAGTAATGTTGTGTGCCAACAAGGCTTACCTTATATTTTGCGTGACAGACTCCTGCTACAGGAGGTTAGTCATTCTCGTGGTGTGACCGGGTGGGCCTAGCCATCCCAGGGGAACAGAGGGATGGAGACAGTGTGGCTGTGGGTCCCTAGGACCTCCCAGCCCTGGAAGACGCTGCCTCAGCTTCAGGACCGCTCTGCTCTCGGGTGCTGCTGCCCGAGCTCTCCTTTTCAGGTGCAGTGTCCAGAGGGACCACAGGGGTCCCCTAAATCCTTGTCACTTTCCAGCTCTCCCTGGTTTGGAAGTCCATGTCTGCAAAGAGAATTTGATCTTTCTTCTTCCCTCTCTTCTCTAATAACCTCAGCCTAATAGGTGACAACTTTGCTAAAGCCTTTTCAGGGAAGAGGCTCAAGGTCAAAGGTACTGGGAACTTCTGGCCCTTGTTTTTTTATTGCTTTTTGTTTGTTTGTTTGTTTTTGGCTTTTTGAGACAGGGTTTCTCTGTGTATCCCTGGCCATCCTGGAACTCGCTCTGTAGACCAGGCCAGCTCTGTAGATCTGCCTGCCTCTGCCTCCTGAGTGCTGGGATTAAAGATGTGTGTGTCCCCATTGCCACTGACACCAACCAGGCTGCCTCTGGCTCTCTTAAAGGCGCCAGGGTTGGAGTCTTTGCTGCAGGTCTTGGAGTCAGAATTCAACCTTCCTGGGGCCAAGAAGGCCACCTGAACTACAAGGTGTCATCTCCTACTTCATTCCCACAATGCCTTGCCACGGGATTGGCTGAAGACTTTGAGTTCTAGAGACAAGCTTAGGCCTCATCTCTTACCCGTGGGGTAAGCTGGTGGAAAACAAGAATCCTAACTTCCTAGAGGGTGGACTGGTCCTCACAGCTGATCTGGTACCTCTGAGACTTGTCCTGAGATTTAAGAGGAGAAGGTGGGGTCTGGGTACTATCTGCCTAGTGATGAGGTCAGAGAGGGGAGGCTAGTCTATGGCAGGTGTAATCCTAGAAGCCTTCCTGCAAGAGGCAGCATGGTTCAGGCAACAGCACCAGGAGGTTGCTGCTGTCAGAGACATGAGTCCTGAGCATAAGTTTCCTCCTCTGCAGCTGACATTTTAGTGGAAACAGACTTAAAAGACAAATAGCTGAAGCATGACACGTGTTAGGGATGTAGGTCTTAGAGGGGGAGTGAGAGCCAGAAGAAGAAGTGAGGGGACAGGAGTACCAGAAGGTGGGTAGGGCCAGGGGTAGGGGATGAAGGTCTTGGAGGGGGAGTGAGAGGCAGAAGAAGAAGTGAGGGGGCAGGGGTACCAGAGGGTGGGTAGGGCCAGGGGCAGGGGTACCAGGAGGTGGGTAGGACCAGGGGCAGTGGTACCAGGAGGTGGGTAGGACCAGGGGCAGTGGCACCAGGAAGTGGGTAGGGCCAGGGGCAGGGGTACCAGGAAGTGGGTAGGGCTAGGGGCAGGGGTACCAGGAGGTAGGTAGGGCAAGGTCAAGGGCTTAAGTTGGATACCAGGTACAGAAACAGGATTGACCAACCATGACCAGCTTAGATGAGATGTCAGAGCCAGGGCTTAAGTGGCACAGGCTGAGTCCTGTGCAGGGCAGGAGGGAAGCTGAGAGTCCAGGAGCGTCCTGTGGCTTCCAGGCCTTTCCAAGGCAGGCTGATGGGCAAGACACCCTGGCTGGGTATTCACAGCAGTGCCTAGAGCAGAGATGCTCAACCTGTGGGTCGGGACCCCCTCGAGGGGTGTGGCATATCATGTATCAGATACTTACACTATTCTTCATGCCAGTAGCAAAATTACTATTATGGAATAGCAATGAAGTAATTTTATGGTTGGGGGTCACCACGTACAACAGTGCCTATAACCCTCTTGGAAACTTTGTGAGGGAGTGTACTGTCTAGCTGGCTAGTCTCATTTTGCACTTGAGCAAACAGTCTCAGAGCCCCCCCACCCCCTGCCGTGAGCTGCTTGAAGTGAGACAGTGTTGGATCTCAATCCTGCTCTTCACACGCCATTCAGATGTGTCCCATCCTGTCTCCATTCCCCACTCCCGTGCAGATCAGTCCAAACCAGGGCCCTGTGCATGGTAGGCAAGTGTTCTACCCATTGAGCAACACCACCACTTTCTCACTCTTGTGAATGAAAGATCTCAGTCAATTCTGACAATTTATTTGACCAATTAGTAGTAGGTCAAAGCTACCAGCTACCTACTTACTAGTCACAGAGTTAGCCACAGCCTCTGAGACTATACAGGCCGAACAGGTGGGCCTCTGTCAGGGAAGGCAGGCCTGTGGGAAGGATTTCCTGCCTTCATAAGTCTGTAGGTGTGAGGACACCAGCCTGGGTTACCCACCAGAGCTGCTAGTCACTTGCACAACCATGGCCATGTAACCACCATACATTTAACCCGTCTCTACGGGGAGCTTTCGTATAACAGCAGGAAGTGCATTGGTAGGGTTGGTGTGAAGACAGCACATCTAATGAGGACACTTCCAGGGACTGGGTTTGGCAGAGCACGGCCATTATTATAAGTCACATTATTATAAGTCACATTATTATAAGTCATATTATTATAGCCACTATTATTAAAATGCACACTTGGAGAACAAGGGACGATTGTGCAAGGCTAGATGCCTAGCTGGGCTTCCAGAGGTGCCCGATGCCCGAGGAGTTCAGGACGCAGGTGGAGTGGGCAGTGTGTGTGTTTCCAAGGCTGCAGTCTACCTGCAGCACAGGTTTCTGCAAGGGGAGGCCTCAGGTGTAAGTAAGGCTCATGGGACGGAAGGCTCGAGTGGTGGGGGCAGGGAGAAGGAGCATCCTGTGTGTTTGGGAGAGACAGGGTGAATAGGCCAGGAGGTCACAGGTGCCAGCAGGTAACTTACAAGGTCCCCACTGCTTCCTGCAGGTCAGTGAGGTGACTAGCTCCAACGTTGGGGACAGGGAGCCTCAGGGGCTTTAAAGAGAGGACTACTGTGCCATGAGGGATTTGTTGGGGGTGCACGACCTACAGCCAACCAGAAGGCAACAGACTGATCCTAGCCCTTAGGGTAGTCTCTGTAATCAAACCCAGAACTGCAGGGTCTTCTCTGACCCTTGCTGGGCCAGAGTGCCCAGGCCAGGCCCCAGGGGCTTGGGCAGTGGAAACAGGGCAGGAGGAGCCTGGCTGTCCAGGGCTGCCTGCTGGAGGGCAGAAGAGAGAGAAAGATTGTCTCTCCCTTCCCTCCTCAGGTGCCTGCTGGTTACACCACTGTGGTTGGGCGGCCCCAGAGCGTTCTGGCATTACGTAATGCTGGACACAACAGCTCCTAAAGCGCTTACCTTCTTCCTACAGGCCACCACATCTGCTGTGCTCAGCCACCTGACCACACACACACACACACACACACACACACACACACACACACACATGCTTAAGCATGGAGGCAGCACACTGGCAGGGCCTTCCTCAAAGATCTGTGAGGTGTCTTCCCAATCTTTGTCCTGCTAGGTTCCAGGAGCCCCACGCCCAGTGAGAGTGATGCTCCCAAGGTAGAGAGGAAGAGAAAGAACAATCGACCCGTACTGGCTGGTTTTGTGTCAACTTGACACAGGCTGGAGTTATCACAGAAAAAGGAGCTTCAGTTGAGAAAATGCCTCCATGAGATCCAACTGTAAGGCATTTTCTCGATTAGTGATCAAGGGGGAAAGGTCCCCTTGTGGGTGGGACCATCTCTGGGCTGGTAGTCTTGGTTCTATAAGAGAGCAAGCTGAGCAAGCCAGGGGAAGCAAGCCAGTAAAGAACGTCCCTCCATGGCTTCTGCATCAGCTCCTGCTTTCTGACCTGCTTGGGTTCCAGGCCTGACTTCCTTTGGTGATGAACAGCAGTATGGAAGTGTAAGCTGAATAAACCCTTTCCTCCCCAACTTGCTTCTCGGTCATGATGTTTTGTCCAGGAATAGAAACCCTGACTAAGACACGACCCCAGGGTAGAGACCTTGTCCTGTGGACTCCAGACCAACAGGGAGATAAAAGGGGAGGGAGTATGAAGGGGGAGGGTGGAGGAGGGGCATATGTTTGAGGCATGGGGTTGGAAAGAGTTAATGGGGCTCTTTTAGGAAACTGCTATAACAGTGTTTTGTTTTTCTTTTTGAGACATGGTCTTTTTTTTTTTAAGATTTATTATTATACATAAATTCACTGTAGCTGACTTCAGACACACCAGAAGAGGGCGTTAGATCTCATTATGGGTGGTTTTGAGCCACCATGTGGTTGCTGGGATTTGAACTCAGGACCTTTGGAAGAGCAGTCACTGCCCTTACCCACTGAGCCATCTCACCAGCCCCCGAGACATGGTCTTTTAAAGTCTAGGCTGGAGAGCAGGTGAGGGAGCCATCTTGGGTCCCGGATCCCTCAGAGACCAGTCTGCGCAGGTCAGCTCATGGACTGTGAAGGGTGAGCAAGCGGACTGCAGAAGCAACACAGCTTCTGGGACAGACCCCGTTTCAGACTCTAGACATCCAGGCACCTTCCCGGCCAGAGGAGAGGTGAGAGAGCCTGAGAGGGCTCTGACCACCAGAGCAGGTGAGAGAGCCATCTTGTGTCCCATGTCCCTCGGAAACCAGTCTGTGCAGGTGAGCATGCAGACTGCAGAGGCAACACATCTTCTGGGACAGGCCTTGTTTCGGGCCTTCATCTTCAGCCAGGAGGCAGGTCTGAACAGCAGATATCTGTGCACCTTCCCTGCAAGAGGAGAGCTTGCCTGCAGAGAGTGCTCTGACCACTGAGACTCAGGAGAGACCTAGACTCCCAGGTCTGCTGACAGAGGCTAACAGAATCACAGGAGGAATAAGCTCCAACCAGAGACAACTATAACAACTAACTCAAGAGATTACCAGATGGCAAAAGGCAAACGTAAGAATCTTACTAACAGAAACCAAGACTGCTCACCATCATCAGAACCCAGCACTCCCACCTCAGCCTGTCTTGGATAACCCGACACACCCGAAAAGCAAGACTCGGATTTAAAATCATATCTCATGATGCTGGTAGAGGACATCAAGAAGGGCTTTAATAACTCACTTAAAGAAATACAGGAGAACACTGCTAAAGAGGTAGAAGTCCTTAAAGAAACACAGGATAACACAACCAAACAGGTGATGGAATTGAACAAAACCATCCAAGACCTAAAAAGGGAAGTAGACACAATAAAGAAAACCCAAAGTGAGGCAACGCTGGAGATAGAAACCCTAGGAAAGAAATCAGGAACCATAGATGCAAGCATCAGCAACAGAATACAAAAGATGGAAGAAAGACTCTCAGCTACAGAAGATTCCATAGAGAACATGGGCACAAAATCAAAGAAAATGCAAAATGCAAAAAGATCCTAACTCAAAACACCCAGGAAATCCAGAACACAATGAGAAGACAAAACCTAAGGATAATAGGAGTAGATGAGAATGAAGATTTTCAATTTAAAGGGCCAGCAAATATTTTTAACAAAATTATAGAAGAAAACTTCCCAAACCTAAAGAAAGAGATGCCCGTGAACATACAAGAAGCCTTCAGAACTCCAAATAGACTGGAGCAGAAAAGAAATTCCTCCCGACACACAATATAATCAGAACAACAAATGAACTAAATAAAGATAGAATATTAAAAGCAGTAAGGGAAAAATGTAAAGTAACACATAAAGGCAGGCCTATTAGAATTACACCAGACTTCTCACCAGAGACTATGAAAGCCAGAAGATCCTGGAAAGATGTTATGCAGACCCTAAGGGAACACAAATGTCAGCCCTAGCTACTATACCCAGCAAAACTCTCAATTACCATAGATGGAGAAACCAAAGTATTCCATGATAAAACCAAATTCACAAGTAATTACTTTTCTTTAATTTCTCTTAACATCAATGGACTCAATTCCCCAATAAAAAGACTAATAGACTGGCTACACAAACAGGACCCAACATTGTGTTGCTTACAGGAAACCCACCTCAGGGAAAAAGACAGACACTACCTCAGAGTAAAAGGCTGCAAAGAGTAGCCATTCTAATATCAAATAAAATTGACTTCCAACCCAAAGTTATCAAAAAAGACAAGAAGGGACACTTCATACTCATCAAAAGTAAAATCTACCAAGATGAACTCTCTATTCTGAATATCCTTGCTCCAAATACAAGGGCAGCCACATTCATTAAAGAAACTTTAGTAAAGCTCAAAGCACACATTGCACTTCACACAATAATAGTGGGAGACTTCAACACCCCACTCTCACCAATGGACAGATCCTGGAAACAGAAACTAAACAGAGACACATGGACACTAACCGAAGTTATGAAACAAATGGATTTAATAGATATCTACAGAACATCTTATCCTAAAACAAAAGGATATACCTTCTTCTCAGCTCCTCCAAAACTGACCATATAATTGGTCACAAAATAGGCCTCCACAGATACAAAAATATTGAAATTATCCCATGCATCCTATCTGATCACCACGGACTAAGGCTAATCTTCAATAACAACATAAATAATAGAAAGCCAATAATCATGTGGAAACTGAACAACGCTCTACTCAATGATTCCTTGGTCAAGGATGAAATAAAGAAAGAAATTAAAGACTTTTTAGAGTTTAATGAAAATGAAGCCACAACATACCCAAACTTATGGGACACAATGAAGGCAGTCCTAAGAGGAAAACTCATAGCCCTGAGTGCCTTCAAAAAAGAAACTAGAGAGAGCATACACTAGCAGCCTGACAGCACACCTAGAAGCTCAAGAACTGAAGGAAGCAAATTCACCCAAGAGGAGTGGGTGGCAGAAAATAATCAAACTCAGGGCTGAAATCAACCAAGTGGAAACAAAAAGAACTATTCAAAGAATCAACCAAACCAGGAGCTGGTTCTTTGAGAAAATCATCAAGATAGATAAACCCTTAGCCAGACTAACTAGAGGGTACAGGGACAGTATCGTAATTAACAAAATCAAAAATGAAAACGGAGACATAATAACAGAACCTGAGGAAATCCAAAATGTCATCAGATCCTACTACAAAAGGCTATACTCAGCAAAACTAGAAAACCTGGATGAAATGGACAAATTTCTAGACAGATACTAGGTACCAAAGTTAAATCAGAATCAGATTAATGATCTTAACAGTCCCATTTCCCCTAAAGAAATAGAAGTAGTCATCAACAGTCTCCCAACCAAAGAAAGCCCAGGACCAGTTGGGTTTAGTGCAGAGTTCTATCAGACCTTCAAAGAAGATCTAATTCCAAATCTTCTCAAAATATTCCACAATTAGAAACAGAAGGTACTTTACCCAATTCATTCTATGAAGCCACAATTACTCTGATACCTAGACCACACAAAGATCCAACAAAGAAAGAGAACTTCAGACCAATTTCCCTTATGAATATCTATGCAAAAATACTCAATAAAATCCTCGCAAACTGAATCCAAGAACACATCAAAATGATCATCCATCATGACCAAGTAGGTTTCATCCCAGGGATGCAGGGATGGTTTAGTATACGGAAATCCATCAACATAATACACTATATAAACAAACTCAAAGACAAAAACCACATGATCATCTCGTTAGATGCTGAGAAAGCATTTGACAAAATCCAACACCCCTTCATGATAAAAGACTTGGAAAGATCAGGAATTCAAGGCCCATACCTAAACATAATAAAAGCAATATACAGCAAACCAGTAGCCAACATCAAACTAAATGGAGAGAAACTCGAAGCAATCCCACTAAAATCAGAGACTAGACAAGGCTGCCCACTTTCTCCCTACCTATTCAATATAGTACTTGAAGTTCTAGCCAGAGCAATTTGACAACAAAATGACATCAAGGGGATACAAATTGGAAAGGAAGAAGTCAAAATATCACTATTTGCAGATGATATGATAGTATATATAAGTGACCCCAAAAATTCCACCAGAGAACTCCTAAACCTGATAAACAGCTTCAGTGCAGTAGCTGGATAGAAAATTAACTCAAACAATTCAATGGCCTTTCTCTACACAAAGGATAAACGGACTGAGAAAGAAATTAGGGGAAACAACACCCTTCACAATAGTCACAAATAATATAAAATACCTTGGTGTGACTCTAACTAAGGAAGTGAAAGAGCTGTATGATAAGAACTTCAAGTTTCTGAAGAAAGAAATCGAAGAAGATCTCAGAAGATGGAAAGATCTCCCATGCTCATGGATTGGCAGGATTAATATAGTAAAAATGGATATCCTACCGAAAGCAATATACAGATTCAATGCAATTCCCATCAAAATTCCAACTCAATTTTTCACTGAGATAGAAAGGGGAATTTGCAAATTCAACTGGAATAATAAAAAACCTAGGATATCAAAAACTATTCTCAACAATGGAATCACCATGTCTAACATTAAGCTGTACTACAGAGCAATTGTGATAAAAACTGCATGGTACTGGTACAGTGACAGACAGGTAGATCAATAGAATAGAATTGTTGAAGACCCAGAAATGAATCCATACACCTATGGTTACTTGATCTTTGACAAGGGAGCTAAAACCATCCAGTGGAAAAAAGACAGCATTTTCAACAAATGGTGCTGGCACAACTGTTGTTTATCATGTAGAAGAATGGGAATTGATCCATTCTTATCTCCTTGTACAAAGCTCAAGTCTAAGTGGATCAACGACCTCCACATAAAACCAGAGACACTAGACGGGCATGGTGGCGCAAGTCTTTAATCCCAGCACTCGGGAGGCAGAGGCAGGCAGATTTCTGAGTTCGAGGCTAGCCTGGTCTACAAAGTGAGTTCCAGGACAGCCAGGGCTATACAGAGAAACCCTGTCTCGAAAAACCAAAAAAAAAACAAAAAAAAACAAAACAAAAAAAACCAGAGACACTGAAATTAATAGAGGAGAAAGTGGGGAAAAGCCTCGAAGATATGGGCACAGGGGAAAAATTCCTAAACAGAACAGCAATGGCTTGTGCTGTAAAATCAAGAATTGACAAATGGGGGCTGGTGAGATGGCTCAGTTGGTAAGAGCACCCGACTATTCTCCCGAAAGTCCGGAGTTCAAATCCCAGCAACTACATGATGGCTCACAACCATCCATAACGAGATCTGACTCCCTTTTCTGGAGTGTCTGAAGACAGCTACAGTGTACTTACATATAATCAATCAATCAAAAAAAAAAAAAAAAAAAAAAGAATTGACAAATGGGACCTCATAAAACTGCAAAGGCAAAAGACCCTGTCAATAAGACAAAAAGGCCACCCACAGATTGGGAAAGGATCTTTACCTATCCTAAATCTGATAGGGGACTAATAGCCAATATATACAAGGAACTCAAGAAGCTGGACTCCAGAAATTCAAGTAACCCCATTAAAAATGGGGTACAGAGCTAAACAAAGAATTGTCAACTGAGGAACATCGAATGGCTGAGAAGCACCTGAAAAAATGTTCAACATCCTTCATCAGGGAAATGCAAATCAAAACAACCCTGAGATTCCACCTCACACCAGTCAGAATGTCTAAGATCAAAAATTCAGGTGACAGCAGATGCTGGCGAGGATGTGGAGAAAGAGGAACACTCCTTCATTGTTGGTGGGATTGCAATCTTATACAACCAACCACTCTGGAAGTCAGTCTGGCGGTTCCTCAGAAAATTGGACATAATACTACCGGAAGATTCAGCAATACCTCTCCTGGGCATATACTCAGAAGAAGTTCCAACTGGTAATAAGAACACATGCTCCACTATGTTCATAGCAGCCTTATTTATAATAGCCAGAAGCTGGAAAGAACCCAGATGTCCCTCAACAGAAGAATGGATACAGAAAATGTGGTACATTTACATAATGGAGTACTATTCAGCTATTAAAAACAATGGATTTATGAAATTCTTGGACAAATGGATGTATCTGGAGGATATCATCCTTAGTGAGGTAACCCAACCACAAAAGAAGTCATTAGATATGCACTCACTGATAAGTGGATATTAGTCTAGAAACATAGAACACCCAAGATACAATTTTTAAAACACAAGAAAATCAAAAGAGGGAAGACCAATGGGTGGATACTTCATTCCTCCTTAGAATAAGGAACAAAATACCCATGAAAGAAGTTACAAAGACAAAGTTTGGAGCTAAGATGAAAGGATGGACCATCCAGAGACTGCCCCACCCGGGGATCCATCCCATAACCAGCCACAAAACCCAGACACTATTGCATATGCCAGCAAGAGTTTGCTGAAGGGACCCTGGTATAGCTGGCTCCTGTGAGGCTTTGCCAGTGCCTGACAAATATAGAAGTGGATGCTCACAGTCATCTATAAGATGAACACAGGGCCCCCAATGGAGAAGCTAGAGAAAGCACCCAAGGAGCTGAAGGGGTCTGCAACCGTATAGGTGGAACAACAATATGAACTAACCAGTACCCCCAGAGCTCATGTCTCTAGCTGCATATGTAGCAGAAGATGGCCTAGTCGGCCATCTCTGGGAAGAGAGGCCCCTTGGTATTGCAAACTTTATATGCCCCAGTACACGGGAAGGCCAGGGCCAAGAAGCAGGAGTGGGTGGGTAGGGGAGCTGGGCGGGGTAGGGTATATGGAACATTCGGGATAGCATTTGAAATTTGAAATGTATATAAAGAAAATATCTAATTAAAAAAAAAGTCCACGCTAATGATCATATCTGAACTTCCGATACTCTTTTTTTTTTTTTTTTTTTTTTTGGTTTTTGGAGACAGGGTTTCTCCGTGTAGCCCTGGCTGTCCTGGAACTCACTTTGTAGACCAGGCTGGCCTCAAACTCAGAAATCTGCCTGCCTCTGCCTCCCGAGTGCTGGGTTTAAAGGCTCTTCCAATACTCTTGCTGCTGCCTTTGGAGCGCTGAGATTACAGGTGTGGGCCTTGTGCCCGCCATACCCAGGCTGGGCATTGAGCTTTGAAATGCGCATGCGCTTTGCTTCACGGACTCAGCTGCAGCATCTTGAGACCTGGCCTAGCACTGCTCAGGCTTGTGAGACCTAAGTGCTTGCCCTAGGGCCTCAGGTACAGCTGCTTAAGCGGTACCACTTATACAGAGAAAGCACTGGATGGAGGAGGGGTCGGAGAGTACCCATCTCCAGCGTCATGATCCAAGGCGTGGTGCCGCAGAGAGAGGAGGCCAACACCCGGCGTGGAGAGAGAGGGTCAGAATTCTCTCTCGAATTCTCTCTCTCCCCCTTCCTCTCTCTTTTGCGCGAGCGCGTGTTTGTGTGTATGTGTAAAACACGAGGAGGTGGTGGTGGGAAGATTTAGCAGAGAACTTCCTGCTCTCCCATAGGACCAGAGCGCAGTTTCCAGCACTCAATAATGGGAGGCTCATAACCAGTAACGCCAGCTCCAGGGGATCCAGTGCCCTCTTCTGGCCTCCAAGGCACCTGCACTCATGTGCACACACACCCCAACACACACACACACACACACACACACACACACACACACACACACGCACACATGTAAGCAAGCACGTAATGAACTTTCTGTTAAAGAAGGTGGCAGCATAGCTACCTCACACATCATGACTACCAAACGGCTGCCTTTGCTAAGCTCAGAGGGACTAAGACCTGGCATAGATAGCTCTCTATGTGCATTGAACTCAGTGTTTGCTGTTTTGACTCTCTTCTGACGAACAGTCATGAAGAGAGTAAAATAAAAATTCTATCTTTCCCTCTTGTGAAGAGTTCGGCTCTCTGCCCTGCCTCTATGTGTCCGTGGGTGGTGGACGGGGGCCTCACCATCCCTGAGTTGAGATACTTTGGGCAAGTATCTTCCCCTCTGTGTTCCTGAGCCTGATTGGGGGTGGGGTTAGTGTTATCACGTGATGTTAGTAAAGGGCCACTAGGAGCCATCCTGGGATGACAAGAAGGCAGGGCGTTCAGGAGGCGCTCACAGGCTGGAGAGACACATAAGTAGCTGCTATAAGACAGACAGTGTGATCCCAGAAAGGCCTCCCCAGAGGGTCAGGGCAGGCCATAGGAGTGGCTTTAGAAGCTTGGTTCTGTTGAGATCTAACTGGGCAGAATTGAAAGAAAGGGAGGGGCCCCAGGAATACATCCCCGAAGAGACCTAGAAGGCTGAGCAGGTCCCCAGGTGACATGATCAGCCAAGAGAGAGGCTCGCAAGCAGCAGAGCCTCACTGGGTGTGTTGGAAGCTTAGGTTTGAGCTATTGGAGACTAGAAGCTTTTCAGACAATGCCAGGGATCAGCTTCTCCTTCCTATATCCTGCTCCTGAAGAACACTGGGTCCTGGTTCTGCCTCAGCCCGGGCCAGCACAGGGAGTCCTGCCCTGCAGAGGCAGTAGGAACAGAAAGGGGGTGGGGTTTTGACACACAGGATGAGAAGGTCTGGAGGTAAAAAAACGAAGGAGAGCGCCAGGGACCTTGGAGGGTGCAAGCGTAGATGGGTGTCTGGAGAGAATGTCTCATATACCGTGTGGAAGCATCACTTGCCAATAAAAAGCTGATGGCGTATTAGATGGGGCAGGAGATAGGAGGTGGGACATCCGGGAAAGAGTCAAGGGAGGGAAATTCAGCCCAGACCCTGAGGAAGTCGGGAACAGGAGAGGAGGAGAGGTAACTAGCCATGTGGCAGACACACACTAGAATAAATGAGTTATAGGAGTTTCAAGCTAGTCAGAAAGTGGCCAAAAGTGTATGGCCTAGTCATTTAGTCATAAATACCTAGGTCTCGTCCGGCGTGGTGGCACACACTTTTAATCCCAGCACTCGGGAGGCAGAGGCAGGTGGATTTCTAAGTTCGAGACCAGCTCGGTCTACAAAGCGAGTTCCAGGACAGCCAGGGCTATACAGAGAAACCCTGTCTCGAAAAAAACAAAACCAAAAACCAAAAACAAAAACAAACAAACAAAAAAAGATTTATAAAGGGCTGGTGAGATGGCTCAACGGGTAAGAGCACTGACTGCTCTTCTGAAGGTCCTGAGTTCAAATCCCAGCAACCACATGGTAGCTCACAACCACCCATAATGAGACCTGATGCCCTCTTCTGGCACGTCTGAAGACAGCTACAGTGTACTTATATATAATAATAAATGTAAAAATCTAAAACAAACAAACCCCAAAACTCAAAAACCTAGGTCTCAGAGTTCTTATTTTGGGAACAAAGAAGCCACGTAGAAAAGCTCGAGAAAGCTACGAGAGTCACACACGTGGGCTGCCGGGTACAACTCAGGCTGGCCCCTTCCCCGGACAGCACGGTCTCTGGGCTGAGGAAGTGGTGGTGTAGACGCTCTTGGCTCCTGCACAGCAGGAGAATCAGCAAAGGCTTTGTGGCTGTGTCCCAGGGCATGCTGTGACAAAAGACAGTTGTCCAGGGCCAGGGTGACAGATTACTGTTTGCGCTTATTTTATTTCTTCCTGTTTGCAGTGCAGCCTTTGAATTCAGGGCCTCAGGCATGCCAGGAAGCCTCTGACCTACGTCCCAGCCTCCACCTTGAGTCTCCGTGGTGCTCTGAGGCAGGTCTTATGTAGATTAGGTAGGGGTTGGATTTCAGGCAGCTGGGCTGCCACTGACCTGCTGCTAATCTCCTGCCTCTGCCTGGGATTACAGGTGGGCACCAGCACACCCCACAATTTAGCCATAGTTAATTTAAGGACGCTCAGCACAGGGAGGTCCGTGGTGTCAAGCCTCTGACACACATGCATGGTCATGTGTGCAAGAAAGTGCTTGTGTGTGAGTGTGTGTAAAAATGTAACTTGAAAAAATAAAAGAAGTACACATTTAAGTGACTGCACATAAAAATTTGGGGCACAGCTGGGCGGTGGTAGCACACGCCTTTAATCCCAGCACCAGGGAGGCAGAGGCAGGTGGATTTCTGAGTTCGAGGCCAGCCTGATCTACAAAGTGAGTTCCAGGACAGCCAGAGGTATACGGAGAAACCCTGTCTCGAGAAAACAAAACAAAAAACAAAAACAAACAAACAAAAAAGTCTCACTTTGTAGCCCCTGGTTGGTCTGGAACTCCCTCTATAGACCTGGCTAGCCTTAAACTCAGAACTCTGCCTGCTTCTGCTTCCCAAGTGCTGGGATTAAAGTTGTGTTCCACCATGCCAGGTTTAGCATGCCATAATTAAAAAACAAAATTACTATTACTACAGTTATTATTTTATATTATGTGTATGAGTGTTTTGCCTGCATGTATATATGTGCACCATGTGTGTCTCAAGTGTCCATGGGGGTTCCAAGACAGGGTTAGATTCTCTGAAATTGGAACTCATCAATAGATATTTGAGGTGTTTTCCCCCCCCCAAGACAGGTCTCATGTACCCAAGGCTAGCCTCAAATGCACTATGTAGCTAAGGATGGCCTTAAATATCTGATGGTGGTCCTGCCTCCGCCTTCCAGAGGTCAAGTGCAAGGGACCACACTAACAGTGCCTCCTTCCCTCCTCCTTCCTTAGACTGAGTCTTGTTTGTCCTGGGACTCAGTTTGTAGGCGAGATCAAGCTTGAACTTGCGTCCTTCCTCCTGCCTTAGCTTCCTGAGTGGAAGGATTACAGTAGGTACACCTGGTTTTTCTCTTGATTTTTCAAGGCACGGTCTCTTGGAACCCAATCTGGCCTTGAACTTGCTATACAACTAAAGATGCCCTTGAATTCCTGATCATCCCACCACTATCTCTCAAGACCAGCTGGAGTGAGTTCCAGGCTAGTCGAGAGAACCAGCCTCAATAAAACAATTCATAAAATACCTGATTTGGCTAAGGGATGTAGCATGACGGTGGAATGCTTGCATGCCTTAGACGTCAGTACCATCCAACAGCCCAAACAAACAAACAAACAAACAAACCAATCTACCATATTACCTCAAGTATGTGAGCGTGGGGGCGTGGCTCAGCCATAGGGTAGAGCTAAGCCCTAGCACGTGTGAGCCTCTGGGGTTGATCAAACATGGTATGCCCCACGGGGTTGAAACCATACATTACCAACAAACCAGGACCTGTTTGCCCCCAGCAGTACCATGAAACAGCCGCCATGTGTCCACCATCTTGTGACTGTTAAACAGACGGCCGGATATCCATACAATGGATACTTTTTCAACTACAGAAAGGTACGAGGTGCTGATGCTCCCAGGAGACACCCTCATTTGTACACTCCCTAAAGGCAGCAGCTATCGACTTAGACTTACTCTTTACCAGACACGGTGAACTATCTGTGGGACAAAGGACAGGCCCTGCCTCTCTGCTGGGTGCCCAACAGGGGATCTGCCAGCAGGTGAGTCCCTGCAAGCTCTGCCTCACCCTCAGTGTGTGTACCCCACAGCTGTCTCTCTCAACCATTAATATAACAGGTGGCTGTGGATTTCTGCTAGGTACTTTATGTGTCAAGTTCTGAGATACTGATCTACCTCACTCATTCTGAAGTCTCAAGGGTCTCTAGGTCGTGGAGACGAGGGAGGAGTGAGTAGCAATTCACCTGCCTCCTCCCCCTGCCTTGTTTTGAGACAGGGTCTCACTATGCCCTGAATATGCCCAGGTATACAGACCTGGCTGGCCTCGAATTGACAAGAGACCTGACTGTCTCTGCCTCCCGAGGGTTGGGATTAAAACTGATGCAGCCTATGTGTCTCTCTCGAAGTGGACCCTCTGCCCATGGTGTTAGTGGTATTGATAGTGGCTTGGGGGAGGGCAGCAGCTTCCCAGTTACCCTGAATCTTCAGTGCTGGGGATGTGACTTGGTGGTAAGCACTGGCCCGACACTGACCAGGCCCTGGGGTTCAGCACCAGCACAGCACAGCACAGCAGCCAACAAGAGAGTAAAGTATTCTGAGCTGCTTATGGGGCCTGCTATGGCTGCTGGAATTTATGGTCCAGGCCCATTCCTCTTCTGGATAAAATAGGCCCTGAGCCCAGTAGAGGAGACACAGGCTGGCCACAGCTGGCCCAGCCTCCTGCGGAGGGTCACTGAGAATTCTGTGTTTCATCAAATATTGCTGGGCTACAGAGTTTTATTTGAAAATAATTTTAATTAGCCGGAAACTAGGAGTTTTAATAAATGGAAAACAGAGAACTTTCCAAGGCCGCAGCTGGGAAACACTTGCTTTTTAAAATAAAATTCCGCCTGGCTTCCCAGGTCAGCGAAGCACCCTGACTGAAGGGAGGACCCTTGTGCCAGACAGGTCCACAGAGAAAACAAAGCTTATTTTTAGAGAAATATTTTAAACTTGGTTTCAACGATCTCAGGAGTTTCCTTCCCCATCCGTCCTGGGTCCTTACATCTTTTCTCTATTTTGGGGGGCGACCTCTCTGGGTGAAGACTATCTGGCAGAGCTATTTCTGCCCAGATGGAAATAAAAGGCCCCTCCCTCAGCCCCCCAGAGAATGAATTGTTGCTAAAAATGTCCCTGAAGACAGCAAGGGCCCATGAAGCTTAGCCTTGGCAGGTGTGCCCAGCAATGAAGGTGGCTCTGGGGTCCCTGCAGGCTTGGAGACTGCGGTCACCTCCCACCCAGCAGGAAGCGGATGGCAGCCTGGCAGTTATTTCCGGGTTTTGAAAGCAGTTTTTAACTTGAAAGAGGCTTGATAAGGAGGCTGCTTTTCCTTTGTGGGTGTTGGTCCCCCCTCCCCCTGCTCCTCACTGGTGAAGACACACCCCCACACCACTGCTAACCCAACGTGAACATTCCTCCTCAGCCACTGAAGGCCCGCATGCCTGCTCCTACAGCTGCGGACACATACAGACACGCCCAAACCCACATTCACTCACACCACAGGGCACACCCACTAGAGCAACACACACACACACATGCACTCACATTCACACACCTGCACACACCCAGCCCCCACATCACACCAATACCCTACCAGAAACACCCACAGACACTCCTCCCTCCCACCCCCACCCCCAGACTCTGAAACCCTACATACACAGCACAAACCCAAATCACACTCAGATTTGTCACACACAGATCCACACACCCCTCCACAGGCAGTCTGGACATCACAAGACACACCCACACTCATCCTCGCCGGGAGACCCTTACACTCTGCATATTCATAACCCCCTACAGGATTTCCAGAAACATCCCCGCCAACCCTTCCTGCATCCATTACACACATCGTAGACACAGATCCCTGAACACTGTGCACAGCTCAACACCCATAAACACCTGGACAACCATAGGGACACCCAGAACTTATAGATACAAATCCACTTGCCACATGGCACCCACACACACCTTCCTTCAGAGATGCCCTGCCAAGCACACCCACAAACATTCTTGCACTTTCTGGCTCTTCTGGCTGTCTTCCTGCTGTGCCTCAACTTCCTCTTTTCTTCTCTTTCCTCCTCCTTTGGCTTGCTAGCAGCTCAGATCACGAGCTGCCGGCCCTGGGTGTCTGATGCTCATTGCAGCCTCCGTGGTGATAGTAAACAGCGGAATGAGATTGGAGCTGGGCATGCGCGGCACACCTGTAGTCCCGGCTCAGCTGGAGGCTGAGGCAGGAGGATCTGCTGTTACAAAGACTCAACAAGCAGGCAAAGGAACAATGGGTAGGAGCTTGCCTGGCCTCAGTCCAACAGCTGGTCAGCCTGAAAGGGCTGCAGAGACCCAACTTCCGGTTTTAAAGAAACCACTGGGGGCGAGTCATTTCCGCCTTCGTTTGTCACCGCGAACTAAGCTGGAGGACAGCGGTGGCATCTGCAGGTGGCTTTCCTCCCTAGGTTTAGTGTTCTCCAGCAGGCTCTCCACCCCAGGGTTTTCCTGAGACTCTTAGGAGCAGACCTGGCAGTTCCAAGAGCCTGCCCAGCATGTCTTTCCTGCATCAAGGCCCTTCCAGGCTCGCTCAATCCTCCATCTCCTCCCAGTTTCTCAATTGTGCCTGCTGCTTTTCCCATGGATAGCAGGAGATTCAGACAGAAGGCGCAGAAGACCTGCACTTGTATGTGGCACCCTTCCGGAATGATTTCTACGGTGGTGTATACCCACCCCAGTCTCCCAGCAGGCAGTGTGGGGGCTTCTTGGATTCACTCCGGTCTGGACCCACAACGGCTCAGGATGAGTCCCATCTAGATTAAGCCTCCGGCCTCCCTGCTTTTAGCTCCACTCTGTAGCCTGTGGTGGCTAGTCCTCCAAGTTTTACTTCTAGGTCCCAGATTTACAAAGACACTGTCCTAAGGGTATTCAAGTAAACACGGTTGATTCTGGGCACTGCCGAGGCACAGTGATCCAACGTCCCCACTGATGTGTGGGTGAGAAAACCTGTGAATGAATGACCACCTACCTTTCCAAGCTCCCCACAATGCGAGCCAAAACACAGAACTCCAGAGCCCCAGCTCTGGGCTTTCAGAGCAGTTTTAAAAAATGAATGTGGCTTACCCCAAAGAGAAGTCCAACATTCCAGCTGATCAAAAGTACTTGTTTAGAAAAATAATTTGAGAATGAAGTGGAAACAAGGTCTTTGAAATGAAAGCCGGGCCTAAATAGCTCCACTGTGGGGCCATTTCCTCCGCGGGCTGCATTCTTTATGGCCTGGAGGCCACGGAGCTGCAGGGGCTTCACCCAGCCCCAGGCCTTCTTGGCCTCCGGCTCCCTCCAACCCCCCAAGGCCAAACATCTGGGACAACTTCGAAAGCAAGCACCCCACCCCCACCCCCGCAAAAAAAAAAAAAAAAAAAAAAAAAAAAAAAAGTCTGCTCCAGTGAGCACCAGCTCCATCTTCCTTAACTGGAAACAGCTGCCCAGCTTGGAGCATCCCTCAGACAGGGCCCCCAGTCCACCCCCCAGCTGTGAGTCACAGGAGACCCTGGCCAAGGCAGGGGCAACCAACCAGAGCCGGGCAAGGATTGGTTGATAGAACCCAAACTCTTGCCTACTTTGGAAAAGGTGTCTGAACTGTGTATGGGGGTGGGGTAGGAAAACCTAACTCTTCTGAGTTTAAAAGATTGTTTTAAAACGAGCAGGGTAAAAACAACAAAAAAACCCCAAAAGCACAAACGATTTTACTTCCTAAGCTTTGGAGGCAGGCAAACTGAGGGCGGCTTGCCTGCCTTCGGTAGAAGCCCGGATGAAGTTGCTTTCTGGCCTCTTCCTTTTGCATAAATAGCCTGAATGTGCTTATTCCCAGAGGAAGTTGTCTGTGTAAACAAACATCACCCAGATAGAAGTTTAACCGGCTTCATCTTCCTCCCTCCCTCTCTGAAGGACATGCCCCCAGCCTCCCAAAGTCCAAGCAAAACCCGAGCCCAGCTACCAACGCCTGGCCCAGACCTCCCTGTCCAGGCTACAAGCCCAGGTCAGGCATACTGGGGAAAAATCGGACCTTCAGCAGCCAGAGCATCCACGTGATCACTGGGTGACTCACAGGCCGGCCACACCCCTCGCGGTCTCCCGCCAGGCCCTGCCATCAACCAGTCAGCCAACACAGGGATGCATCTTATTACCAAAGGGAACAGCTAACAAATGCCCTTGACAGCCAAATAATTACTTTCAGTTGAAAACAAACACAGGTACAAGTGGATGCAGGCTCTATCCAGAACTGCCAGCTCCCCACCTCCTGAACACACCCCTTCCCAGACTTGCCCCGGCCAGGAGACCTAGTTTAAAAACAAACAACCCCCCCCCCCAACCATTACTCAAAGAGTTTTTTTCCAAAAAATTTTATTGGGGGAAACTACAAAACATTTACAGTACAATGTTTACAGTCACAATTTGTAGTGAACTGATTCCCCAAAATATATTACAACTCAAGTTGACTTAATCTTGTTACATTCAAAAACCTACTTCTGTCAAAGTAGTCCAGAGTGCACACGCGGTGCTCCAACTGTACCTACATACAAACTAAACAACTGCTCATTTATCTGCCATCCAGGAAAGCCGGAGACATTCCTGCCTCTTTACATTGAAAAATAATAGTACAAGTTTTTGGACTGTCATTGAACAAGGCATATTCATGTACCACCAACATTTCAGCGCTAAGATGTGGCCTCTTCACTTCATAGCTATAGTAAAAAAAAAGTGGTAAAAAATCTTTTCTTTTTGTGCAGGTGAACCCGTCCGACATTCAAATTCTCAAGCACGAATGAAATACTTATCTGGTTGAGAAAGATTTAAGGCAAGTTCGGGCCCTATGAAGGCACTGAGACCATTTCCCCCATTATTGCTACATGTCTCTATAATCAATGTCACAGTAGAGCTGGTGGTTTATAAAGCTGGATGTAGAGAAGCAAGCCACACGTGAGCCTGACTGCAGTCTCACCTTTCTCTCTTTAAAGTTGGATGGGCTACAACCATTATACATTCTAAGAAAACCTCAAAATGTTCCTCAAACCACTTCCACAGCATCAAGATTGCATGGTTTCTTCATGCGATCTTTCGAAATTTACGTAAACAAGGAAAGAAATTAATGAAATAAATATTACATACAATCTCTTAAATTAAGATTTTTCTTACTCATTTACAATAAAATAACCAAGTGAAGTTACAAAAGGCATATATTACTGTGAAAAGAACACACTCCACATTTTGCCGATTAATAATGGCAATTATAATTTAACATAATAAAAGAATATATATCTATTGCTTTCATCATACTCGATAAATACAGTATGGACAACATCCTCAATGTATACTTTTCACAAGATAATAAATAAGTTAAATAGTTTTTCATATTGAGTTGTGGTGCAGTGGTGCGGATCAACTCAGAACAACTAAAAATGAAGCACTTATTTCCCAACAACTATGAACTGAGCTCTGCCCATAGCTTCCAGAGAGCAGAGGAAATGGTTCTAAGCTAAACACCCACACTACGTGGTGGCAATGAGCCCGTTATCAAACTTTGGAATGCAAGGGCTTCCCCACCCCCAGACATACAGAACTTTGTCTAAAAAACAAAAACAAGGTAAACAACCACCACAAAGGAGGCTGAGAGCGAGCGACTCGAATCAAGGCATGTTCCTGGCATTATTTTGAGTTCTAGAAGCTTATAGTTTAGGGAGGTGGCAGCCGGCTGGCTCACACTGGTCTTGGAACCCCTTCCAAGAGTTCTCACATCTGGACTGTTTCTAAGGCTTTCGAGTGAAAGAAGAGATGGAATGGTGGTTGGTAGCTGCTGGTGCTGGGCTGATTTTTTTCTTCTAAAACTAGAGTTTCAAACTCATCTGAGACCTAAGTGTTTGGTATCTTTTGTTCTTTCCGCATCACAACCGCCCTGTTGTGAATATTTTGTTCATCCATACGAAAAAGTTCGTTGGCTTTTATCAACAAGAACGAATCTTTACAATAATAATAATAATAAAAATAATAATAAAAAACAAAAAAAACGAGAGAACCGAAAGGGTAGGGGCGGGGCCCCTTCCGGCAGAGTTCGAGTCCAAGTGCTCGGAGGGGCCTCCAAGTCTGCCGCAGTGTCGCCCTCCCCAACCGGTGGCCCCCGCTGTGCCTTTCCCAACCCCTCGCGGGCGCCCCCTTGCCTCAGTCGTCGGAGATGGAGAGGCGGCTGAAGATGGGTAGGCGACGGCCAGGGTCCAGGCTGGGGGACTCGGAGCCGCTGAGGCTGCCGGAGCTCAGCGAGCCGCTCAGGTAGCTGTCGCGGTCCGAGAGCGAGTCCGGGGGGCTGGGGGGCGCGTCGAACACGGGCGACTCGGACAGACGGCGCGGCAGCTGGAAGCCGAAGGGCGGGGAGGGCGGCGCGGGGGCCGCGGGGGGCTGTGCCGGGGGTGGCGCGGGACCGGTCAGGCCCTGCTGCTGGTTGCGGTAGTAGGCGGCGGCGGCCGCGGCGGCGAAGTTGTGGGTCTGGATGGCGAGCGGCGTGATGAGGCTGCTCAGCTCCGGGCCGAAAGCGAAGGCGTTGTTAGCGCCGGAGGACGAGCAGGAGGCGCACGGCGCTCCGGGGCTCAGCAGGTCCTCCGCGCCCCCGGGGCCGTAGAGCAGCGCGGCCGCCGCCGCCGTGGCGCAGCACGTCGGGGCGCCCGAGGGCGTGGAGGCCGCCGAGGCGGAAGAGCAGGAAGAAGCCGAGGAGGAACAGGACGAGGCCGAGGAGGAGGGCGGCGGCGGCGTGCGCGATGTGGGGCTGTCGAGCAGCAGCGGCGACTCCAGGCCCCCCGGCGGCTGGTGGTGGCCCGACGGGAAGCCGGAGAAACTGAGGCTGTGATGCAGCTTGGGCCGCGGCTCGCGGGCGAAGCCTAGGTGTAGCGCGTCGCGTGCGCCAAACGCTCGCAGGTCCCCGGAGGCGCCGCCGCCCCCCGACGGCGCGGGCCGCCGCTCGTCCGCGTTGTGGATGAAGTGGCAGCGCGGGCCGTAGGGGCAGAAGCCGATGGTGTGGAAGGTGCGGCACAGCTCTGTCTTGTACTTGGGGTGCCGGGTGAGGCTGCGCAGCTCGTGGAAGCCGTGCGCGAACTGGCACTTCTCGCCGTACTTGCACGTGCCGCTCTCCTCGAAGGGCCGGCACAGCTCCGTCTTGTAGCGCGTGGAGTTGATCTGGGAGCCGCTGCCCCCCTTCTGCTGCTGCTGCAGGTGCAGGAGGTGCTGGCTGCGCTCCCCGTTCTCGCTGAACGAGCGGTCCCGAAATTTGCTCTCCTTGGTGACCAGCGCCGTGCCGCTGCCCCCCGAAGGCTCCTTGAGCTGGCCGTAGGAGGCCAGACCGCCTCCGCCTGCGGGGCCACAGCTGCTGCCGCCGCCGTTAGGGGCGCCCGGGAACTTCGGCGAGCAGCTGCCCGGACTGGGCACAGGGTGGGCAAGCGCGTGGAGGTTGCTGGCGGAGTGGCGTCGCAGGAAGCCCGGAGTGAAGCTCGAGCTGGGGGCAGCAGCCACGGGCGTCCCTACCGCCTTCTTGTCCAGCATGTTGTTCAGATTGAGGTTTGCCAGGGATTTCTCCGTCTGCCAAAGGGAGGGGAGCGGGAGCGGGATGAAAATCGGATGGGGAAGAGAGTCGGGGCTAACTGCAGAGTGAACGCCCTAGTCCCAACTGCCCACTTGTTGGGGTTTCTGGTGGGATCCGATTCAGCCTCCACCGCTACACTCGCAAAACGCAGGCCGGAGAGAGTGGAGGACGCCCACCCCGGCCGCTCCGGGTCTAGCCATGTGATCCTGGGCCCGTGGCCACGGGGTGGGCGGCGCAAACGCTGTCCGGGAAGTCCCGGCAGCGTGGCCGCGGTCGGTTCGGGAGGAGCACGGCTGCTCCAGCCGCTACTCGCTCTCTCCACGCCCACAGTCGCAAGCACACAGTCCTGCTAACTCCAGGACTTCCCTCCACCCGCAAAGTCAACTTGGAAGGGTCCCTCCCGCCTCGGCCCGGCCCGGCGGCAAGTCTCGGAACTCCAAAGGGTTCCAGGCCGTCCGCCATCCTTTCCGGCTGCCTGCTTACCTTGCACAAGAAGTCGATATCGTAGAAGGGTGACAGAAGTGTGGTCGACATTTTTCTGGGTCCTGTAATGGTCGAAATTGCAAGCGTGGAGGTTGGGAGGTGCCCTCGGTACGGCGAGACTCGAACCAAGATGAATAACGGGCGAGGGCCAAGGAGGGACGGAAAGTTGTGCTTGTGCGGCCGAGGAAGCGGCGGCGGGAGGCCGTGGCGCGGAGTGGGGGGCAGAGGAGAAGCGAGAGCGCAGCTCGGCGCCCCGGCCCGCCCCCCGCCCGAGCCGTCGGCAGCTCGCGGACTGGTGGAACTCGGAGACCTGAGAGCGTGCGCCCTTTATACAGCCCCGGAGCGGCGCGGCGGCGGGGCAAAGCGCACCGGGGGAGGGGACTGAACGCTGACCGGCCGGGGTCTCCAGGCAACGCCGCCCGCCAGCCCGCGGACGTCAGGCTCCTTCTCGGCTTCTCATTGGTCGCCGCCAATTTTTCCCCTTCGGGGGAGGGGAGGAGAGGGGAGGGGAGGGGCGGGCAGCCTGGGCGTCCCGAGCGGCGTGGGGCGTGCGGCCCCCTTGGGTCCTGCTGGGTGGCGGCGGCGGGAATACCTCGCTCTCCTCCGCCTCTACGAGTATAACGTTGGAAAGCACGTACACGTTCTATCTGCCCAGGACGGGGCTACCCGGGACGTGCCTTTCCTCGCCCGATCCGGCTGGGCCGACTGGCGCAGCTTTTATCTCCCATCCTAGTTTTTGCTCCGCGCGCGGGAACAGCAAAACAGCAATGGTGCGCTTGGCCAAGTTGCTTGGGACTAGGAACGGGGGTCGCGGCCTGTCCCGTAGGTGGCAGCTCCGGCCCGGCTGCACGTGGAGACGCAGTAGGGGTGGGGGCGGGAGCGGCCAGCCTGGAGGAGCATTGGCGCGTTTCTCCGCCCCTCTCCCCGCCCAGGCTCAGTAAACAGGACTTGAGCGCTGCGGCCTGTGGGGCAGAGCCGAGTGTCTGAGGACAAGGCGCTGGCTTTGCTAATCACATCACAAGACCTTGAGCCTGGGCCAAAGGCGCCGAGTGGCGCGGGGTGTCCGGGGCGGGAAAGCCTATTCCAGGGGACTAGAGGGAAGTCGGAGGAGCAGTGTGGACATAGAGGAAGTCACTTCCTTCACCTTTGTGCCTGCTGGTTGGCCTGGCCTCCTCTCGGGGATGTGGGTGCAGCTCCTAGCCAAGGCTTCCCGCCTGTACAGCCTTGGCCTGTCGAATCCTGCAACCTTCCTCCTTCTGCTGTGGGAGGCGCGGCATTGAATCTAAGCTTTGTGTGAGCTGCCGGAGGCGAGGCGGTGATTGCTGAACCACCACCCAGGTTGGGGGAAAGAGGTCCTCATTCGGTTGCCTTTAGTGCAACTCCTACCA
The DNA here is from genome assembly GCF_000001635.26 of Mus musculus. Taxonomy (NCBI): domain Eukaryota; kingdom Metazoa; phylum Chordata; class Mammalia; order Rodentia; family Muridae; genus Mus; species Mus musculus. The sequence continues at coordinate 84,189,032 of NC_000083.6, forward strand.
GCTTTCCATGGAAAAAGCAGTCCCAGAAGGCCCCTGGCTCTTTTTGAGAGGGGTCTCACACACACACACCTCCACACACCTAGCGACCCCCACCCCCACCCCGTGAGGCCCATCTGGTCAGGTCCAGAACCCTTTATCCCTACACTTCATACTGGCTGCCAAAAGCTGGAGTTGGGCCCATGAATTCACCCAGCTGGCAGTCCGGGTTGCCCTGGGTGGAAGGCCCAGTAGTTGCCAGAGAAGGCTGCTTGACCAACTACATCCTTCCCATGTTGCTCTTCCTGTCTGGTTGACCCAGTCCAGTGTGCACTTGGGCTGTATCAGTTAACCTTGAAGCTAAGGAGGTAGATCTGTCACTCAAAGGCTCCTGAGTCCAGGTGCATTTGGCCACACTGCAGTGCATGCTGCCCCTGTAGGTAGAGCCAATGGCTGCCAGAAGACTGTAGTGTCTTGGACGTAGTGCTGAGTGGGTTGGGTACGGTGGTTCATGCCTATAGTCCTAGCACTAATCACAAACTGTGGTGAGTTTTAGGCTAGCCTTGCACAGCTTAGTGTGAGAGTGAGACCATACCCCTATAAAGGAACAAAGCCCTCACCATCTTATATATTAAAGCAAACTGGCTTTTGGCTGTGGTCTGAGCAAGGGGCCACCCAGATCTTAGGACCCTCAAGTGTAGTGACTTAGGGAAGATGGCTGCTTCACTCTTCCCACCCACGTTGCTCTTGCCCCTATTACTGCTGGGTTCTGTGGCTGAAAGGACCCCAAATGTAAGCATGAGGCTGTGACTAAGGTTTTCCTGGTTTCTCTCAGGAAAGCATGCAGCAGTCGTTCCCCTAGCTACTGCTAGCAGGATTGCAGATACAAGCCCACCTGTGGAGCCATCCATCCCTCCTGTCCTCCCAGATTGGCCACAGCCAGCCAAGATCCAAGTCTGGGGTAAGTCCCAGCTAATGGCAGACTTGGTAGGATGGACTTGGAGATAACATAAGCCTGCTCTGAAACATGCTTTGGGACAGCATGCCTGCCAATGTGAGATGGTTTTATTGTCATGTAACTGCTTTTATTTCATTTTAGATGGAAGGGGAGAGGGAAGGTTGGGTCCTGTTCAGAATTAATCTCCCAAGGTTGTCACCACCAGCCCCTCTCACCAACTAGATCTTAAAGTAGTGTAATGCTGGGTATAGTGGTGTATGCCTGGAATCCTGGCACTCAGGAGGCAAAGGCAGGAGGATTAACACAAGTTTGAGGCCAGCCTAGTGTAAATAGCAAGCCTGACTCAGAAAACTAAAAGCAAAGCCCAAAACAAACTAAACAATGTTAGGTTTTCAATTTTTCATCAGCAGTGGGTTGCACTGCCTAACTAGGTAATTACTACAGGGCCACACAGACCCCAGGGTGCTGAGTGTTTCTAAGACCACCCAGGGGATTTCTGTTCCTCTTCATGGCCAGGAAGGACACAGCTCCTGACTTCCCTCTCCCTGCGTACAGGTCTCTACTCCAGCACAGCCGTGTTTCTGTGGTGCAGGATGGTTTTCTTCTGAGACCAATTACATGTGAAATGTCAGCGTCTCTGCAGGAGGAGCTAGCATATAGAATGCCTCTCTCCCTTTTCCTCATGATTCTAAGTGACTACTCACTGAGAAGTATCTGAACATAGCTATAGGCCCTACAAGTTCCTTCTATGGCTGGCATGGTCTTTGTGGATAACTGGGAATGTGGATCACACTACAGCAACACATCCACGCCGTGAATTGAAGGCAAGCGTCTGCGGGTGTCACGTACTCTGGAAGCACACGTAGCATGGTAAGCTGGGCCACATGATGCGGCTCAGTGGATAAACGTGCGTGCTCTGCAAGCCTGAGCCTGAGTCGATCTCTGAAGCCCATGCAGAGGCGGGAGGAGAGAGCTGGCTCTATAAAGTTGTCCCTCAACTTCCTCAGACATCCATGCTGGGGCATGGGTGCCCTCCTATCATGTACAGGTGCTGATAATAGTTTTAAAAAGTTTTAAAAGAGTAGGCTAAAAGCGCTAGACCAGCAGCATAATGTGTGCAAGAGCGCCACCTGCTGGTGTTCGAGGATGCCAGCTGGGCTGGGCCTGAAGTGACAAACCCTTCCGGTTTCTATATGGAATCACCTAAAGTGGGTAAATGTGTTTCTTGGCACTCTGCTGTCTCCACCAATCACAGGACGGTGTACAGTGGTGGCACCGAATGAATTAAGCATTTGCTCAGGCTTCCCTTTCCCCAGGCTCTGTCCAATAGCTGAGGCCAGTGATGGGTGACAAGGGTTCCTAGCCTTCGCAGGCATTTCTGGGTAAGACAGTGGGGACTCTTAATATGGACCACTGAAGGACTTGGGCAGGTAGATAGTAAAATGCAAGTATTTGCATGTTGTAGGTTCTTAATATTCCCAGAATCAAACATACCCTTTACTAAAATGGAATAAAAGTTTATAAATATGACCAAATAGGTATTTGCTAAACAAAACCAAACAAAAGAGCACTGTGTGTGTGTGTGTGTGTGAGAGAGAGAGAAAGAGCACTGTGTGTGTGTGTGTGTGTGAGAGAGAGAGAGAGAGAGAGAGAGGGAGAGAGAGAGAGACATGTAAGCTAAGACTGAATTCAATGCAGTCAGTGTATGGGGAAATGGGCGCTGGCTTTGGGATAGAACTGACTAGTTCAGGCCTGCAGGTGGCTTGCACCTGGAGACAGTAAACCTGCAGACAGCAGCTTCACTTCCTAGGTAGCTGCAACTAATTGGGTTGCCTTGAATGAGTGTGCTGCAGACAAGGTCCTCAGTAGGAAGGGACAGAAGCCTAGACTCCCAGAAGTGGGGAGGCACCTGAGGAAAAGAGTTTCAATTGGTGTCCACCATGTATGTGTCTTGCAGACCTGAGCTGAGGCCCAGCCACCTTTCTTCAGCATGCTGCTTCTGTTCTTGGGGCCATTACTTGTCTCCATTCCCTAGGGCAGTCTTCGGCTCTGAGACCCTCCTTTCCTTCCAGGCAGGCCAACAGCCTCAGGACAGCCAAAGTCCTTTCCTCCTGAATGCGCAGCCTCGTGTATTCCACTGTCTTCAAAAACTCAGCTGAGAGTGGAAGTTCTCTGAAGAGCTGAGAGATGAGGTGACTCTGCTCTGATGCTATCCTTTGCAAGTGACAGAGCTTCTGGGAGTGAGGGGACTGCCAGCCAGATTGACAGAGGAGATGGAAGAGTTGCCTACACAGGGATTTCACGAAGGTCAGAGTCTCAGCCCAGAAGTTGACTTCTGATTTTTCAAAGATATGCTCTTCTTCCCCCTACATCAAGTGACAAACAGCCAGAGTAAGTCTCCGAGGAGTCCTGTGGAGCCAGGCACAGCACTAGATGTGGGAGCTGTGTCTATTCCTGACAGGGCCCACTGGGGCTGTCAGCGCCCGTGCCACAGCACTTGCCGCTCTGAAGGTCACCTTCTACTTTCACTCAATACCTCTCTCCCAGCCGGACCACGACCTTTGATAAAGATGTGAATTAGCTCCAAGCCAAGATACTTGGGGAACTGGTGGTGCGGAAGTGGGTCTTAGGTTTTAAGGTGTACTGAGAAAAATCTTAGGTTTTAAGGTGTGCCGAGAAAATTCAGAGGAGGCACAAAGGAAGTCTGGACAGCAGAGCAGAGAGTTACTGGGACATGTGTGATAGCAGCACAAAAGAGACAAAATTTCTAGAATGCTATGGGGGTTTAGGGTCATTTCATCTAAAACACTTTGTTATATCATCTTCCTGTTTCTTATACAGACTGGGTTTTGAAGGGTTGGTATACACTGACTCTTGGTCTGCTCAGGATATGGAGCTAGCTAGTGGTCATATGTGGGGACAGACTGCTGGTTTCCCAGTGGAAAACACAGGTTGCCTATGCTGGTCTTCAGTTTTCAGGAAGAGGCAGGAAGCCGGCACACACACACACTCCCTGCCACATTTTCTAGAAGGACCCTAATCCTTGGGAAATGCTAAGATCAACTGATAAGCATTTTTTCATGATTTTATTCTCAATATTCAAGGTGCATTTTTCAAAGTGCCCTTCCTAACTTGTCTGAACCTTCCTAACTGGTCTGGACCTCCACAGTCCTGTGAGCCTCACCTGGGAGGTTTCTCCTCGTCAGTCTCTCCTCTGCATGGGAGCAGCTAGAGACACACTTTTTACTATCTAGAAACTTCCTAGGCCCTCAGGGCTCCACCTCAGGGCTAGGACACTCTGTCTGCCCCCAGCTCCCTAAGTAACTGGGATTACCTGATGTGGGCTCTGCACGTGGCCCTCGAGGTCATCACCCTCTTCCAGTAGCCATCCCAGTAGAATAGGCAGTCCTGGCTCCAGCTGGTCCCACTGCTGGAGCAAGTCACACAGAACAGCTAAGGCCAGGGTCAGAGCAATGGAGGCATCCACCTGGCAGAAGGCAAATTCTGTAGAGACAGGAGGGAGACAGTCACTGAATGTAGCTCAGGGCCAGCCCTAAGAAGTGTAGAGGAATCTGAGAACATGAAGGGTCTTGGCTAAAAGCCCTGTCACCATCCCAGGGGTGGTGGTGGTGGTGGTAGAACTGGTCGCGGAAGGCTCTTGATCCCATCCTGGGTTCTTCTTTCTACACCGTTAGTACGAGCCCTTAGCCTGAACCCCGCCACCCTGTCCTACGGAGCAGCAGCAACGGTAGGACTAGACACCGCTCTCAGCCTCTCTAGCACAAGTGGAAGGAGAGGGAGTCCATGTCGTCTCAGAGCAGAGAGGCACCACCTCTGCTTTATATGATCCCGAGCCAAGCATTACTGAGACAATCAATAGAGATGGTGGCTGTGTGCCAATAAAATGTTATCTATACATGCGGTCATTCAAATTTCACATGTAAAAACATTTTTTCCCTTTCACCTCCCCCCACCTCCCCAAATACAGGGTCTCATGTAGCTGGCTGGCTTCCGACTGGATGCTGGCAAGGACGACTATGAACTCTGATTCTACCTCTTGGGCACAGGGATACCGTGTGCCACTATGCTTGGTTTGTAGCCAATGATCACTTTGCATGTCTCATGTCCTCTGCTTTTGTCTACCAAGTATTGGGGAGATCGATGTGTGGCACCATGTCTGTGTAGTTTTATGAAGCCCTTGGGTAAGCATCTAGGCAAGCGCCCTACCAGCTGGGCTGATCCCAGCTCTCACATCAGTTAGAGATGTAAAGCCTCACACATCTCACAGCTGTGCAAAGGCAGGGGTGCACTGCATTTTGGTCCTGATTTTTATGTGTCAGGCAAGATCTCTACCACTGAGCTATGACCTTAGCCTAGGATTTGGCTGACATTCTGTTGCTGTTGTATGGATAGTGAATCCCTTCTTTATCCTCTTGACTTCCGGGCTTTCTGAGGGTAAGGTGCTGAAAGAGCAAGTATACAAAGAGGAAGTAGGTATCTTGGGAGGGGGGACCCCTGCTTACTTGTCTGCCTGGACTAAAAGTGGAGTTTTGAGCAGGGTTGGGCGTTGACACTTTTGCCATTGGTTTAAGCCTTCTCATCTCAGCAAGAGGGAACCTGAAGACTTAAGGTTTTCAACTCAGAGTGGGTCTCTGTGGAAGCCCCCTGCACTACTGCCTCCATCTAACGAGTACTTCTACTGAACTCTCCTATCTCCCAAATCCAGTTCAGCTCAGCCCAGAGAATGTTCCTGGCCATCTGACAACCAGCTGAACCTGCTCTGCACACTCAGGAAAGGGCTGAAATGTGGACTAGAAGGCCAGTCCCCAGTGGTTAGCTGGGCTATGGAAGGCCTGTGGCACTTGTAGCCCTACTGAAGGGAGCTAGGCTTTTTTTGGTGGTGCCAGGCCTTATGCATGCCAGCCAAGTTCTGTGCCACCAAGCCGTATCCTCAGCCCCCAGCAGCTAAGGACTGGATGTTACTAATTCTGCCTCACACATGAGGATATCAGAGCTGAAGCTACTACTGTACAGTCACAGAACTCCAAGGGGCTCTGAGGAAACAGAATTGCCGACAGTTTCATGTTACATCTGAAGCAAAGATCAACAGGAACTTGCAGAAGCACGGTCTTTTGTTTTTTGTTTTTTTGTTTAAATAGTGAGATAAGCAGGTTAGTGACTGTCCAGCATGGTAGCATTACTTGGAGGCGACAGTTAGGCAGCACAGAGTTGACCCTGCCACTCTCAGAGCCTTGTGGTCTGTTCTGCACACTGCAGCCAGCACTGGGACACTGGAGCAGGCACAAGGCTGCTCCTTGGAAGTGCAGTGCTAAATATGGCTTCCCTGAAGGATGGCACCACGGGGGTGGGGGGTGGGGGGAAGAACTTCTGAGGTGAACAGCACACTGGCCTTTCTACTTTTCCTCATTGAAAAGGCTCGGGTGTAAGCCTGTATTATGGGATCAGTATTAGCTCAGCTAGCTGATGGTGAGATCTCAGAAAAATGCACCCTTCTAACTTTTCTGCCCTTCTTTTCCTCCTCCTCCTCCTCCTCCTCTTCATCCTCCTCCTCTTCTTTCTCTCCTCCTCCTTCTCTTTCTCCTTCTTCCCCATCCTTTCCTCCCTCTCCCTCTCTCTGTCTCTCTCTAGTCCTTCCTTACCCCCCTTGATCTTACGGCAAGGACTGAAAACTCTGCAGAAGGGAGGTCAGGCATGGAGATGCATAGCTTTAATCACAGCATTTTGGAGGCAGAGAAAAGCAGAGCTCCAGAGTTCAAGGCCAGCCTAGTCTATATAGTGAGTCCAGGCTAGCCAGAGCTACACACCATTAAACAAAATCCTCGTATCAGTAAATTCAGTGTTTGTAGCTTAGATAACGCATCAATTGGGTCTAGTAAAGAACACATGGGTGTGACCAGACATGCCACCAGAAAGGACAGGCTGTTCCACTGACAAATGGCAAAATGGCTTCCCTGTGTCCTGAGTCATCCTTAGGAAGGGGTAGGAGAATGACAGGCACAAGAAGAATGTGTGGGGTGGCTGGACATGAACCTGGAGAGGATCACAACCACAAGGGAGGATGCCAGGACGGTAGGATGCTGGGAGTAATGGTGCGGGTCTCCTGCTCCCCCAGCTGACTACTTGGCCCTGGGCTAAACTTGGACAGAGTCAGATCTCTGCTGGTCAGGCTGCCTCTAAAGGGAGGCTAGAGAAGAGCAAGGGGGATTTCCACTTAGCACTCAGGCTGGCAAGTCCATCAAGCAAACAAGAAAGCCAAGCAACAAGTGTGGTTAGGAGTCTGCTGTGACCCTAGCATACTCAAGGGATCCTGAAAATCAGAAACGAAAGCTAAGGATTTAATCCACAAACTCCTTTTTCCATTTCAAAACTTACCACAAAGTTATGGGGATCAAGGCAGTGGGGATCAAGGAGAGATACAGACAGACATACACACACAGAGGGAGGGAGAGAGAGACAGACACACACACAGAGAAAGTGTGTGTGAGAGAGTATGTGCTGCAGATCCAGAGGAGGGCACTGGGTGCCCTGGAGCTGGAGTGCCAGGGTTGTGAGCTGCCCAGGGGAATGCTGTCTAGACTAAGGCCCAGTGACTGTCTTTCTCACCCTCCTGAGAGGTCAACTGAGAGCTGTTCAGTGGTGACAGCCTGAGTTTGTTCTTTCTGTAGCTCTGGAGAATCTTGTTTGAGGCATCTGTGGGAACTTGTGTCAGTTTTAGGGGACTGGTCAGGGTTTTGGGGGCCCTGCACATTAGCACACATTAATTACCGCCCCCTCTCTCTTCCCAACCCATCACCCACCAATCTAAGTCAGTTCCTCCTCACAGCTGTGCACTGATCAGCTGCTCTGTGAGAGACACGAGGAAAAGCCCAGGCCCTTTCTCAGAGGGTGAATAGCTTAGTTTGAGGAAAATGACTGACACATTGGTCTGGTGTCTGGGGAAGAGCGCTGGCCATGCCTCGTGGCAGAGAACTGCTTACCTTACTTCTTGCTCCTACACTGCTATTCACAGGGCTGTTTTTTGCCCTGTCCATATGGACATTTGACTAGATGACCCTCTGATGAGACCTGCAGGCTCCACGTCAGCCTCACCTTGACAGATGTGGCCACCGAGACCTTCAGTCACAGTCCTCTTTTCACCTCCCTTCCCTTCCCCTCGGTCTGCTTCATCTGCTATACCTTCGTCTTCCTCTTCTGTTAGTCAGACCTGCCTCGGGACCCTGACAGTGATTACCCCATGGCTCTAACTCCCTGAGCTGTCCATCAACAGTCCTGGGGAGGGCTGGAGATGTGGCTCCATGGGGGAGCTGTGCTTGTACCGAGTAGGGTCTGGGTTCAATCTTAGATAGATACCTATGTCTGTCTGTTTAGATGTGGATAGATAATATATATGGGGAGAAAACATGTTTGTGTGTACTGGGGCTCTGTACTGGCTAGTTTTGTGTCAACTTGACACAGCTGGAGTTATCACAGAGAAAGGAGCTTCAGTTGAGGAAATGCCTCCACGAGATCCAGCTGTAAGGCATTTTCTCAATTAGTGATCAAGGGGGAAAGGCCCCTTGTGGGTGGGACCATCTCTGGGCTGGTAGTCTTGAGTTCTATAAGAGAGCAAGCTGAGCAAGCCAGGGGAAGCAAGCCAGTAAGGAATATCCCTCCATGGCCTCTGCATCAGCTCCTGCTTCCTGACCTGCTTGAGTTCCAGTCCTGACTTCCTTGGTGATGAATAGCAATATGGAAGTGTAAGCTGAATAAACCCTTTCCTCCCCAACTGCTTCTTGGTCATGATGTTTGTGCAGGAATAGAAACCCTGACTAAGACAGTCTCTAACAGATACCAGCCATTACTATGGGGTTACAGTCTTATGTAGACAACCTACTTGTTTTGCTTGTTTCTGTAATGGGAAAACTCCTAGACTGCAAGAATGAGGTAGATGGCAGTGTGGTTACCATTTTACACTCAGGGTTGTTGACATTTGGAGTACATAGATCAAGACTGCACAGGCAGTGGGTAACAGGGAGCCTGGCTCTGCAGCCCAGGCTCTGGATCACTGAGCTGAGCTGAGCTGTCTACAACCAGTCAGTGCTTTGCTGCTTGCCCTTGAATTTGTTTTGCCTTTTGCCCTGGCTGATGTCTGGGGATCTTGATCTCTATGACCCCATTACAGAGGTCTCCTAGCCGCTGGGCTTCCAGCTGGATGCGTTCACTGGGAAACAGACCCTGGAATGTTGGAGGGGAGGAAGAGGAGAAGCTGGGAGGACCTCTTGCCTGAGCCCTTCTCCATGACTCGTCAAGGGCTGGGAGTGGCTCGGCACTGGCTCTGTCCTCCCTACACCAGCTCTTCCTGGTCCCAGCCTCCTGTCTGAGGGACGGTCTATCTGGGGAGGAGATCTGCCTGTCAGTCAGGAGGGCGCATGCGCTGTTGGCATGTGATGGGGCCAGAGAGTTAGGGATGCTGTTAACGTTCTGAAGGCACATGCCAGGCACCATCAGTTTCAGTAGGGCCCAGTGTAAGACCTTAACCCCACCCACAATCTCATCCAACACTTTTACTAATGTTTATCTTAGTATAGCAAATGGACAGACAAACTGTCTCTAGGGTCCCCAGTAATGAATGACGGGTTGGGTCCCTGGCAGATATGGAGAGGTTTACCCCTTTTCTAGAAGGCACCCCTTAGGACATGCCCTTTACATCCTTTGGAGAGAGGGGAAGAATAGGTCATAAGCAGCCATCCCCCCTGAACAGCTGTCTGTAAGAGTTATTACACATTGCCCAGAGGTGGAGTTATTACACATTGCCCAGAGGTGGAAATACGTTTCCAGGTCTGAAGGGATCTCACACTGCTATTATTTTGGTATTTAAAAAATACTTGGTACAAAAACCTTTCAAATATTACACTTTGGATTTTGCTTCATTTTCTGTTTTTTTAAATGACACAAATGGCCTAGGTTCCCAAAAGTTCCCACAGTCCCTTCTTTCTAGTGTGACCTGCATAAATGTGCTGACCTGGCATTACATATTTGGCTGCCCAGTGGGAATGGTTTTGTTTTTAATCTATAATAGAAAACAACTGCCCTAGCAACCCCTCCCTCTCTTTTCTTCTGTTTTGTTTTGTTTGTTTGTTTTTAAGACAGGACCTCACTGTAGCCTAGGCTGGCCTCAAACCCATAAAATGGCCTCAGTCTCATGATTTTTCTGTCTCCATCTCTATAGTGTTGGGATTACAAGTGTAGCTTATAATGTCTAGTTCCTTTAATTTCATTTTATGATTTTTAAAGAGATCGACTTTTATTATTTATGTATAGGTGTGTGAATGTGTATGTGCATAAGTAAGTGTGAGTGTGTTTGTGTGTGTGTACATGCATGTGTGCCCGTGGTGGCCAGAACAGGGCGTTGGATCTCTTGGAGTTTAAGTTGTAGGCAGTTAGCTGTGAGGGGCCCAACATGCTGGGATCTGAACTCCAGTCCTCTGGAAAAGCCGCACCTGCTTTTAACCACTGAGTCTCATCTCTAGCTCCCTGAAAACCCTTTACACGGTGAAATTACAATAACTTAGAAAAGACAAAACCATTTCAAACATCTGAGTAAGTGAATTTCCCCTTCAATTTTATTTATTCTTATTTAATTTCATTCTTTATTTTTGAGATGGGATTTCACTGTGTTGCCCTGTGTGACCTGGAACTTGCCATGTACAACAGGATGGTCCTGAACTCAGAGATCCACCTGCCTCTGCCCCCAGAGTGCCTCTCAATGTGAACAAATGGATGCAGCTGGGTTGGAGAGATGGCCCTGGTAAGCAGAGGGCTGAACCCATCTCAGAATACTTGGGCCTACACTTAGTGTCCTACACATGGCAGTGCGCTGGCTTGAATCAGTTCAGCCCCTCCTTCAGGTGACCAGCACCTATGTAGCCTCTGGTCACTAGCCCTGCTTCTTGGTGGCGTCCTTCTGTTGAGTACCCAAGGGTCCCATGCCTGCAGCTCTGAGGATGGTAGATGGCTTGTGTTATTATTATATTCTTCCCAAAAGTGATTTCCCTGGAATGGCAATCTGACCCCAACCCCATGAGCCAAGAGGACAAATTAATGCCTACACACCGGGAAGCCCGTGGGGTACCAGGAAGACCTGGGCTCCCTTTTCACTGGCTGCCTCTTCCTTGGCCAGGTCAGAGCGCAGTGGCTCTTCACACACAGTCTACATCCCTCACTCAACAGATCCATTGAGATGCTTCTTCACCTCAGTGTTCCTTGCTGATTTCACAGGTGGCCTGCTCGATTACAAGGCGTTTCTTCTCAGTCTGAGCTCTTAAGACTAAATGTCCTTTAAGAATTTGCAAAGCCTCTCTAGCCTCCATGACTGTCACACAGGCACACACATATTCACACACTGGAAATAAATGTAATAAAATCAGGGTTAGGAAACACGGTTTGAAATGTTAAGTACCTATGATTCAGTCTCTGGGAATCACTGATCCTAGTTTGAGACGGAACTTGTAGATGCTGGCCAAGTGACCCACCACAAAGCCGCAGTCTCTGCCCTAGGAATTTTCTATCTTGAAACTGAATTTTTGCTCAAACCCCTTCTTAATACCCTTATCTGTCCCATGTTACCCCTATTCTTGGCAGCTGTCCTGAAAATAGTCTTCCTCCTTAAGGCCTGGTGTCTATTTGCTGACATGGCCCTATGCTGCTGGAAATGGGGAGCTGAGCTTGAAGAAGTCATAAGAGAGGGAAGAGAAGTAAGGAACAGGGCATGAAAGAAATACCAGTGGAGGGCAACAGTGAGGCCAGCTGAGCAGAAAGAAGGGCCAAAAGGCTCAGGGTGCATGCACATATGTACATGTGGGCGTGGTGCGGTGGCGCTGTTGTGTATTAGTCAGGGGATAGTTTGCACTTCTTTCCTTCCACCTTGACTGAGACCTAACTCAGTGTTCTCAAGGCTTACTGCTTGATGTTCTGGCCTTAGCTGCTTAAGACCTGGTATTATGGGTGTACTTTAAATCATACCCTGTTTTAAGGATGGGTTTAGTATCGTGTAGTAATTAAAACATAAAACTGCCATATGACCTGAAACTCTACTCTCAAGTACATACCCAGAGACCTGGGACTTAACAATGTGTACAGAAACAATCAAAAAAAAACACTCTTAACAACCCAATGTCCATTCATTAACAGATGAATATATAAACAAAATATGGCAGAGCTATACAGTGGAATATCACTTAGACCCAAAAAGAAAGTGCTTGATTCAGGCTACAAAATGGGTATGCCTTATATGAGCACTATGAATAAAGCCAAGCGCAAGGCATATTTTACGGTCAGCTATATGAAGTGTCTAGAGAAGGCAGACTCACGGGAACAGGAAGCACTGCTGGCCTTCAGGGCTTGCTCAATGGCAAGAGTGAAGGAAATGTTCTGCAATCAGACAGCAGTGATGACTGTAGAATATACGAGATGTCACCCACCTGTGCATTCTCAATTGGTTAATTTTGGGCTGGTGAGACAGCTCAGTGGATAGAGATACTTGCCTTAAGCTTGACAATCCGACTTTGATCTCTAGATCCCACATAAGGGTTGTCCTCTCCACTCCACATGCAGGCTATGGAAGGGTACGCTCCACCCTCAATAATAAAGACAACTTAAAAAATGTTTAAGGAAAATCATATTTTAGATTTGATTAATTAATTAATTAATTTTGGTTTTTCGAGACAGGGTTTTTCTGTGTAGCCCTGGCTGTCCTAGAACTTACTCTGTAGCCCTGAATAGCCTCGAATCAGAAATCTGCCTGCCTCTGCCTCCCAAGTGCTGGGATTAAAGGCGTGCACCACCATGCCAGGCCTAATTTATTATTTTTAAATTATTTATTTATATGTATATGAGTGATCTGTCTTCAGACACACCCAAAGAGGAAATCAGATCCCATTACAGATGGTTGTGAGCCACCATGTAGTTGCTAGGAATTGAACTCAGGACCTCTGGAACAGCAGCCAGCACTCTTTTTTTTTTTTTTTTTTTTTCCCCCGAGGCAGGGTTTCTCTGTGTAGCCCTGGCTGTCCTGGAACTCACTCTGTAGACCAGGCTGGCCTCGAACTCAGAAATCCGCCTGCCTCTGCTTCCCAAGTGCTGGGATTAAAGACGGGCACCACCATTGCCCAGCTAGCAGCCAGCACTCTTAACCCTTTAGCCATCTCTCTAGCTCCAGATTTATTCTTTATTTTATATGTATGAGTGTTTTGCCTGCATGTACATGTACCATCTGAGCACCTTATGTGTTGGTTCCTGTGGATCTGTAATTTCAGATGGTTGTAAGTCACCATGAGGATGCTGGTAACTGACTTGGGTCCTCTGACAGGACAAGTATTCTTAATTGCTGAGATATCTATCTCTCTAGCCCCCAAAATCTTTATAATTTTACATTATATAATTTACATCTCAAACAAAGAAAGGAGCTTTAAGAAAATATCGCAGGGAGCATGACCAGAAAAGAGGCCTCTTGACAATTAAAGTCTGTGCCCTGAGACATTCAAGGAAAATGGGTGCTTAAGAAAGTGCCTGTTTGGGGCTGGAGAGATGGCTCAGAGGTTAAGAGCACTGACTGCTCTTCCAGAGGTCCTGAGTTCAATTCCCAGCAACCACATGGTGGCTCACAACCATCTGTAATGAGATCTGATGTCCTCTTCTGGTGTGTCTGAAGACAATGAAGGCAGTGTACTAACATAAATAAAAAAATCTAAAGAGAAAGAAAGAAAGAAAGGAAGGAAGGAAGGAAGGAAGGAAGGAAGGAAGAAAGAAAGAAAGAAAGAAAGAAAGAAAGAAAGAAAGAAAGAGCCTGTTTAGTGAACACTGTTCCTAGGACACTGTCCCTAAATCTGAGTGGTATAGATAAGGGGCTGAAAGACAGTAGCCTGCATGGAGAATTTAGAGGAAGGGTCTGCTTAGCAGGCATGATGCTCTAGATTCTATCTCAGAACAACCAAAAAGAAAAAAAAAAAAAAAAGAAAAGAAAAGAAAAGAAAAGAAACTTGGGGAAAGTGGGGCGGGGGAGAAGCTAACCCTCCTCATTTCCAGGGCCCGGGCTCAGAAAAGAACAAAGTCTAGGGGTAGAAGAACTAGAGCTTGTGTGAGCCCAGGAGGGTGGTCGATACAGCACGGAAGCAAAGCTGCTTTCTGTACCTCCTCCCAGTCAGGACTAAAGCAAGGACTTTCCCAGCTGCAATCAGCTGCATGGCTAACCTGACATCACACACAAAATGTCCACACAATCATAAGAGGGGGCATTCCTGAAGGGAGGCAGCCTTGAAGCCGGCTTGTTTCCTCTCCCTTAGAGCCATTTGCTGCTGTTGATCTCAAGCCTTTGGGTTCTTCCTCTGTCCGCTCAGCTGTTCAGTAGCCTTAACCTGAACACCGCAGAACTGCACGCTTCGCAGAGACGTGGTGCAGGTTCTGGGGAGCTGCATGTTTCAGTTCAGCTAGAGTCCTGGGCCAGCCTACACTGAATGAGTGAGGGCAGGGAACCTCCCTCTTTGGCATTCTCTGGAGTCCACTGGTAAACTGCCTTTCTACTTCCTAGTTCACTCTGCTTTCAGAATGTCCCCAGGCCTAGGAACCAGCAGTCTTAAAGGCGACTATTACACAGCTGCAGAGGGCTCAGGAATGAGGCATTCACAGTGTGAGGCCCAGGGTCTGAGCTCTGCGGGGAGGGGAAGCCATTATAAAAACAGTTCTCAATCAGAATCTGCTCTACTGAGACACACCCATTACTTTTACCATCTTTTCTGTGTCCCCTCTTCCTCCTGGCAGAAGCCAGTATACTCTTAACTTTCTAGTTGGGGCTATATCTTCTTCTCTTGGCCTCTGATTTGGACACCCTGGCATTCTCCTTTGGCCATCTTCAGATAACCCCTCTCCCTTTGCAATGTGCCCTAAACTCGACTTGAGACCCTGATCAGCAGACCTCTGTAGGTTTAGACAGACACATCAGTGTCTTTAACATCCAGAAAGATGTCCCTGCTGGCATTGGCTCTCACCATCCTTCACCCCCTCAACTCCAATATTCTCTTCCTCCACTTCCCGTGTTTCCGGTGACCACTGTGGTGTCTCTGTGCTCCTAGTGATCATTACGCTGTCTGGATTCTATGCTCCCAGAATCAGAGCTACTGTGGTTGCTGGGTTGTTTTTATTTATGGACCCAAAGGCTTCAGGTCCACAACAGTAGGGCATGGCAGCAGGTGGCCAGAACAGGAGGCTGGTGGATCATATTTTGCTGGTACACCAGGAAACAGAGAGGGAAGTAAGTGGCAGTGGGATGAGGCTATCCCATAGGGGCAAGCCCACACCAGTGACACTTCCTGTTCTACAAGCTCTATAACTTTCCCAAACAGCACTGCTGACTGGGACCATGCAGGAGCCTATGGTGGAGAAATATTTAAATTTATAAATTTATTCACACCACCATATTTGGCTTCTTGCTCCTACAGGCTTGAGACCATCTCATAATGCAAAATTATTTTAGCCCAACTTTAAAAGTCCCCAAAGCCTTTCACAGCTTCAATACTATTTTAAAGTTCAAAGTCTCTCTTAAGTTTCAAGATAATTTCTTGACTCTAACCACAGTAAAACTAAAGTACAACTTATGTAATCCAAACATAGAATGGTACAGAATATACATTCCTGTTTGAAAAGGGAGGAAATGGGGCCCAGCAGGGTAGACACCAAAATTTGCAGCTCCATGTCTGGTATCTGAGGCTTTAGTTTCAAAGGGGCTAGATGGCTTCACCTCTCGACCTTTGCTGCCCGGAACATATATTTTTCTCTTGGGCTGGTCCCATCCCCATATGTAGCTCTCCTTAGCACATGTCTCAGAGTTCTGGCATCTTAACCCAGGCTTCACCTTTATAGCATTATCAGTGTCCTCTCATGGCCTCGCAGGGAAAGACACACAGGGAAAGACAGTACCACATGGACATCACTGACACCACTGTCCAGCTAGCCTCTCGGGATGACCCTTCACCTCCTCCAATCACACGAGTAAGGTAGTGTGTATACAGGCATTTTGTAAAAGCAGAAAACCACTTGGATTCTATTATAAGTTGAATGCTGGCTGGAGTCTTGCCCTTGGGGAACCTTTCTTATTGTTCCAATACAGTAGGAAGGCATCCTCTTACCTAATGTGAGCAATTACAGGCAGTTGTTCAGCAGGTTTTCTGTGCCTTTATGCTCCCGTGCTTTCCCTCTGCATACTGACTGTATTTTGCATTTCCTCCCGTCCCACCTGTGTTAAGAGCCATCAGTGATAGGCACACCACTGACTCAACATTATAACGTTGAAATTTCCCATCCTGAAATTTCCCTGCATCAAGGAAATTAGCCCATTACATTTAAATCTTGTCCAAGTAAGTTCTTAGTACATGGGCAGAAAGCAACCAGATTCTTTGCCACTAGTCTAGTTGAGAATAAGGACCCGATCGCTTCTAAAATCTTATCAGCTGGGCCTCTGCATCACTCTCAGCACTACTACTAGATTGGCCTCTTAAGACAGCTTTCATTGCTTTTCTAGTCTACAGTTCCAAAACCTTACCCATCCCTCTAAAACAAAACAAAACAAAACCACGGTCAGGTTCTTCACAGCCACAATCGAGTTCTCTGGGGCCAGCACCTGCCATACTTTCCTGTTGCTGTGACATAACACCAGAAGGGAGTTTGTTTTGGTTTATGGGAACAGAGGCTTAGAGTCCACATGACCTCCGTAGGAGTGTGCACTCTAACACTTGGTGTCCTGTTGGTGGTGCTGCATGGGGAGATTATAGAACTTCTAGGACAAGAAGCCTTACTGGAACCTCACAGGGCCAGGCTTGCCCCACTTCCAGTTTGCTCTCTCTATTCTCTGGTGTACCAACAAAATGTGATCAACCAGCCTTCTGCTCATCTATTCAGGTGCAGCTCTAACATCCTCTCCTCTCAAGAGCCCCTGTTCTCTGCCTTCCTCAAATGACAAACGTTTGTCCAGAAAATTCTATACAGACCAGGATCCCAGGTTCCACTGCTCCAGAGACCAGGGCTTCCAGCACACGCTCCTCTTCCTCAGTCCCTGGCCTGGCCTTGCTCTCCCCATCCTCTCACTAATTCTGGCTTCCCATGTCAACAGCAATACGCCACAAAAGATTTCTGCAGTTAGCACACTGCTTTGCCTAGAATGGTGGTAAATTTTCTAAACAAAAACCTACTACTGCTGCTACTACAGCAACTGCTATTACTACAACCACTAAGGCCAGCGAGGAAGGAGAAGGAGCAGAGCCCGTGACCTTTCTCCCACTCACTCATAAAGTAGGCACTGTGCAGCGGGAAGTGCCACATTCCTCTCTGAAAACATGTTTAGGTTTGATGTAGGTGCAGGTTATTTTATACACACATAAATATCCTACCTTTGTTTGAGGTGCCTATTTGCTCTGCACAGGACCATGATGAATACTGAACAGTGCTCACTGTTAAATATGGCATGCCAAATGGTTTTGCTTCCTGGCAAAGCTCCAAACCATAATTATTAAGGGACTACAGCTGCTGAGAAATTCTTGTGTTACAGGAGGCTTTGATCCCAATCTGCCTTCTGCCCCCAACATGAATCTTCACAGGTGTGGCTGTTGCTCATGCTGGCACTTTGGAGGTGTGTGAGTCAGGGCTAAACCTAAGTGCTAAGTGTAAGGAACAAAAGCTTCTCTCAGTTAGACCTTGACCACCAAGAGAAAGCTCTGCCACACTGAGACCCTGGAATCAAGAGGATGTCCAGATGAGCCCAGTATGGGAGCTGAAATGCTGTGCCTCTCACCTTTGGATTCCCACACACAGTAGGCACCGTGGGTACTCAACCTCACTCTGTTTCCAGTGAAGTGGAGCACTAACCAGCTGTGTAAGACTCGGTTCAGCAGAAAGCCTTGGGCTTCGGAGTCAGGTGGTCATTTCATTGCCATCAAAGGCAAGAGAACTGCTGTCAGATTCTCTGGGTAATAAGGCTGTTTGGCAGGAATGGCACTCAGTTCACCCCAGTGCCTCCGTTAGAGTAAAAAGACACCTTGGTGTCATCACAAATATCAAGTCACTTCTGAAATATAGCAAGAACTGTAGGGCAGACCTAGTCTTCAGCCTGAAAGAGACAAGAACAGCATCCAGAAGTCCCTAAATCCACAACAGAGAAAAAGAGATGCCCATCATGTGCTAAGGACCTCCAATTTAGCAAATAAACAGGAGTTTAAAAACAAATAGAAAAGCTTTCTATCTTTCAGCATTAACAGATACTATCTAGCATTTGGATTGGAGATGGAACCCTGTTTATCTTTTAATGCTTGTTTTGTATTTGTGTTTTAATGCAGATGTTCCGTGAGATATGAAACCACCCCATCTTATAGATGCTGAAACTGACACCACAGAATGATGCCAACTAAGTCAGAAGGGAAGTGACTTCTGACTGCAGGTCAGTGTCCTCTCCAAGACAGCACCACTCTGCAAAACTCTCCTTTCCAGATGGGAAGCACTTCTCTGGGGGAGGGGGAGGGGGAGGGGGAGGGGACAGCTCTGTGCTGCTGGGGAAGAGGGATGGAGAGATGCAGAGACAGCAGAGTCCAACGTGGTCAATGGAAGCCAGCAGGGCTAATGCAGGGGAGGTCAGAGGATTGTCCAGAGTGGACTATCTGGTTTTTGGAAGGGGCCGGAACATGAAAGCAGAAGGCTATGAGGGATTTGTCATAACCAGCAGGACAAGATGTCCCTGGTCAGCCACAGGAGTCTAAGGCTTCTTCTCTGACCAGGCCAACTGAGTGAGAATGTCCCCCACAGCATTAGAGTCTATTCTATGCCCCAGGATAGTCTAGGGCACTGCTCTCCTCCCTTACAGTCTCATTCACTCCCACCTTCCCAGTGGCATCCGTTCTGGGGGCTGCACATGCGCTCACCCTGGGTATGGAGTCTTCCTTCCTGCTCAAGGTGAAGGTCAATGACTCAAATGGCCAAAAATGAATTGAAGGCCACTTATTAAAAAAAAAAAGCCAGCATGCTCTTAAAAAGTTAGATTCCCTTGTTAACACAAAACCTTATCTAGTAATTATACCCAACACTCACATATGTACATTTTAATTGGGAGTGAGAGCAAAATGAGGGAAAAAAGGAGAGGTGAGGCCGGGCGTGGTAGCGCACGTCTTTAATCCCAGCACTCAGGAGGCAGAAGCAGGTGGATATCTGAGTTCAAGGCCAGCCTGATCTACAGAGTGAGTTCTAGGACAGCCAGGGCTACACAGAGAAACCCTGTCTCAAAAAACCAAAAAAAAAAAAAAAAAAAAAAAAAAAAAGAGAGAGAGAGAGAGGTGAGTGGGGGGAAAGGCAGGGGTGGGGCCTGGCAGTACCCTGACAATGCTCCCTGCTGCTGTGGAAGCTTCCAGAGAGAAGGTGCTGGGTACAGGACAGGACACCGAGCTCCATTTGAATCCTAGGTAACGATCAGTCCTGACTGTTCACTGTCAGAATTCCCAAATAACCCAGGGTCATGCTCTTCACAGGGTTGCTCACAGTTCAATTTTCAAATTTAACTGTGTGTTTCTATTTTTATTCACAGTCTGACAATACATGAAAGACCCTAACACTCTGAGTGACCGCCACAGTGACCCGGCCGGGCAGTACTCACACTGAGGGTCAGAGGTGATGAGGTTTATGAGTGAGTAGAGCATCTTGCTAAGACATTTTACTAAGCTGTGGAGAAATCAAGTCAGGATGGTGGCAGGGCAGATCACACACCTCCTGCCATGGTCCTCTTTGTTGCCTCTTGGTCTTTGAGAACTGAGACTTCTCTTCAGCTGAGAGTATTCTATCCCCAGTCCTCGCCAGAAACTAAAACCTAACTCCACCGGCCTCCTGCTGGACTCTGAGGAACATGCTCCATGGAGGTAGGAAGTAAGGGATGGGAGCGCAACAGAACCCTCAACACTAAAACTAAACACTGTCCCCAAGTTCTAGAGTTCAGAGAGGAGTTTAAGTCCCACTTGGCTACCTCAGAGCTTTGTGAGCAGCATGACTAGGCTGCTCTCACCAGGTAAGGAAAGCGAGGAGGCTGCCTTCAATTGCTCATGACAAGTTCACTTTGCTGAGGACTCACAGTGATGGTGACAGGGGCCACTGAAATTTGTTAAGGGGTCAAAAGACGCTGGCTTGAGACTAAAACAGAGACTTGATAGGGTGAATGCAAGAATCCCAAAGTCCAGAGAGTCTTCATTCATGGCTGCTGGCTAGGGAAACCTGGCAAGACCACACCTCACAATTGGCTCCAACTGTTTACTCCTTCGACAACTACAGACCCCATCCATTTGCACTCTTTGCTAGGTTCCTTCACGCAGAGGGGATGGGAATGTATAGTAAAGCTTTCTACACGCACAAAATACACACTGATAACTGTTATCAGAGCTTAAACTAGAATCATTTTGGATTTTGACTTCCAACTCTTTCATTTTCTTTTTTTAAATTAAAAAAATTACATTTATTTTGTGAGCATATGTGAATGTGTGTATGAGGGCGTGTACATGTGATACATGCATGTGTGTGGAAGTCACAGGAAACTTGTGAGACTCTGTTCTGTCCTTCTACCATGTGGGGGCCTGCGATCAAATTCAGCTTGTCAAGCTCGCTGGCAAATCAATGAGCTACCCCACTGGCTCCTCCTCCTTCATTTGAGACCTCTGACTTGTGAGTGCCAGGCTCACAGGCATGCAGCATGATGCCCAGCATGCTCTGTTCCTTTCCCCAGCAGCAGCAGCAGCAGCATCTCATGGTGCCTTGACATGTTAGTTCATAATAGCCACTCCATCATGTTTACTTTCAGCCTTCTATGAAGGGATTACAATTTATGTAATTCTTTGATGTATACTTGAGTTGCTATTATCTAAACAAAACGCTGTTAAAAGGCATAAACTCAGATATACCCTTGTACATGTGTGTAAAATTCTATTTCTTTTTTTTTAAAGATTTATTTATTTATTATATGTAAGTACACTGTAGCTGTCTTCAGACACTTCAGAAGAGGGTGTCAGATCTTGTTACAGATGGTTGTGAGCCACCATGTGGTTGCTGGGATTTGAACTCCAGACCTTCGGAAGAGCAGTCGGGTGCTCTTACACACTGAGCCATCTCACCAGCCCTAAAATTCTATTTCTATAGGGACATTCATAAATGTTTGAGTCCCAGCTCACTTGGTATACACTGTAAATTTCCAGAAATACCACTGAAATGCCTCTAGAAATGTGAGCATTTTCAGTCCCCCTGGGTCTGACCGTGCATCTGGGAGAGTGCAATCTTTTCACTCGGTATCAACATACAGGGAATGGCACAGCGCTGCTGTCCTAGTTGGCATTATTATTACTGTGGAGAAAGCAGGGTTCTTTTCTTTCATTTGTACTGTTCACATCTACTTCTACAAGGAGATTGGTTTTATGGTCTTTCTCTTAGAGGATGTATGTGTGTGTAGAGGCAGAGGTTGATGTCAGATGTCTTCTATTGCTCTCCACCTGATTTTTTTTTTTACTATTATTTATACATATACACATGTATGTATGTATTTATGCATGCATGTGCATGCTGTTGTGCATGTGTGGACATTAGAGGACAACTTACAGGAATGAATGCTCTCCTACACTGTGTGTCTCAAGGATCAAACTCAGGGAGGTGAGCTTAGCGGCAAGGACCTTCACCTGCTGAGATCCTGACAGCTTCCTCCACCATCTTTCCTGAGGCAGAATCTCTAGTCTCTCAATGAGCCTGGTGCTCACCGATTGGCCTGAAAGCCCCTGGCATTCTTCTGTCTCCACTTTTCCAGTGCTGGGCCTATCGGTGGGCACTGGCACTCCTGGCTTTTTAGCAGAGTTCTGGGGATCAGAACTCAGGCTCTCACGCTTGCACAGTAAACATGCTACACTGACTGAGCCATCTCCCCAATCCCTTGATGAATCTTTTTCTATCATTTTCATTTACTGTTTTTTAAAAAGATGACATCTTTGTATATTCTGTATAACATATATTACAAGTGTTTCCTCTAAGAAGAGCTTCACATATTTAAACCTTGTTGTTGGAGATAGGGTCCTACCATGTTGCCCAGATTGGTTTCGAACTCCTGGGCACAGGTAACCTTTCAACCTGAACCTCCCATAATCAGGACTACAGGCTCCCATACTGTGCCTGCTCACCTAGTTTAGTACTGATGGTGTTTTCAACTATTTGAGCCTCAAAGGAGTCTTTATTTTTGTGTGCATGCTTGCGTGCCATGGCTCATGCCCCATGTGTGGAGGTCAGAGATCACTGGGTGCTATCTTTCCTTCCACTGTGTCCTTGTTGTCTGCCACCATGCCAGGCTAGCAGGCCATGAATTTATGGAGATCCACTTGTCTCTGTTTCCTACCTCACGGCATGAGCTCTGAGGCTACAGATGTGTCTCACCACTGTGGCCAGAATTTGGGTTCTTGGGATCTGAAATCCAGATTCTCAGGCTTAAGCAGCAGACACTGTACTTGCTGAGCCAGCCCCTGATTTTCTTTTGTTGTTGGAATAATGGTATATTTAGCAGACTTTCTTAGATATCTGAATGGTATTTTACTACATTTAAGCTCTTTATTGATTTTAGGTGCTGGGGAATGGGCCCGGGGCTTCAGGTGCCCCAGGCAATACTCTGCCACTAAACGTGCTTCCTTTTCGTATGTTTACTTTAAATTTCCAGTGTGCTTGCAATTTCCTCAGAAGGTAATGAAAGAAGATCCTAATTTTGTGAATTGAAACCTACAGTATAAATGTTGTAAATGTCCTGTGACTGTTTAAGGTGTCAACTGTAGTGTATACCTGTCTATAATTCAGTTCCAGGGGATCCAACATTGCTTCTGGCTCTACAGGGACTAGGCATACAATGCAGCAAACTCAAATACATACAGGCAAAATACCTGTAACACATACATTTTAAAACAAAAAGCAAAACAAGGGCTGACAACTTGAGTTTGGTTGGTGGGACCCACGGGTGGAAGAGGACAACAGATGCTGTCAGGTTATCCTCAGAGCTCTCTGAGTGTGTCTTGGTACACACTTGCACATACGCAAGCATATGCACACACAAAATAAACATAATAAGAATGAAGACAAAGCAGTAACAAGCTCTCCAGAGACACTAGAGCTCTTAGAGCTGCTCGCTGCAGGTGAGTTTGCTGAGGCCACCCTTGAGCAATTCTCTGACTACTGAACGCCCAGGCTGAGTCAGGGCGATCCCTGTAACCTTGCAGCTTTTAAGCTCTGCCTGCCAGGGACCCTTGAACATGGAGGACCTCACAAACCACAGCGGTGTCTCTTGCGAGTCAGACTTCTCTTGGAGGTATTTATAAAGGGACACCTCATACTTTATAATGTACTTACAGGGATTCTTCCATCTTAATTGAGCAACTTAATTCTGAAACTGAGCTGTTGGTGTGCTTTATCCTACAAGTGTGTATTCTCTATGAGGCTTGCTCATGTTACTCTTTCCTTTTTATTTCTTCTGCTGCTAGGGCCTTGCAACGCTGAGCCACTGAGCCACCTGCTCCCCTACACCTACTTTCTCCTTTAAAACATTATTTTATTATTTTGTTTTATGTGTGTGGGTGTTTTGCTTATATATATGTGTGTGTATGCATTAGATGTGTTCCTAGTATCAGAGGAGGCCAGAAGGGATCAGATTTCCTTGACATAGGTGCAGGGACTAGAACCCAGGTCTTTTAGAACACCAGCTTACCCACCGGGCTTTCATCTCTGCAGCCTTACTCTCTTTCTTTCCACACTGTAGACCTGTGAAAGGTTTTCTTTGTAGAGCAATGCATCAGCCTGTGATCTGTGCAGACAGTGAGATCAGCAGCGCATTTCCACCATCTGCAACACAACCTCTTCCTGCTGCTACTCACTCGGAACAGTCCTAAGCACCTCTCTCTCTCTCTCTCTCTCTCTCTCTCTCTCTCTCTCTCTCTCTCTCTCTCTCTCTCTCTCTCTCTCTCTCTCTCTCCCTTCCTTCCTTTCTTCTTTCCCTTTTCCCTTCCCCCTTTCCTTTCCCTTCCCCCTTTCCTTTCCCTTCCCTTTCCTTTTCCCTTTCCCTTCCCTTCCCCTTCTCCTTCCCTCGTTCCTTCCATTGTTTTTCTGAGACAGGGTTTCACTATGTAGCCTTGGCTATCCTGGAACTTGCTCTGTAGACCAAGCTGGATGAGATCTGTCTCCCTCCCGAGGGAGGGCTGGGATGAAAGGCGTGTCCCACTGCCCAGCACTTCTCTTTATTCCCAGAGACTGTGCTATTTAAGGAGCATCTCTTGTATCAAAAGGACAGAATGGTGCATGTGTGCATGTGTTCCCTTTAGAAAGATTAACTCTAGGTAATATGCCCAGCCCAGTTCTTTGCACACCTTTGTAGTTACGTATGGTTATGATATTAAGTGGAAGCTGATGAAGTAAGTGACATGTGTCACAGAACTCTGGTAGAATCCTTAAACAGGGAAAGGTACATGCTCTCTGATATTCCTCCTCCTCATGTGCAATGAGTCTGGCGTGATTAATGCTTCTAACAGCCATATTGGCCCAAGCAGTAACCTGGTAAGGGATCTGACACGCCAGGCTAGTAAGGCAAAGAGAAAATGTTTGCGTTCCTCCTGATAGAGTGGGGGCCAGTCAGCCCTGGCTGCCTCACTGTAAATCATTGTTTGACTTGTCTATTACATGCAGATATCAGGATTACCAAATGCTGTATCAGATTTTGCCTTTTAAAAAACCTAAACTGTATCTGATGGTCCATGCCTGTAATCTAAGATGTTCAAGAAGCAGAGGTAGAGGGACTGCTGGTTTAAAGCTTGTCTGCTTCATAGTGAGTTCAACTGTAATGAGAACTTGTCTCGGAATAAAAAGTAAAAGGAATCCTGGGATGTAGTTCAGCGGTAGAGGTGTCGACTAGGATACAGGGGACCCTAGATTCAATCCTCAATAACAAAAACCAACCCCCTAACCTTAGAGTCCAAGGGATCTGATACCCTTTCTCATCTCCATGTACACTTCACACACACACACACACACACACACACACACACACACACACACACACACTTTGTAGAACATTTATTTTTTTAAGATCACTCCTACCATTGTTTTTGAGACAAGGCTGACCTTAACCTCCCTATGTAGCAGAAGATGCTCCTGACCTGATCCCGTATGACTCTCCACCACACTAAACCCACGGCATCCTTTTAGGGTCTTGGCACATTCCTTCTACCGCATGAGAAGACTCTCTATGCTGTGTCTTCTTCCTTCCAATCAGAGAGGTTGGAAAGCCAGCATGTGGGGCTGGTGAGATGGCTCAATGGGTAAGAGCACCCGACTGCTCTTCCGAAGGTCCGGAGTTCAAATCCCAGCAACCACATGGTGGCTCACAACCATCTGTAACAAGATCTGATGCCCTCTTCTGGAGTGTCTGAAGATAGCTACAGTGTACTTACATATAATAAATAAATCCTTTAAAAAAAAAAAAAAAAAAAAAAAAAAGAAAGAAAGTAAGCCAGCATGTGGGCTCTGGGAATACTGTTCAACTGGTAAAGTGCTACATGCAAGCATGAGAACATAGCCTGGCTCCCTGGGACCCAGGTAAAAATCTGGGTACAGTGCCATTTACCTGAAATCCCAGAGCTGGGAGACACGATAAGAGATTTCTTGAGGTGAGCCAGTATAACTGATTTGGGATCTTTATTTAAATAAGGTGGGGCATGATTGAGGAAGACAGTCAATATCAAACTCTAGTCATCACATGCACAAACCCCTCAAGAGACAGAAAGACTGGCTGGCCATGGTGGTGCACGCCTTTAATCCCAGTACTTGGGAGGCAGAGGTAGTCAGATGTCTGTGAGTTCAAGGCCAGCCTGGTCTCATCACAGGTTCTAAGACAGTTAGAAATACAAAGAAGGACCTGTTTGGAGGCAGGGGGTCAGGGTTGGGGGTCAGGGGGGAGACTGACAGAAACAGAGAAATCATGAAGACCATTCTTTAGCTGAGTCTCTCGGCTTCCTTTCTCTTTTTACCTGCTCCATTTTAGCCTCCTTTCATCTTTCCTGTAGTTGACTTAGCAGGGAACTAAGATGCTCACCAGAACGTTATATCCTAAACTAAGCCTTGAATTTCAAATATCATTCTTGTCTCTTCAAGCCTCCCAACCCACTAAGTCCACCACTGCAAACTACAAATAGTGGGAGTTTAAGTCCCTATTTTCCGTGGTGAGAGGCAGCCCCACCACAGGCAAACCCTGTGACCGACTCCTTTTCTCTCCAGGTGGTTGGCCTTGAATCTAGCAGGCTGTGCGTTGGGCATCCTGCCTACTGGGTACTCATTTAAAAAAAAAAACCAAACAAACCCAAAACAAAAACCTGTGGTTTCTGGGAAATGGATATTGTGAAATGGAGTGAAAAGAACTTGCAGTCTGAAACTAGTGGCCTTTCCCTCCCCTCACACTTGAGTAAGAACTCCCTGACAGAGCGGCTTCTTCAAAGATGAGAAACAAGGGAGATTTATGGACAGGCCTGTTAAAGAAAGCTGGGACTGCTTGTAGCCACGGTGGAAGGTCAGGGGATTCCTAGATCTCTTCTAGGTTGGTAGGTAGGGTAGACAGGAAGGAGATGAGCCACCAGAAAAATATTCCTGCTAGTTTCTCAGTCAAATCCAATTTTTGGCCAGAAGCCTACTTATGTTTGGCTCAGTCTCTTACTTATAACTCCTGAAGGGCGAGGAAGGGCTAGAGGCAGAGCCTAAGGGCGACACTGCACATGACACATCCTGAGCCCTGGGAGTGCAGAGCCAATGATTTCTATGTGCATTTTGTAAGTATAAAGTAGAGTGTGGACTATCAAACAGGCCTCCCCATCATTTCCCTGGCTGGAGAGGTCAGAGGAATTACATCATGGTGGCCTAGTGGCAAAGGCTTATAACACTGAGGACTCTTACTTTCTGGTCTGACAGGACTGAAGTACCAGTGTGACCTGACCTAAGCCTGCAAGGCTCATTATGGCTCACAAGGGAGGCTGCACAGGAAAGCCCACCACCCTGAGGTCCAGATCCACCTGCCTTTCCACAACCAAAGAGAGCTACAGAAACCAGGTCACAGTCTGATGCAAGCCACTCTAGGTGCTAACCTGTCAGCTACCTTGCTGATGCAAGATATTCTCTATCCTGAAAATCTCTATCCTTAAAAAGCTTCTGGTGTGGGTGAGCCGATGAGACTCCTGACCAACAAACACCAGAACTGAAGAAGGTGGGTGTGACCAAAGTCGTCTGAGTTCTGATGTCCAAAAGGCCATGTGGAAAAGGAGGTCCAAGGAGCTGGCTAGGCCTTAGGAACCTAAGACTAATGGGCTGACTTAGCACAGGCCATGACAACACTCCCACAGACATGAAGTAGGTATAGGCAGGGTGACTCTAAAAGGACCTGGGACTCTACCCATTCTTGGGTCTTTCCACAGTGTCACTCTGCCATATCCCTCCTGCATGTCTTTATTCTTTAGCCTCTACTAGGTGCTGTCACCCAGTCACTTCTCTTCCCATCACTTCTAACGATATGGTGATTGTAATTGCAAGGTGTGTGTGCTTGTCTTCTAAGTAAGCCTTTACATTTCAGGCAATGGATGGGGCTAAAATGTCACACGGATCCACATTCACTTGATTTTATTTTATTTTTTTAATTTTGAGACAGGATTTCTGTGTAGCCCTGGCTATCCTAGAACTCGCTCTATAAACCAAGCTGGCCTCAAACTCACAGATATCCACCTGCCTCTGCCTCTCAAGTACTGGGATTAAATGTGTGTGTCACTACCATCTGGCCCATATTCTCATTTATGAGGACAGAGACAATTCATCCATCTTTTCTCGTATACTTGGCTCTGTGAGTTGCGATGATAAAAGCAACATGGATGCAAGCGAGGTAAAATCTGTCTGGGAATGATGAGCAGGGTTCTAAATAACCAAGGCCAGGGGCTCAGTACCATTCAAATGTGAGCCCCCAGCTGCCAGTGTGAATGCAGCTAGCCCTCTGCAGTATTAGAGCATGTCAGAACTAGAGGATGGAAGTGGGAAGTATGCATCTCTCTTCCATGCCCATCCCCTACCATGTAGACGGGGAACGTCTTAGCTGAGCATGTTGCTACTTGGCTCAAATCAACAGTCCTGGGCCTCTTGTGAGAGCTGCAGACCACGAGCAGCTCCTGGCTGCTAAGGTTGATGTTGAAGGAGATGCAGCACCTACAGTGGCCTTCCCTTCCTCCTGTCACTAGACAGTGCACATGGGAGTGAGGCTGGACCTACCGTCTTAGAAGACAAGAGGGACAGTACAACTGCAAATGTAGAGCAGTGGGAAATAAGGTGTGGGTCCCTTGATGACAGGGCCACCACACAAGCCTGCTGGGTATTCTGAGTTAGGGAGAAAAGCTACTGACTTGTTTAAGCAACTACAAACGTGGTCTCCATGCTGCAGACACTAGTGGTTTGTTTCATGCTTGAAGCTGGAATCCCTGTCCACACATGCCCTACACTCTGGTACTGTGGGTACTCCTGCTAGAGGTGTGTGTGTGTGTGGGGGGCAAGATCAAAGGAGAAGAGAAGGCAGTGTCGAGGTCAGCTTTGGATTCTCACCTCCTGTTCTCTGCCTTTGGTCCTCAAGACAAGCTTCATTTTGTTTCTTTTAAAGGCAGGGTCTCACCATGTAGCTGGCCTGGAATTCAAAGATCTGCCTATTTCCACCTCCCAAGTACTGGGATTAAAGTCATGTGCCACCACACCCGTTCATTTTGACAAGCTCTGTCAGTACACTCACTGAAGATTCCCTGCCCTTTAGACACACTGGACACTTGTTGCCTCAGAGAGCTGGCCAAAGCACAGCTCCTAGGATACGGTCTTTTCCAGTGTCACACATAAAGACGTGCCCAACTGCTGTCCTGTGCTCTTTTTAGAAACCCTGAGAGGCATTAGATTTACAACACAGCACTCTGTCTGATTGCACACACAGTCTCCCAGCATGGGCCCAGGTAAAATTCCTCTTTGCAGCAAACACAGTAACAGCCACTTTCCATTCTGTTCTGCTTTGAAGAGCTCCTGTCATGTGGAACAAGAAAGCCTAGGCTAGCCTACTCCAAACAGGAGCTCTCAGAACAGGATTCAGAAGATGTTATGGGAAGGATGAGGGTTTCCCAGGTCTCAGACAGCCCCTATACTCTTACTTGGACAGTGGTAGAACAAGGGGCTTCATTAGTGGCCTATGCAGACCTACCCTTCAGGCTATATAGTGTCACAACAGCATGGATTTGACAACTTGTATTGTTTGTATTGGTAGAAGATGTCTGGGGCTGGATGAACTAGGGGCCAATGAGACAGACAGACAGACAGACAGACAGACAGACACACCCTCACACCCCCAGCCACTCACCAGTGCTCCATGGAATGTACAGGCCTTGAGTAGGAACTGAGGGAGAGTTGCTCACCAGTAAACTCCTTCCGCAGTCATCTAACCAAAGCCTAGCGCCTTTACTTTTCTCATGCAGCTTAGGGTCAAATAGGATGGCTTGGGAAATGGCTCAGCCAGCAAAGTGCTTGTCACGAGAACGAACACGAGGATCTCAGTTTGAGCCACAGAACTCACATCCCTGTAATCGTGGCATTGGGGCTTAGGGAGAGACAGACCCTTGGGGCTCAGTGGCCAGTCTGGATCAATCAAGTAAGCCCCGTGCTCCCATGCTGCCAGTGAAAGACTGTCTCAAAAAGAACTGTGGACAGTCCCATACCTGCAAACAGACGAACACACATGCAAAAGGTGCTTTCCCTAGTGAACTGAGAAATGCTGCATCCTATGTAGCCCTAGCATTGCAAGTGGAGGCTTCCACATAGAAGGGAAGCCAGGAAAGAGGGCTGAGCCATGAGAAGGAGTAGTCATCAGGCACAGCTACCTTTTGCTAAGAGGGACAGGGAGACCCTGCCTGCTGCATCAGCACCAGATGGCCTAGGCCCTAGACCAAGGGCTTATCACCACTGTGATGGTTTGTATATCCTTGGACCAGGGAGTGGTACCATCTGAAGGTGTGGCCTTTTTGGAATAGGTGTGACCTGGTTGGAATGGGTGTGTCACTGTGGGTGTGGGTATAAGATCCTCACCCTACTTGCCTGGAAGTCAGTCTTCCACTAGCAGCCTTTGGATGAAGACGTAGAACTCTCGCTCTGCCTGCACCATGCCTGCCTGGATACTGCCATGCTCCCACCTTGATGATAATGGACTGAACCTCTGAACCTGTAAGCCAGCCCCAATTAAATGTTGTTTTTATAAGACTTGCCTTGGTCATGGTGTCTGTTCACAGCAGTAAAACCCTAACTAAGACAACCACCCACAGAAGTCAGTCACCTGGGGGCCAGTGAGGATCAGTGGAGGCAAAGTGATTCAAAATGGCTCTCTTTTCCTCAAAGGGGGCTTCTTGTTGTCTGTTTGGGGCATAGTCACTGGGAGACCATGAAGACAGTATCACCACCCCAGCAACAAGGCTCAGCTAGAGTACTTGTGGGCCCTGCAACCCACTCCTAGACTTAGATGTGAACATTAGCTTGCATTGGTTTCTGTACAGCACTGGCTGAGTGCAGGTAGATGTCAGGGGACGAGGCTCCCTGGGAACAGTGACAGCTAGCAAGGGCAAAGTGGTATGTGGTCATTGGAGCTTCACTGTGACAATCCCCTAGAGGGGATTGTGGAAGGGGTAGAGACTTTTGTCTACCTTGACAAGATGTCTGTGACTTGAAGAAATGAATGAGGAAACAGAAACCATTCCTTCCCTGGCAGATCACAATTCTGATCTTTCTGACAATAGAAAAGAACACCCGAGGGCAATGGAGCAGGCGCAGAGCTGGCCTTGGGGTGGTTATATGGAGGAGATACTGGCTTCATAGAACACTGTCCTTCCAGTGCTTCTGGAGTCCCACCAAACTCTCTTCCAGGCAGCATTCTTCTTGTGGCTCGGCTCATTTGTCCCAGGAGTCTACACTGGTCTTTGAGGTCATACTTACATTTCTGTCACTTCCTCCATGAGAATTAAGGTGTCTGGAAGGTGAGTGAAATGCTTTCCTGGGCTCAATGAGGGCCCTGTTTCAGACCTGCCCTCCCACTAACAGTGGGATTCAGGGCCATTTACCTGCCTGTGCTCTTAGAGCCCTAGCTGTAGATCACAGGCTGGGACTCCTCCAGCCCTATGTGATCCCCTCCCTCTAAGAAGGGACCCAGAGGGCAGGAACACAGCAGCCTTTGGTGCAGGACCATCTGCTCTTCCAGGAAGGGACACCACCCTACCATAACTCTCATTTGCCTCGGCTCTATGGCCCCCAATCTACTTTCTCAGCAACAACTTCAGTGTCTTCTATCAAACATGCTAGTGGAGTTTGGTTATGTCGGCACATACTATAATCCTAGCATTGTGAAAGTGGAAGGCAGAGGATCAGGACTTCATCCTGGGCTACACAGAGAACCTGAAGCCAACCTGGACTACAAGAGAAACATCTCAAAAAAGCCCAAAACAAAGAAAAAAAAAACCACCATGACAGTTGAGAAAATCTCCACTGTCCCCTGTGCTGTCACGCAGTCCTAGACCATTGCAGTCCCCAGGAGGATGTGTCCTTAGTCCCTAAGCTCCGCCTCCCCAGGGTGGCAGGCATGAATGAACCTCCACCCTGGGGGGCTGGAGAGAGGGCTTAGTAGTTAAAAGCACTGGCTGTTTTTGCACAGGATATTATTTATTTATAAATAAATATTAACTTTAATTTTTAAATTTTATTCTTATTTATATGGGTGTTTTGCCTGCATATATGTTTGTGCACCATGTGTGTGCAGTACTCTCAGAGGGCAGAAGATGGTGTCCAGATCCTCTGGAACTGGACCTGTAGACAGTTTGAGCCACCATGGGGGTGCTGGAAGCTGAATGATGGATCTCTAGACGAGCAACCAGTGAGTGTTCTCTTCATCCTCATAAATAAACCTTTTTTCATTTTTTAAGATAGGGTTCTCTATGTAGCCCTCCCTGGCTGTCCTGGAACTCTCTCCGTAGACTACGCTGGCCTCAAACTTAGAGATCTGTCTGCCTCTGTCTTACGAGGGCTGGGATTAAAGGCGTGCACCGCCGCTGCTAACAAATCTTAAAGGAAAAAAAAATCCATCCTGCTTGAGAAAGGAGGGAATGACAAGGGAGAGAGCAATTAAACCTAGGTCTGTCAGAGGTAGGGACTGCGCAGATGCACACGCAGTTTCTTATCAAATTAGGATTTCTAGGAAGCAGTAGGCCTAATGCAGCTTACATGATCTGCTAGAACTCGGATCTCCCACTTTAAGGTCTCTCTCCCTCTCCCTCAGATTTATTTTATGTGTGTGAGTACACTGTAGCCACCACTTCAGACACACCAGAAGGGGGCATCAAACCCCATTACAGATGGTTGTGAACCATCATGTGGTTGCTGGGAATTGAACTCTTAACCTCAGGAAGAGCAGCCGGTGCTGTTAACCACTTGAGCCATCTCTCCAGCTCCAACTTTCTTTCTTCCTAGCCCTGGCTGTTCTAGAATTCCCTATGTAGACCTGCTGGTCTCGAACTCACAGAGCTCCATAGGGCAATTTCTTAACAGTTTAGAATCCAGAGGACTTTACCTCCGTCTCTCCCACACACGGTCAGTTGTTGAAAACCCCAAGTCCTTATTATTCACTCATTCAAGTCATTACACACTGATGCTTAGTGGATGCCAGGTTCTAAAAATTAGAGCAGTGAACAAAGACAAAAATCCTACTCTGCACAGCAACTGGGAGACTGGAGCAGGATTACCAAGTTTGTCATCAGCCTGGGCTGTGGAGGAATTCCAGGCTGGTCTGGGCTACAGAGTGAGAACACATACTCATTCATACTTCTTTCTTTCTTTCTTTCTTTCTTTCTTTCTTTCTTTCTTTCTTTCTTTCTTTCTTTCTTCCTTCCTTCTCTCTCTCTTCCTCTTCCTCCTCCTCCTCCTCCTCCTCCTCCTTCTTCTTCTTCTTCTTCCTTCTCTCTCTCTCTCTCTCTCTCTCTCTCTCTCTCTCTCTCTCTCTCTCTCTCTCTCTCTCGTGTATGACTGTTTAGCTGGGAATCAAACCCATGTCCTCTGGAAGAGTTGGTGCTCGTAACCACTAAACCATCTTTACCAGTACCCTGAGTTAAATTTCTTTTGGGCCTTCCAGAATCACCAGTTCCTACTACAAATCTCCACAGAAGGCAGCTATGTGTGGGGCAGGAGAAGGTGCTATGGTGAGGGAGTAGAGTAAGTGCTTGGTGTCAATGGCACTGTGTGAAGGAGGAGGGCTCCCAACAGTTGAACTGCTGTGGAAAGATCAAGCTAAAGCCTGGGCACTTCATCTTGGTCCCACCGACTGTAACAGTCCTATCCTTTCCTCCTATTTCTAGTGCTAAAGAATACTTTGTCCTATAGCATCACAATGCCTTGTGGCTTTTCAGGGCTGTTTCCCATGACAATGGTAAGGATGAGGAAAAGGCTAAATGGTTAGGCAAAACTTATATCCATTATATGGCATCTTCTGGTAAGTTTGCCAGTCCTGGTTATGGAGCAATAAGGAATATGATACAAGGTGAAGAACAAAGTACCTGTTGACTGGCAAGTGTTTCCTTGTGACATGGCTGTTGTCACGATTTCTGTGGCTGCCTCTCTGACGGTTTGCTCCTCACTCTGCAGAAGGGTAAGAACACACCTCCAGAGAGAAAGTGTGCCCTGCAGTTCTGTGAAGAAACCAGAGGGAATGAATTCATGTCATCTGCAGTACCACCACCAAGCATGCAGTGACGCTGCTCCAGGCTCATGTGTGGGGAGACATTCATGAAGAAGCGACAGACATTCTTTTTGGGATGTAGGGTGTTATTGTAAGACAAGAAGACCTGAGGATCAGAACAAACAGAAAGGACCCTGCTGGGGAGGGAGGAGGGAAGCCTCTGTAGTCGACCAGCCTGCACTGGGCACTGCAGAGGGGCTGACGGCCTATAAGGCTCTGGGCTCTCTCCAGAGTCATGATTTACGCAGTGAGAATGTTTCTCATGTCTTGAATCTCAGCACTTAGAAAACAGGTAGATGTCTGTGAGATCAAGGCCAGAGGTCTACATATAGAGTTCCAGGATAGCCAGGGCTATATAATGAGACCCTGTGTCAGGGAGAAAAAACAACTGAAGGCTGGGGGCACTAACTAGTAATCCCAGCCTTGGCTATGCAGTGAATTCAAGGCCGGCTTGAGTTATATGGCGAGACCTTGTCTCAAAACAAACAAACAAACAAAACAAAACAACATGTGCTTTGCACTTTGCAGAAACGAGTTTAATGCTGATTTAAGAGACTGTGAGAACTTACCAATTCTGGAAAGCAAAGTGTCAATGTGTTTGGGGACAAGAATCACAAGTGGGGAAGACACATGGAAAAGGGGCCACCCTTAGTTTCATGTCTCTGGGGCCCATTTCTGCCACTGTTGGCTCTTAGCATTAAATCTGCAGGTTACCATGTAGTGCTGCTATGGACAGATGGAAGGGCAGAAGGTGCTCCGAGCAGCACCAAGGGTAAGACATCTAGAATGTAGATTAATGAGAGGTCAGAGTCAAGCCCAGTGGCTGCAGGAAGACATGGGAACGGGCTACAGGGACATATTTCAGGAACAGAGAGAGAGAGAGGCAACAGGCAGTGACAAAATACCACCCATGCCTGTAAAGGCAATGGTCTGAGTGGCTCCCCTCCCCCCATCAGTGCCACCTGGAGTAGCTCTCTCCCTCCTCGCAGAGCAGGCTTTAGCCTCTACTCCTCCTTAGAGACGGTACACTTTTATTTTTTAACTTTTGAGACTGGGTTACTAGCCGTCCAGGCTGGCCTCAGATTTGCTCCTAGCCTTAGATGGCCTTGAACTACTAAAATCCTCCTGCTCATACTTCCCAAAGGCTGTAACTTCAGGCATGTGACACCAAGGAATCCATCTTGAGTTTTGTCTTACAAAGAAGGGCCTTTGAACCCCTAAAGTTGCTCTGTTCAGTCCACTTCAACCTGGCTGGTTGCAGTTCTTCATGTGTATGTGGGCCACTGGCCTTTGCTGACCATGGCATCCCCAGGACCAGCAGCTAACACGAACAAGACTCAATTCCACACAACAATTTCAGGTCATTTTACACACATTTTACTTGAGTGTCAGAGCAACCAGTTGTTCAGGAAAATGTGCTGCAAGATGGTATTGCCCTTCCTGAGAATGCTTGACCCAAGAGGAGAACGAGCTGCCTCTGAGAGAGAAGTTTTACCACCACGTTGTCTAGGCTGGCTTTGCTCTTTCAAGCAGCTCGAGGTGCAGGCATGGACCACCCACCGTGCCTGCCCTAACCAAAGCTTGTTAGCCTTTCTCCTATTGCTCTCGGTTCAGCAGTTAAGTTGTAACAGGACGGTTGCGGATGACAAAGGCTGCACCAGGCACTCCGTGGACCTGATCACAAGGACCTTCATAGGTTCATGCTTCCACTTCAGTGTCAACACCTAAAAACAATTCTTTCCTCGGCTCCTTGGGGCTGGCCCTACCTGATTCTTGAGGGCAAGCGTGGACGAAGCAGAGCGAGACCGACAGTGACTAGCGATGGGAGTGAGCTCCTCATAGTAAGTCCACATGCAGAAGAGGGCAGGGTCTGTATGGAGCTGGCTCTGTGCTCCTGGTTTTCCATTAACTATGTTTATAAATCAAAACAAGCTCCAAAGCAGCACAATACAAAAGTTACGCAAGTACCCCTGTGCTCTTCATCCTCCAAGGCTTTCCTCTCTCCTCAGTATTGCTGGTGTGAAGCTTTTCCTAGTTACTGCTCTCTAGGTATGGGAGTGAGAGCGAGGAGGGAGGAACCCAGTTCAGAAGTCAGCTGAGAGCTGCACAACCCTGACTGAAGCAGTGCCCTTTCTATCCCATGACTGATTTCAAGCTAAGTTCAGTAGTGAGGGGACCCAGCAGCCCAGCAGGGACATCAGACAGAAACCTCAAGTCAGCCTTAGCACCACAGAGACTACTGGAAAGTACTTCCTGGCGTCTTTTAAGGAAGTCCTTTCTGGCTTCCTGGAAGAGGTGGAGTTTTGAAAGGCAAACAAGTCAATCATGCAGGGGTTGTTTATGGAGAGCTGGTCCCTACTGAGGACAAACAGCAGATGATGAGGCAGTAGGGTAGGCCAGGGATGAAACAGAAAGGGCCTAGTGAGCCATGTTAAGGGTGTGTAGGTCTAGCCTGAGACGTAAGGAACCCACTCATGAGCATGTTGGTGTCCACTGAGAATCCCAGTACTCAGGAGGCTGAAACAGGAGGAATATCTCAAGTTCAAGGTTCTCCTGGGCTACATAGTGACACTGTCTCAAATGATGGGTTTTAGTAATGGACTACCAAAAGGGTCAGATTTACAGATAGGAAAGACTGCAAAGTTCATGGGTGCTCTGATAAAATGTATGTAGAATGGCTTGGGTGATAAGACAGAAGAAAAAGAAGAAAAGCAGCCATTGTTAAGAAATACTCATAATATAAACCATGCAGAGAAAACACCCTGGAAACATGTAAAGGCATCACATATGACATCATTCCCTGCCCCCTCAAGATAAGGTTTTAGCCCTGTGTAGCTCTGGCTATCCTGGAACTTGCTCTTAGACCAGGCTGGCTTCAAACTCATAGATCTTCTTACCTCTGCCTCCTGAGTGCTGGGATTAAAGATATGCACCACCAGCACCCAGCTAAGCACCCCTTCTTTTAGCCTGGAATGTGTGTCTCTTCCTCTGTTTGCTGAGTTGGGTGCGGGGGCCTCGATTAGCACACTTACCGAGAATGGGCTGGGGACTGGTGAGGAACAGGGGTGCGGTGCTTGTGAGGACTTCAGCAACAGCCAGTCTAGATGCAGTAGGAAGATGGTCTCCACAGGACCAGACAACCAGCTGGACCCACTGCCTCAGCTCAGGGGCGAGTGAATCTTTGTTCTGAGAACACAAAAGGAGGGAAGGGCTCTATCAAGCTGCACCTGCAGCCCCAGGAAACAGCAACTTTCCAGTGACCACTTGGAGCAAAGCCCTGTTTGCAGCAACAAGAACTCATTTATTTATATTAAATGCAGGTTTATTGGGAAGCCACTGTTGGGCAGGCAGTTCACTGGCCCCAAGGACTGAGGCCAGAGAAGTCACCATGGTAGAGAGAAGGGGGAGTGGCAAGTGAGAGAAAGGGTACTAGCCAAGAGAGGGGGAGGAGGGAAAGCGACAGGGAGGGAAGGGGGAGGGAGGGAGGCAGCCAGTAACAAGAGCTTTATTGGTACATGATGCACACTTTTCTTTTGCAACTCTGACTGACACCTAAGGTGAAGGTGTCTGTGGTACTCCGTGACGCTGCTGACTTGTGTGTTGTGTGATGTCAGGGTCAGAGTAAACACAGCAACTTCTCTTCTGTTGTCATCTTCCTGCCACTCCCCATCCTCGGTCCCTTTAGCCCTGACCCTGTATTCTCTGGCTCTGCGGCTCTGCCTCAGTCTCTGTGGTTTTCTTTCTGTGAGCAGCTTCTTTTTTACACTGATGGTTTCCTTTCTTCTAGAAGGGTCTCATATAGCACAGGCTGGCCATGAACTCTCAATTCTTCCGCCTTCTACCTCCCACGTGCTGGGATTACAAGTATATAGCACCACACCCAGCAGATTAAGGGTTCTAAGCTTTATTTATTCCTTTTCAAGGTCAAATAATATTGTACTCCGAGTTGTGGCATTTGGTTTATTTTTAGCGCTTATACTCATTTCTCACTTTTCCTAGAAAGGAGATTCTCATTCCATGCAAATTACTTCCTGGTACACTTTGGAGGTCATGTTGAAATCAAGCTGCTGTGGTGACATGCTGTATGAAGTCATGAGAGTGGGGCCTCATAACATTCACGGATAAATGAATGCTACTGACTCCAGGCTGGGCTAATCATGACAGGAGCGGCTCTGATGCACAAGTGAATTCTCCCATCTGTTTGCCTGTCTGCTCCCTTTCTTCATACCTTCTCACCACGTGCCACACTCTGCCATGCCTGCAGTCTTATTAAGCAGTGAAAAGGCCGTCTCTGGGAAGTCTCAAAAGTGGGAGAAAGAAATGTCTTTCATTCATGATGTCCCCCATAAGAGAACCAGAGAGCAGTATTCCAAGACACTTACAGGGAGTTGACTGTCTACCTGTACCACATGAGCCTGCTGATTTCTTTGATTGCTCTGGGGCAATGGCTCTATGGATCTGAACTGAGGTTCTCAGCTGCTGATGCCAGCTCCCGCCCCATAGCTTCTGTGTTTTTCCATGTCCATCTATTGCTCTGTGGATTTTTCTCTCCCTAGAAAATGTTTCCAGTTTTATGGGATAATACTTCATTCACGGTCCAAGCAGCTGGCTATGGAGGCAAATGGTGAAGTGTGCTGTAGACTGGTCTCTCTGGGAGCTTCTGCTGTCTAGACTGCTGCCTTAGAACCTGGGGTTTATAGTGGTTTGCTGCTGCTGTTTGTGTCCTACGACAGCATCTCTCTGTGTGGCTGTGCTCTCTCTGGTCTTCTGGAATGACAGGTAGGCTTCTGTTTTGTTGTAGTGCTGGGGAAGGAACTTGTGCATGCCAGACCTCTGAATTGTTTTAAAACAATCATGTCTCAGCATATTTCTCTTACCCTTCCAAACACTGTTTTCTTCTTTTTTACTTACTTATTTTAAACATTTTTGTATCTCCTGTGACCTAGGTTTGATCTCTGGTCATGCCTTTGAATGACAGAGTCAAGGAATCTTGCTTGCTAATGCTAACCCCAGGGTTTTACCCTGGCCCAGTCTTGGGCAATCTGATCTTGCCGCCAAGCATTCACTTCTTCCCCTTGGGTTCTGAGTCCTGCCATTTGCCACAGTGGCCCAGCAGTCTCTTTCTCTCCATAGCCTGTGCATCTCTGAATCTCCAGGATGTGTCTTGGTGCTGGCATCCCTGTGATCATGCAGGACCCAGGAGCACAATGAGAAGAGGTGCTTGTACTGCAGACTGGCCACTGTCTACTTACTATCCTGAGATGGTATTGTCTGCCTTTTTAAATAAGATGTGTTCTTTTTAATTTTATAGACATATATAATGCATTCTTCCCGCCCCCCCCCCCCCCAATCTCCTTCCATGTCCTGTGCTGTCCCTTCTTCCCTGCCACTCTCTCACACCTGTGCTTTGTTTTCTTTGCATTCCCCTGGGTTTGATTAGTTCCATCTGTGTGGTCTTAGTACTCAAACTCTCCACTGGAGTCTGGTGGGTTCAGTAGTGCTTACACAACTTAAAATCAGCCTACTTTCTCAAAGTCCATTAGTCCTCAGATCCCATGATTCAAGGGACAGAGTCCCTCCCCCATCCATGACTGGACTGCTGAGAGGACCTGTTATGCGGACATGGTATAAGTAAACATAGCTACTGGGGGTTATACTGATGTGTTGTGTCTGGAGAATGGGAGTTCCCTGCCTTCTCCGTGTCTTGTGGCTCTTACATTCTTTTTTCCCCTCTTCAGCAAGTTTATGAGCCTTGGTCCTATGCCTCTCATACACACCTAGGTATGTATGTATCTGTCTCACAGCATCTTCCCACGAAGCTGCTTTGCTTCCTTTGGCTCCATTTCACCTTCAAAGGGCATGTGGAACAGGTAGAGCACACATAGGACCTGGTTCAGATACAGCTCAGCCACATAGTAGGCAGGGCACCTACCTCACCTTCAGCCTGTGTAATATATCATCAGACTTACTAGCTTATAAATTGTAATCTTAAATATTCTCAGAACTGACTTGCTTACTCCTCTTAAAATACAGTCTAGCTACAGAAATGGGGAGGAAACAATCAGCATATGTATGTTGGGGACTGTCACTCTGAGAGGCTTCTAGTCAGAAATGGCTAAAACAAGAGAGAAGAAAGAGAAAGTTCAGAGTCTTTGCAAACTTCAGCACAAGCCACATTTCTATGGAGTCACTATGATTCTGTCTGCTGGGGCTGTTAACATTTTACTAACACGCTCTGTGTAAAACCCCAGACCTCAGGACAGGTACAGAATTAGCCTCACCTTCTCGCAACTCTGTACACGGTAGGCAATTATTTTAGAGGCAAGCTTCAGAGCTACTCCCTGGATTTCAGATCTGGAAAATAGAACAAAATTAACACACAGGCATATGCACACTCACAAATCCTCACTAATTACCACATACACAAGTCTACAGTTAAGATGAGACAGGGTCACTATGTAGGCAAGGCTGACCATGAGCTTCTGACCCTCTCATCTCCACCTCTTCTGTACTGGGATTATGGGTCAGTGCTACCCGTGGTACCAGGCCTCAGCTAGGGCTTTGCTGATGCTAGATAAGCACTTAGCCAACTGAGCTATATCCCCAGGCCCAAACTTAACATATTTTATGCACAAATGTTTATGTGGCTAGTCTATGACCTTTGTAGGTGTGAATTCTTTCCCTGCATGCACAACTGCTTGTACTTTTTGATTACTAGTGTGAAAACCTGCCACTTTTCTTAGTAGAGTTTAGAACCCAGCTCCTAGGCTGAGGCTTAGAATGAAGCTCAGTATCTGAGCTCTCAGGGAGCGCAGTGAGCAGGCACCCTGCCTGATGACTGAAGAGGTGTAGTCTGCCACGACTGCGCAAAAGCCCTAGGGCACACCTGTCATTGGAAGCAATATCCATACTCCACATGAGGAACTCCTTTGGGGAGAGGTGAGCATAGCACTCTGTCTGGGGAAGCCATTCGCTGGGGTTCAAGTGATAGAGAATCTTTAGGACCTACAAGTCAAATCAAAGAAAATACGATAAGGAAACTCATAGGCAAAAGTCTTGTGCTCCTAAATCAAGATCACTTTTAACAACAAGGAAGGGGGAATCTATTTTCAGAAGGCCCCCAAATTTCACTGACTTCTTCTTTCCTTTCTAACATCTTAGAGAAACTGAGTCAGGGTAGAACAATGAGAAGTTTGAGGGTCCTTGGTGACCTAACATCAAAGCTAGAAGCCTGTATGGTCTCACACATGCTAAAGCAAGCAGATTTCCTTCCTCCCTTTTCCTACTACTTAGTTTTGAGACGGGGTCTCACTAAGGACTCAGGCTACCTTTGGACCTTTGGTCTTGTGCCCCAGCCTCCTTCATATCTGAGAGTTCATGTTCATTTGGACTAAACTTCTCAGGTAGCCATCTGCCTATAAAGAGATGTGTGAGTGAAGAAGAGCTCTACTCTGTGTGTAGCTAATGGAGGTGACATCGGTTGTTTCCCATCACCGTTCTCTGTGGTTTCCCAGTGCCCTGGGAGCTCACTGTTTGGCCAGTCTGTCTCCATGCAGCTCTCCCAGGGACTCCATGTTTATCCCCTGCGTGCTGGCATAGCAGCTGGCATTTCCACGGGTAGAGAGCTGAACTGTGGTCCTTAGGCTTGCGTGGCAAGCAGTGCCCACAGTGCTCTCGCTCCACCCCCACAGCTAATTTTCAATGATCTTTCCTAAAGACAGAGTGGCTTGACCTATGACCAC
Source organism: Mus musculus (assembly GCF_000001635.26). Classification (NCBI taxonomy): domain Eukaryota; kingdom Metazoa; phylum Chordata; class Mammalia; order Rodentia; family Muridae; genus Mus; species Mus musculus. Next base: position 84,230,598 of record NC_000083.6, read on the forward strand.
TAAATCTTTACAAGTACCACTGGCATCTTAGGGCTCTTTCTATACATAAAGCATAAAGCCAAGCAACGTATAGAGCCCTGCTCTTTGGGATTCTAAGCTACTGTCTTTTGTCTGACTTGCTCTCCTCATTTGTATCTTTCTGGTGGTTTCCAAACTGTGGGACAGAGGGGTGCCAGTGCAGCAGAGCACCTACCCTGCAGAAACATCCGGGGTGGTCTTCCTTCATCGCCAGCAGTAGAAGCTCCTCTCCCATACTGCAGAGCAGAGGAAGTGGCTCCTTCTGCTCCTGTTCAGAGGACCTTGCCCTTTCCAGCAAGGTGTCTAGGGCTAGCAAGCGCACTTCAGGAAAGGAAGACTTCAGAAGCCGAGAGAAGGAGAGAGGAACAGCAGTCGCCTGCCCTTTAGCTTCAGCAAGCGACGCCCACACTTCAGGGATGGCTAGTTTGGTAAGGCTCTGCAGATACTGGGGCAAGCCTGGCACCTTGAAGGTCCAGGGGAACCCCTTAATCAGCTCTGATTCCAGGATAATTCTTCTCACATCTTCCCAGAAGCCAAGACTCTCCAGAGCTAGAAGTAAAAAAGTGGAGAGAAAGAAGTAGTAATTTCACTTGATTTTTTTTTTTCCCAGAAAAGGATACAGGAGAATAGGAACCATCTCAGAAAATGGGCTCCTGCCCTTCTTCTGGACACCCAACAAATCCAAACCGAGTAACCTTAACTGGGAAGCCCCAGAAGTGCCCAGGGTAAATGTCCAGACTTCCTCAGTCTTGGGTCCCTGTAATGCACCAGAGGCTCTGGGTTGGATCCTGTGGTGACTTGCAGCTCAGGAGACAGCACATTTCACTGTTAGTACAACTGTCACACAGGTTTTTCTAGGACTCCACTCACTGGCCTAGTTCTGCCCTCTTCATGATAACCCTGTAGGCACCTGAACATCATTATTTTACTCTGTTTTCTTCAGATGAAAATCTCTACTTCCTTTCCGTCACAAGGGAATTCCCCTTCCTGTTCTAGTTGTACTGCTATGGGCAGATCTGACCCTCTCTTAACTTAGAACACAGAATATTCTTATATCCTGCATTATTCATCCAGCGGGGCCATTAACCTCTCTTGCTCTGGACACCAGGCTACTGGCCTTGCTGTTAGATCCTGATCCAGAGTTAGTAAAAGCCACAACCCTCTTCTATAATTACTGAGAGGGGAGCTGCCTTGTATTCGGGACTTAGGTCAGCCTGTTCTCTCTGTTGGTATAATTCGTATACCCCGTGTTTACCTGTTAAGTTTTATGTTCTGTTTTTTAGTTGTGAAGATTTAAAAAAGAAAGTCTATTCATATGTAGTCTCAGTATACCCAGGAATGAAGGATGGAAGGGATGGTCAGGCACGAACTGGCTTTGGGTGCATGTGAAGTAAGGTAGAACTATGTCCTTTAGTAAACTGGCAGGATAATCCTACCCTCTTCACCCACTGCACTATAAGGACAACATTTCACTAAACAGAAGTCAGAAACATGGCTCGTGAGACAGCTTAGAGAGCACGAGCAGGAGCTGCTCATGCAGAGGACCCAGGCTTGGTTCCCAGCACCTACAGTCATTGTGGCTCACAACCATTTGCAACTTAAGGTCCAAGGAACCCAATACCTTCTGACCTTCAAGGGCACCGGGCACTTATGTAGTGCACATACATATATGCAAGAAAAACATTCATACGCATGAAATAATAAATAAAATAAAAGTCATAAGAGCCAAGCTGGTGGTGTTTGCCTATGATTCCAACAGGCTGGAGGCTGAGGCAGGGTGATAGCAAGGTTCAGGCCAGCGTAGGCTACACAGAAAGACTCTATTTCAGAAAAACATACCAAACCAATAAACCCAAATGTAATTAAAACGCAGAACTGCTTGGCTCATTTCTGAGTGGTGTGTTATGTGTAGGGATGTTCCAGGTAGAGTATGGTCTCCTGAACTCCAGGTGGGGCACGCAGGAGCAGCTTGCTCTCTCCAGGATGCTGGGAGGGGAATACGTTTGGGAAAGTCCCTTGTGTACAGACACCTGTTCTTCCATGCCAATGGAGTTGATGCACTGAGTACTCTGGGACACACAAAGATTTAGCTTGACAAGGAGAACTATCTATTATAGAAGAGCCTTAAGACTAAAGGAAAATAAAGCCATGTACGCAATATTCAAAGGCAACTATAAAAAGTCTCAAATGTCTACTGTTCTAAAATTGCTAGTGAATCAATTATAGGAGCCAATGTGCATATCATGTATCATGTACTATTTTATCACTATAAAATAGTTTACATGTATTATTTAACATTATGAATTAAAATTACTTTTAAAATGGACACTGTTGGGCATTCCTCTACCCATTTAACAATGCATGAATAAGGCAGCACCATTATTACTATTCCTTTTTTACAGGTAAGTCAAGAGAGAGGTTAAATTATTTGCTCCAAGTTACCAATGAAATGATAGGTAATGGGCTGGTTAGTCTTAGGTCAACTTTACACAAGCTAGAGTCACTGGGAAGGAGGGACCATAACTGAGAAAATACCTTCCTCCAGCTGTAGAAGATCCAGCTGTAAGGGATTTTCTTAATTAGTTATCGATGGGGAGGGCCCAGCCCATTGTGGTCTTTCCTGGGTTCTGTAAGAAGGTAGGTTGAGCAAGCTATGAGGAGGCAAGCCGATAGGCAGCATGGCCTCTGCATTAGCTCCAGGTTCCTGCCCTGTGAGAATCTCTGTCTTAACTTAGTTATATAGTGATATAGAAGTGTAAGTTCAATAAAATAAAACCTTTCCTCCCCAACTTGCTTTTGGTGACGATGTTTTATCATAGCAATAGTAATCCAGCTAAGATGGGTAAAGAAAACATAAAAGTGGAAGAAGGACTAACAAGAGTGTAATGGGTACTACTGAGAAAAGTTAAAACTGCCTTTCAGGGGAGTGTAGAGATGACTCAGTGGGTAAGAGCATTTGCTGTTCTTGAGATAATCCGAGTTCAGGTGCCAGCATCCACATCAGATGCCCTGGATGTAGAGCTGATATCATTTTTTAGCTTCTACAGGCACAGTGTGTGTATGTGTGTGTGTGTACACGCACATGTGTGCACACACACTCAAGTTAAACAAAAGAATTCTTTAAAAACCATCCGCTCTAGTAGGAGAGCGAGGTGAGAAGAGCTGGAAGGCATATCCATGACATCCAAGCATTGTGCTTCAGGTCTGTCCACGTGGTAGAAAAGCATCAAACTGTTCCTATGCTGGGCAACAGTGGGGACAGAAAGAGATACAGCACAAGTCCACTTTCCTCAGATGTCACTTCACTTGTTACCATGTTGAGAGTCAGACACCAGTGGAGTTGACTCTCAAAGTTCATGTTTACATGGGTTCCAGGGATCAGATTCAGGTTTGTGAAGCAAGCACCTTTATCACCTCTGTGGCCCAGGCAGAATTCCTGGAGCCTAAGTGTGGCTCCCCTGGAGGGATCAGTAGTACTCTGTTTTAGTTAATTAACCAATTAATTATCTAATTTCTTTGATAAGGTCTCAGGTTTCACAGAGCTGAAGATGACCCTAATCCATCCGACGGCACCACCATCCCTGGATTACACACTGTTAGCGCCTGAAGTGTTAGGGCTTGATACATGCTAGGCAAGCCCTCTACAAAAAAGATTTAGCCCAAGCACGACTGTTTGGATTATCCCTAAAAGGTCCTTGTTGGCCTAGATCTTGGTATGCATACCCAGCTGGCTATACATTGTGACAATTCTCCCGCTTCAGCCTCCCAAATGCTAGAATCACAGGTGTGAGCCATCATGCCTGGCCAAAGCACAGACGCAGTTCTCACTGAGGAAGCCACCCCTCTAGCAGTTGCTGATGCAGGGATTTTGGGAACCGCAGCCCTCAAGCACACACACATGGTCCTAAGAGGAGTGGATTCTGCTGGTCTCAGGTTATGCAGATTTCTGGCTTGTTCAGAAGCTGACAAGATAATCTGCTCTGTGTTCTGGCACAGTCATACTCCGAAGAACTCTCCCAGAGTTTGCTGGGTTTATGACTGGGTAGGCAGGGTCTGCAGTTCTAAGTGAAGTGCAGCTGATGCTGGCTTAATACTTCCCAGTAGGGTAAAGGAACATCATTCATCATGGTGCATTCAGAAGAATGAACAAACATGATCAAATGATGCAGACAGGCAGGGCAGGCAGGCAGGCAGGGCAGGCAGGGTAGGGCAGGCAGGCAGGGCAAGGCAGAGAGGCAGGGCAGAGAGGCAGGCAGGGCAGGGAGGGCAGGGCAGAGAGGCAGGCAGGGCGGGGCAGGGCGGGGCAGGGCAGGGCAGGGCAGGGCAGGCAGGCAGGCAGGGCAGGCAGGGTAGGGCAGGCAGGGTAGGGCAGGCAGGCAGGGCAAGGCAGAGAGGCAGGGCAGAGAGGCAGGCAGGGCAGGGAGGGCAGGGCAGAGAGGCAGGCAGGGCGGGGCAGGGCGGGGCAGGGCAGGGCAGGGCAGGGCAGGCAGGCAGGGCAGGCAGGCAGGCAAGGAGGGCAGGCAGGCAGGCAAGGAGGGCAGGCAGGCAGGGCAGGGCAGGCAGGCAGGGCAGGCAGGGCATGCAGGCAGGCAAGGAGGGCAGGCAGGCAGGGCAGGCAGGGCAGGCAGGCAGGGCAGACAGGCAGGGCAGACAGGCAGGCAGGGCATGCAGGCAGGCAGGGCAGGCAGGCAGGGCAGGGCAGGGCAGGGCAGGGCAGGCAGGGCAGGCAGGGCAGGCATACAGAGGGGCCTTCCACAGTGTAGATGCTCACCACATACAGTTCTTGGGCTCTTTTAAGTCTTAGATGTAGCAGAGAATTAACAAGACCAGCCTCTACTTCTTGGAGGTCCCACCCTCCCCTCTGTGCATCAGAACCTAGTGACCAGTGAGGGGGCCTCTAGGAGGAACAAGAGGCTGGAGGGAGGAGTACACAATTTTTTATTATGAACAACTGCAGAGATAACACAGCATTCCTTCCCTACAGTGGTTCTCAGCCCAGGGAGCATGGGAAACTCATTGGGGAACTTTCGCAAAGCATGTCTAGCTTTAAAGTGACCCAGGTCACTCTGGTGCACATCTGGGACTGACAGCTACCGTTGGTGCTTCCACACCCACTACAGCACTCACCACAAGGTTTCCCAACAGGATCTCTCTGACAAAGTATGTCTTGGGGTAGCAAATGCAGTCTATTTCAACATACGGTACTTACATTTTTGTTTTTAATGGGTGCCTTTTATAAGCAGGGCACAGAACCTGACAGTAGCTTTCTGGTATGAAGCTTAACAGCTTTCTCTAGCGGGCAGTAATTTTTAAACTAACTTTTCTGTTTGTCATCTCAAACTTGATTGGGTTTTGCCTCAGGAAGCCATGGTCTCACTGAAAGGACCAAGTCCTTGTTTGATTGGCCCCACTGTATTTGTATGAGGGTCAGATGGCTTTGGCAATCCTATTTTGCATAGACATTTCCAGTCTTCCCTGTTGGGAAGTGTTCACATGTCCCAGTATGGTCAGCGCAGTCACTCAGGACTGTGTTACTGAGTCTCACACTCGATGTGTGCTCATCTTCAGATATGGCTTTTGTTTGTTCTTCTAAGCAAAGCGTATTTCTGGTCTTTAAGATAATGACTTAATGGCTGGATTCATACGGAAGGAACTACCTCCTGCTGTACTATGACCTTTCTCATTGGAGAAACATATTATTGGGTTTGGTGGCTCATGCCTGTAATCCTAGCACTTTGAAGGCAGAGGCAGAAGGATCCCTGAGAGTTCAAGGCTAGCACAATGAGACTTAATCTCAAAAATATAAAATCAAGTCCTAAGTAATAGAGCAGTCAGTTTTAAGTTACCAATTTAAGAAAGGTGTTTTTATTTTAAGTGATGTGCATATGTGTATCTGTCTGTGTCCAAGGAGGCTAAAAGTGGGCACCAGGTCCACAGAGCTGGAGTTAAAGACACAGTGCACTGCCAGAGGAGGGTGCGAGGAACCACACTCAGGTCTTCTGTAAGAGCAGCATGTGTGGAGCGGCTATGAGCAAATCCCAAGGAGACTTACTATATTCCTTTGAGGCTCCCTGCCACTGAACTTCAGAGGCTCTTATTCCACTTGACCCTGTGTGCTGCTCCCTCACCTCAAACTGAATCTGTCTTCTGCAAAGCTCTGAATTCTCTCATGCGGCTAGGCCAATACAAGTTTGCAGATTGGCTGGGGATATGGCTTGGTTGTTAGGGTGTTTGCCTGCCATGTGTAAGTTCCTGAGTTGGATTCCCAGTCCACATACTCTAGGTCCTGTACTCCTGTCATCCCAGCACTGAAGCGGTGGAGGTAGGAGGATCAAGTGCTCGTGTCACTTGGCTACAGAGTGGGTACACGGCATCCTGGGATACACAGGACCCTCTCCTGCCAAGTGAGCAGATACAGTAGTCCTAAACTTTCACCCAGCATTCCTTAAAGGAGGGGCTAAGAAAGTCTCGATGTGCAGTGGGGTGTCCCACCTTCTCCCAGGTCAGTGAGAGCTACAACCGAGCCAAGTGAAGTTCTTATCTGAACTGGGTCTAAAAATAATCAGCTGATAATTTGTACTCTGCAAATGTTAATGTCTTGTTATGTAATTTCTCAGTAAAAAAAATACTTGTACAGAAAAGGAAACCATAGGAACTACAACAACAAAATCAGCTGATTTATTAATTTTTGGCTTTTCCTTATCAAAGGGAAATTCCATTCTTCTGTTTAATCCAACGCCTCTCCCAGTAAAGCTGTGATCCTGACCCCAGAGGCCCTTCCAGTTACAAACATGGAGAAGCTGGGAGAGGCCCTGGAAACAGGTCTTCTCTGAGCTGGTCTTGGCCTGCTCTTTCTTGTCAGATTTGTTCCTGGTTCTCTGACACCCTTCAAAGAGGTGTCCATCACTTTCCCCTGTGTGCTGGACAGTTTTATGTCAACTTGACACAAGCTAAAGTCATCTGAGAGAAGGGAACCTCAGTTAAGGAAAACCTCAGTTAAGGAAATCTGACTGTAGGCAAGCCTGTAGGGCATTCTCTTAATTAGTAATTGATAGGGGAGAGCCCAACCTATTGTGGGTGGTGCCATCCCTAGGCTGGTAGTCCTGGGTTCTATAAGAAAGGAGGCTGAGCAAGCCATGGAGAGCAAGCCAGTAAGCAGTATCCCTCCGTGGCCTCTGCATCAGCTCCTGCCTCTGTTCCTGCCCTGTCTTAAGTTTCTCTCAACTGTCTTCAATGATGGACTATTATGTAGAAGAGTGAGCCGGATAAACCCTTTCCTCCCAAGCTGCTTTTGCTTACAGTGTTCCATCGCAGCAGTAGTTACTCTAACCAGGAAACTCTGGTTGTCAGAACGTTATGAGAATCATGCATCTCTCCCTCATCCTCCCAAATATCAGTTTTAGGCTGGCATGGAACTCACTATGTAGCTGAGGATGGCCCTGAACTTCAGCCCCTCTTGCTTGCATTTCAAGTGCTCGCATTACAGGCCTATGCACCAGGCTAGCTCAGGGGCAGGTGTGTTTAAGCAAAGAATCCTTAATGTGCTGGTGGGGACGGACTGAGGATGTCTTTTAAGTATACTATTTGAAGAACACCTTCTTAAGCCATAAGCTGTGAGCTCAGCCCTTCTAACTTGTGAATCAGAAGATTACAGAAGGGAAGGGATGAGTGCATGGGGGGGGGACTACAATTTCTAACTACTTCCCTCCAGTTCCATCCCAGCAGCCTTTACCCAACACAGGGAGCCAATCAGGAAACACTGCAGATAAACACAGGACGAACTAAAGACACAAACATGCAGTTATTTCCCAACATAGTCTGCTTCTGCTTCTTCAAAGAACTGCACCACAGTGCAAGATTTGGAGGGGATTTGCACCACCATAAACCCTAGCACCTGCCACCCTTTGATTGACCTATTTCCCACAAAGGATTTTAGGCCTCTCTGATGTTTCCAGGCAACAGGAGACACCATGAAAGCACTCTGAGGACCACACCTGGATAGACAGGCTCTTTTTAGTACCTTGGTCGATTTCTGTTGCCTTACCAGCATCGAGAGGGACTGGGACCAAGCAATCTCAGTCCTTGTCAGTGATAAAAGACAGTCCTGAGACTCTGCCTGAGCTCTAAAGTATGTACTTAAGAAACAGAATCTGGAGGCTGGAGCAACTGCTCAGCAGTTAAGAGCACTGACTGCCCTTTCCAGAGGTCCCAAGTTCAATTCCCAGCAACCACATGGTTGCTGTAATGAGATCTGATGCCCTCTTCTGGTGTGCCTCAAAACAGCTACAGTGTACTCATACATAAAATGAATAAATTGCAAAAAGAAAAGAAAAAGAATCTAAGAGCAAAGAGGCCTCTGGAACTACTGGATTGCAGACACACTACAAGAGGAGGAGTGCAGGGAGGGCTCCCAGCAGGCGAGCCCAGCAGAATCTGGCTGGGTTGCAGAAGTCCACCATGGAGGGAGGAGTTAAGGAACTTCTTCCAGGTAAGCAACAGGAGGTGAGCCAAGGAGGAAGGGCACCAGGATTCCTGTTGTATTTAATGTGCCCACCACAACCCCAGACGAGGCAGTAAAAGGGTGGGAATTTACACACTGGGTGCTGACAGACATCAGTGAAAATTCAAGACTGAGGCCCTGATCCAGAACAGTGGCTTTATAAAAAGAGGAGAGACGTCTGAGCCAGGATGCTCTCCACACTGCTGCCCTCTGCCATGGACGTCACTACTGGACGCCCTCGACAATGCCAGGTAGATGCTGATGTCAAGTTCTTTCACTTCTAGACTGGTGAGCCAAAGAAATCTATTTTCTTTGTAAGTTAGCCTTTCTGTGATGTTTCTAGCAGCAGAAAATGGGTTGAGACACCCAAACATCAGCGCAGAGGCTCTTTCTCCACGTGATAGCCTCCCTTCTTTGCTGTCAATTAACTTCCAGACTCCTATGTTGTACAGATCTATTATCCCAGCACTCTGGGGAAGGTAGGATGATGGTTCAAAGAAGTTGAAAAAGATCAAAATGAAACTTCTAGAGATAAACAGTCCAATGTCTAAAATAAAGACATAGTGGACAGAATTCACAGCAGATGAGAGAGCACAACAGAAAAGACTAGTTAATAGTTAATCTGAAGACACAGAGATAGAAGCTGTGAAAAATGGAACACACATTAAAGAACAAAGAAAAAGCCTAAAACGTGGGGTGGCTATAGGAAACCTTCAGGTGACCTAACACATGTGACAAGAACCCCTGAAAGGGGAGGAAGTGGGCAAGGTACAAAAAAAAAAAAAAAAAAAAAGTCAAAGAAACAATGGTGGTAGAACAATTGATAATCATATGAGACATTTATCTTACATCATACATAGGAGTTACATAGATGTAGGTCATGCACATATATAAAATCTAGAGCCATAAAGCTTTAGATCTCAGGATGCAGCTCAGTAGTTGTGTATGAGTGCTTGCCTAGCAGGTCCAAGGCCCTGGGCTGATCATTAACCAACCAGCCAGCCAACAGCCAATCAACCAACCAGCCAACTAACCAACAGCCAGCCAGCCAGCCAACCAACCAACCAATGAATCCATCAAATACAACCTCACTAAGCTTTAGAAAAAAGTATGAAAGAATATCTTTGTGACCTTGAGATAACAAGGACTTAACTAGGGCGCCCACACACACACACACACACACACACACACACACAAAGCAGGAAACATCTATGGGTAATACTGTAGACCTATACCCAAGATACAACTTCCAAAACACAAGAAAATCAAGAAGGAAGACCAACGTGTGAATACTTCATTCCTCCCTAGAATAGGGAATAAAATATCCATGGAAGGAGTTGAAGAGACAAAGACGAAAGGATGGACCATCCAGAGACTGCCCCACCCGGGGACCCATCCCATAATCAGTCACCAAATGCAGACACTATTGCATAAGCCAGCAAGATTTTGCTGAAAGGACCCTGATATAGCTGGCTCCTGTGAGGCTTTGCCAGTGCCTGGCAAATACAGAAGTGGATGCTCACAGTCATCTATAGGATGGAACACAGGGCCCCCAATGTAGGAGCTAGAGAAAGTACCCAAAAGCTGAAGGGGTCTACAACCCTATAGGTGGAACAACAATATGAATTAATCAGTACCCCCAGAACTCGTGTCTCTAGCTGCATATGTAGCAGAAGATGGCCTAGTCAGCCATCATTGGGAAGAGAGGCCCCTTTGTCTAGCAAACTTTATATGCCCCAGTACAGGGGAAAGCCAGGGCCAAGAAGTGTGAATGAGTGGGTAGGGGAGCAGGGCGGGGGTTGGGGGAGAGTATAGGGGACTTTTGGGATAACATTTGAAATGTAAATGAAGAAAATATCCAATTAAAAAAAAAAAAGAAAAAAAATAGTGTAGACCTACTATCCCAGCATTCTGGAGAAGATAGGATGATAGTTCAAATCTAGCTTGGACTACACTATGAGTTCTAAGCCAGCCTAGGCTATACAAGGAAACCCTGATTAAAACAGAACAAAAAAGCTAAAGTCATTCCACATAAATAAGGGAAGAGAGGGAGGGAGGAAGTGAGTGAGAGAAAGAAAGAGAAAAGAAAACAATCAATTGGACTTCATTAAAATTAAGAATGATGGGCCAGAGAGAGGGCTCAGAGGTTAAGAGCACTGGATATGCTGGGCGGGCGGTGGTGGCGCACGCCTTGAATCCCAGCACTCGGGAGGCAGAGGCAGGCGGATTTCTGAGTTCGAGGCCAGCCCGGTCTACAAAGTGAGTTCCAGGACAGCCAGGGCTGTAAAGAGAGACCCTGACTTGAAACCCCCCCCCCCCCCAAAAAAAAGAGCACTGGGTGCTCTTCCAAAGGTTCAGAGTTCAATTCCCAGCAACCACATGGTGCCTCATAACAATCTATAGTGAGCTCTGGTGCCCTCTTCTGGCTTGCAGGCATACATGCAGGCAGAGTGCTATATATACATAATAAATCTTAGAAAAAAAAAAAGAATGACTGCTCTTGAAAAACACTGTTAAGAAAATGAAAATGTAAGTCAAAGATAGGAAAAAACTATCCACCAAATGTTTATCTTTATAAACTCACACACAGCATAAGAAACAAAACCACAGGCCTACCAGATGAATAGGTGGGTAAAGGCACTTGAGCGAAGCTGATCATCGGAGTCAAGAGTCCCACAACCCACATGGTGGAAACAAAAACTGATTCTCACAGGCTGTCCTCTTCACATGCCTGAGGGCACATACATGTTCTCTCTGTCTGTCTGTCTGTCTGCTTGCCCCCCCTCCAAGAGAACTTACAGCTCAATGATAAGGCAAACATCAGTTTATAGAGCTATGTAAAATGTTGAATGGATACTTTGTTGAGATGGCAAATACTGCACACGGAAAGACAATCTAACCAGGGAACTTCATGTAACCTCACGCCAGGAGAGCTACATACACTCACTGCAACGATGCAGCTGCCGACGCTGATGTCAAGTGTTGGCTAGAACACAGAGCAACTGGACCACTCTTCTGGTGGCAATGCCAAGTGGGCATCTCTTCTGATAAACATTCTGGCTGTTTCTTTTTACCTATGGCCTAATAATCTGCTTAGATTTTTTTTTTTTAGAATAACAAAAAATATTTTACTAAAACATAAGACTAAAACATAAGATTTACAGAATTTCCAGAAAAGATATTAAAAATGGTCACATGCTTCTTCTTGTTCTGTCTGTCTTCCTTCCTTTTTTCTTGTCTTTCTTTGTGTGTGTGTGTGTGTGTGGGGGGGGGGGTTTCTCTATGTAGCTCTGGCTGTCCTGGAACTTCTCTGTAGACCAGCTAGCCTTGAATTCACAGAGATCTGCCTGTCTCTGCCTCCCCACTGCCGGGAATAACGGTGTGAGCCCCCACCACCTGGCAGCATCTGGTTCTGTTTGTTTGTTTTTGTTTTGTTGCTTAGGTTTTTTTTTTTTCCCCAAGAAAAATCAAAGCATTTAACCAAACAATTCTTTGAAGATGTTCAGGGCTCCATATCTGACATTCTCTAATCAGAAAAAATAGCCAACATGTCTATCAACTGTTGATAAACTATCCATAAACAAATTATATAAACAGTGGAACACTAACTTAGCACATAAAAAGTCACGGTTCACATCGAACAATGTACTTTCACAAGTACAAAATATAATTAATCCAATTTTAAAGTGGGCAAAGGAGGGCTGGAGAGATGGCTAAATGTTTAAGAGCACATGATGCTCTTCCAGAGAACCCAAGTTCTGCCCTCAGCACCCACATCAGGCAGTTCCCAACCACCTATATCTCCAGGAATCTGATCCCCTCTTTTGGTCTGTGTGGAGAATCATGTACATACAGAAACACAGATACATATAAACAATGAATCTTTTAAAAATGAGCAAAAAGTCTGAACAGACATTTCTCGAGACAAATGTCCAATGGACATCAGGAAAGATGCTGTATCACCAGTCAGAGGGAAGTCAGAGCTCAGCCCAGCCAGGGCCACTGCACTCACAACAGGCAATTGTACTCAGGCAGTAACAAGTACGGCAGAGGAAGGGGAGAACTAGGAGCCTTGGGTGTTTCTGGAGGAAGACTTCAATTCCTCAAGAAGCTGATCCAGCCCTTTCTTCTCCTCCTATCCCCTGTCTCCACAACCCCCTTTACTCCTATGTGCAATTTACTCAGAAGAACTGAAAAAAAAAAGAGCCCATGAATATTTATAGCAGTGTTATTTACAAAAGACCAAACGTAGAAGCAAACCAAATGTTCACCAGTTGATAATGACTGAAAAAGTGATGCTGACACAGTGGAATATTATTTAGCTATAAACCCAAGTGAGTGCAGCTTTAGGCTACATACGGATGAAACTCGAAGGCATGGAGCGAAGCAGCGAGACATGAAAGGCCACAAAGGAATGCTTTCCGTTTATGCAAAACATCTCTGACAGACTTGAAAAAGCTATGTGCACTGCAATTTAACAGACAGGCCAATGAGTTTCTCATGATTGGTGATGAAGGGCCGGAGAGGGGAGAGGCAGGAACATGTAAGGGACAGGAACCACAGAGTTCTGAGGTCATCCTGCACATTTGAACAGTTCTTTCTCTGGGGTAGGAGTGCAAGTCAGGAAGTTTCAGGACGTGGTTCTGTCACAGACACAGACACTCAGTCCGACTAAGTGTCACACATTACTATCCTTATTTTCGATGACTGACATGGCAGTTGGATCCTTTGCAGTAACCAGCTGCATGGCTGAGCAAGTTACTCCCTGGGAGAGTCTCCATCTTCCTACTGACTAGACAGTATGAGACTGCAGTTCTTAGAGTGGCCTCTGTACACGGTACTCACAGAGTTAACATGCTATGCACTCATCCGGTACCACCCTGCTTTGCACCTCTGCAGAAGGGAGCTAGCTGCTTATGTCAGAGTGCACTGTTGAAAAGCAACATTTCAGACCAGAGTCCAGTTTCTGCAGAAAACCAACTAATGTATAGATGACAAAACGTGAACATTAACGTCCTTGAAATTTCATAGGTGCAGGCTTAGAAATCAAAAGTCCCAGAAGCCTCTAAAAACTGTTCTCAAGTTCCCCCTGCTCTCTCACCCCAGCCAAGAGAATCTCATCAGCTGTGTCAGTTAGGCAGGTCTGCACGCACACTAAAAGCACACAACCAGGACAGGACAAATCCCGCCCAGCTGCTCAGGTGGGGCTGGCTACAGCTAACCCAACGAGCCTGGCTAACCATGGCAGGCGTTGGTAGGCTGCCACTGCTTTATCCTCTAACTATTCAGCTGCATTTCCTAGGAATGAGGTAAAGGAAGTTCATGGGTCATAAAAATCATGGACTGTATTTCTTTACATCATGCAGTGCTCATGTTCTAAGCAATACAAACACAAGCATTGCTGAACACGTCGCACAGACTTCACCATTTGACCCATAGCACCTAGGCTGGCCAGAGGGAGGGCTGATCTCACGAAGCAGCATCTAGTCTACACATCCGAGCTCATTACAGAGTGGCCTGTGTTCTTACCCAGCTGTGGTCTACACAGCGCACTGCGCGGCAGCTACAGTTAGGGTTCTGACTCACCGTGTGAGCTGGCCACTTGTAGGACATCCAGAAGGAAAAAGTAACGACTATAAACTAAGATTCCCGATGAAGGAGTGTTTATTGTACTTGGCAGAGTGATGAGATCCGACCTATAAATTCCAGCTAACAAAGAAAGCATAGAACCGTCCCAGCACCCTGCCTCTGGGAAGTGTTGTTTGGTGGCCCTAAGTATGTCTATTTTCAAAGGCGCAAAGGGCGGGTCCTGCCCAGAGTGGCAAGTGCTCGCTTTCTAGTAATACACCCGAGTCCCAGCTCTGGCCTAAGGTTGTCCCACACTCTTAGGGACGACACTGCAAACACTGTGACTTAGAAGCCGCAGCACAGGGAAGTCGGCCTGGAGCTGATCCAGGAGGGCTGTCTCAGGGTTCCTGATGGCCGTCTCTCAGACATGCCACCTGTGGGAGATGGGGAGCTCGGGCTCTGGAGTCTTAGGACACACAGGACTCTCGGTGCTTCTCTCTGCCTCATTGTGAACGATGAGGACCATCAGCAGCACCTCCTCCATTCACGCACACGGGATGCTGGAGACAGCACTTGTCAGAGCTAGCAGTCTACAAAGGCTGGCCGCCGTCATTAAACGTGATGAGTGAGATGAAAGCAGAGTAGCATAGGTATCCTGCATACATGCTAGGGTGCCTTGGTCACAGTGTCTCTTCACAGCAATGGAAACTAGAAGACAACGGGTGAGAACACTACAACCAGATGGCACCAAGTAAGTAACATGGGGTTGACCGATGGAGCATGCACGAGGCCGAGCTCAGTCTTGAGCCTGGCATAAAACCATGCTGGCTCAAGGTCACTCTTGACTACATACTGAGTTTGAAGCCAGCCTGGGCTACATGAGGCCCTGTCTCAAAAAGAATGGCAACAACAATTACATTCATAAAATGGACCTGAGAAAGAAATAACCACTCATGGACTCACCAAAAAGAGAGAGGAAGGGGGAGGGAGGGAGGGAGGGAGGGAGGGAGAGACGTGTTAAGTATATTTATTTAAATATGTGGTAAATAAACTCTAGCTGTGCAAAATGAAAACAAATGTAAGGGGTAGGTCTACAGGCAAGCAGATTATCTCTCAGAGCAAACGGGATATTTAGCAAGTACCAGGGAATTATTTTAGCAATAGATATTTTAGTGGGACATTTCCTTCCCGAGTACAAGTAGCTTAGGTTAGACTTTAGATTAGAATTGAATAACTGCCCTTGCACCCCTTGCACAGGCCTGCACCTCAGCCTCTGGGCTTCTAGACTTTCCCTTTCTCTCAGCTGCAGCCGCAACTCATTTTCCTTCCTGACAGAGACTGAGGTAAGCTAATGATGGCAGGAAAGGAAAAAAGGATACAGAGGACTCAGTGCTCCCGGGGGTTAAATCACTTTCAAACTCCAAACACAATGGGGTTCTTCTCATCCTGTCACCCCCCCCCCAAGGTATTCTAAGGCACCTCAGAGTTCACTGAAAGGAACGGCCTTTCAATGCTGTTAACAGAACACAGTTTGAGGGATGGGCAGAGCCTCTTTCATGCAAAACCTAAACCAAAAATCTTCCTCAAATTAGTGCTTTGTTTATTTTGGCAATGAGTCCCATTTATAATTAAATTTACTATGAAATGTACCAGACAAGCAAGATGGTTCAGAACGTGAGGTGCTTGCTCCCAAGTCTGATGAGGCAGGTCAATCTCCAGAACCCACAAGACAGAAGAGAATCAACACAAAGCTGTACACACACACACACACACACACACACACACACACGAACACGTGCCTGTATGCACACACTCACAAAAATGTAATGAAAGTGTACGTTCATACACAGGAATGAAACTGAGGTGTGCTATAACATTAGTAAAATGGAAATACTCGGAAGATGCCTCCCACAGCTCCACCCACTTAAGCCCCCTGAGCTATTCTTTAGCATGGCTACCTTTCACTCTGGTCTGGTCCTCCATTCTCTGCCATCATGATAACCAAACAAACCTCCATGACAGTCTGTGAATGAGTTTTCTCTAATGCTGGACTTATTAAATTTGTTTGTAATTGCAGCACTTGGGAGGCAGAGGCAGGCAAATCTCTGTCATTTAAAGTTCAGCCTGATCAATATGGCAAGTTCTAGGTTTGCCAGGACAACTTGGTAAGATATGGCCTCAACAAAAAGGAGATGTAGTCTGGCAAGATGGCTCTGCAGGTAGAGGTGCCTTCTACCAAGCCTGATAACCTAAGTTTGATCCTCAGAGTCCATGAGGTAGAAGGAGAGAACGAAAGCTGGAAAGCTGTCCTCTGACCATTTGTATGCTGTGGTACGAGAGTGCTGACACATGTGCACACACATGTGCACACACAACACATATGCTAAACACACACACAATAAAACAAAGAGAACATTTTTAAAATGCACCACCCCAAGAATCTTTATATATATATATTTATTTATTTATAAGAACTTGTCTCCCTAACCGTGCTGGGAATTTAGGAAAAGTGCAGACAAAGAGAGGCCATGTTGTTTTAAAACCCACTTAACCCTACTGCTTTATAACATGAAATAGCTTCCTTTGCTTATAAAGTCAAATCTGGGCTCCTTGTATTTTGGCCTATGGGGCTGTTGTGTGACTGTTTCTGCTTTGGGGGCCTCACATTTAGTAGCACTTGTTTAGCTTTGAACCCCAAATTCCAAATGCCAATTCTTTGAAAGTAGTGTAGATTTCCTTTCTGTTTGTAACATCCACATCTTTGTTCATCTTCTGAATCCCTGCTATTTGTGAAAATCTGACTAAGCTCTTCCCTGCAAAGGCCTCATCCCCACGGAGAAAGGTACCATCTTGGAAAGCGCCCCCTCTAGTCCCTACTGTGCTTCCTTCTTAGCTCCAGGCACAGGTATCGGACACTCACGTCTGTCACGAATATAAAGGGAAGTAAAGAGTCTTTGTCCACCTCAGTCGGGTGGTGGAGACGCCTAAGCAGGCACACAAGCATTTCTTCCTTCCTACGTGGTAAACACTGGGAGGAAAGCCATGTATGCGTAGGAGGAGCACAGCGATGCCCGGCTGCAGGGGCCAGGCTGGATGCAAGGCTCCAGATGATGAGCAGTGGTGCACATCATGAAGCCCACAGTAGCGAGTACATACTGAGCACATATTTATTGTGCTTACGTGAAGCATGTGCTCGCATGAAGCTGACTCTAAGATGTAGATTCCATTTGAACTTAACTACATTTATTTATGGGGATGGACCCGTAGCACCTGTGTGGAGGTTAGAGGATAACCTAACCTACTGTGGGGGAGCCAGTGCTCTCCTTCCATCACGTCAGCTCTGGAAATGGAACTCTGGTTACCAGGGTGAACCATCTTGCTGGTCCCATACACTCTTTTATTATTCTCACTTACAACTGAGAAAAAGTGTCTTACAGAAGTTAAGTATGATGCTAAGGTCAAGAAAAAGAAAAGAATACAAGAAAGAAGAAAGAAGGTAGGAAAGAAGGAAGGAAGGAAGGAAGGAGAGAGAGGGAGAGGGAGAGGGAGAGGGAGAGGGAGAGGGAGAGGGAGAGGGAGAGGGAGAGGGAGAGGGAGAGGGAGAGGGAGAGGGAGAGGGAGAGGGAAAGAAAGTCAGGTGGGCAGAAGTAGGATTCAAATCTGGGATCAGGCCTCAAAGTCTCTGTGGTGTACTTATGAGTTTTGTGAGATAATAGTACAGGCACATATATACATGGTTATAATCATGTATGAATATATAAACAACACAATTGAATTCGGGGCACTAATTCACATCAGATTGATGAATCAGACTAAGTAAGGCTGTTCCTTTTGGGAGGAGGGCTTGCTTGCGACAGGGTCTGTATAGCTCAGCTGGCTTCACAAGTATTATGTAGCCGAGGATGACCTTGAACTCCTGACCCCCTGCCTCCACCTCCCAAGCTAGGATTACAGGGTGCTCCACCACATCTGGCAAGACTGTATCCTGAGAGCAAGCAGATTATTTTAAAAATCGATGAAAACTGCATTTCAGTCCATCAGTTAATAACCACCCTGTTTCATGAGGCCTACTATATTACAGAGCTTAGTTAGGCTACACAGAACCCAAGCCATGGTTCATCCTTCTGGAAGCTTACAAGAGGAATGTGATATGACAACAGGATCCCGAAACATACTGAATCTGCCCAGTCTAGTAAGGGCCCACCTACTGGGTGGCGGGGTTACCAAGTGCTCAGATGCTGCTGGAGCTGCAAACAGTCCATCAACACAGCAGCGACTTCACTGCTGCACGGCCACTGCTCTACCCCAGACAGTGATAGCCATTCTGAAGGCTGTTCGGTTTGATATTTGGTTAGTTCTAGAGACCCAGGAGGGAAATTTGCTATTACAGTTACATGAATACATTCTATGAATACAACATTCACACACACACACACACACACTCTCTCTCTCTCTCTCTCTCTCTCTCTCTCTCTCTCTCTCTCTCTCTCTCTCACACACACACACACACACACACACACACACACACAGAGGCATGTGTGAACACGATATACACAGACACCATGTCTTTTATGGCTTATGTATGGAATTTAAACCTTTGGACCCCTGCCTTCCCTCTTTGCACTGCCCCATGACAAAGTGAAGCACAGGCATTCAGTGATAGCTTTGTTTTCCTTCTTACCTCCCTCCTTCCTATTTTAGCAGTAAACCATCTTTTCTTTTGTCTTTTGAGACAAGGTCTTACCATATAGCCTTGGCTGGCCTGGAACTTGCTATGTAGAGCAGGCTGGCCTTAAACTGCAGCAGTTCTCCAATTCTGGTTTCCTGGCGCCTCGGCTGCCGCTGTGAGTCACTATACTTGCCTTAGTACTTGCATCTGAATTGTCTTGTGGTTACTGGGATCGAGCTCTGGGCCTTTGCACATGCTGGGTATGTAATGTGTCACTAGGCTATACACAGAACTCCTTACATTTTGACTAAGAAGTGGAAGAAATTCATGAAATTAGTTTTAATAATAAATTAAAAAATGCAATGATGCCAAAACTATTCCCTTTCCAACAAATAATCAGCATAACATTTTTTGAAAAAAAAATTTTTTTTTCCAGATAGGATTTCTCTGTATAGCCCTGGCTGTCCTGGAACTCACTCTGTAGACCAGGCTGGCCTCAAACTCAGAAATCCGCCTGCCTCTGCCTCCCAAGTGCTGGGATTAAAGGTGTGCACTACCACTGCCCGGCTGAAAAAATTCTTCCTTTAACATTTGAACTCTATTTTAATGAGTTACTTGAGTGTGTGTGTGTGTGTGTGTGTGTGTGTGTGTGTGAACATGAGTTGCCATGGCAAGTTTATGAAGGTCAGAAGACAACTTTCAGAGGTTGGTTCTCTGCTTCCAGCACGTGGGTTCTGGGGATCAGTAGCAGGTTGTCAAGCTTGGCAGCAAGTGCCTATCTTCTCTGAGCTATTACCCGCCCTGCCTTTTAAGTATTTCATAGACATGTTGTGATAGGTAGCCCAGGCTGGGCTTAAATCTGTCTTGGCCTCCCTAGTGCTGGAATTCTGTGAAATCTGCTGTACATTTTATATTTACAGAACATCTCACTTTAGAGCAGCTACATACATCACACGCTCATGTGCCACCTCTGAGCTTGTTTCTATCTCACTGGGCAGTACAAGTACAGCACACGTCGAGCCATGACTGTCACACTAGAGAAAGAGGCACATGCTGTGTTCCCACCAAGTCTTACTCCATAAAGGATGCTAAGAAGAGTGATGTGTGCGAGTGAGATAGTGAAGACGGTGTGTGATGCCATTTAACTGGGGCAAATGCTCTTACTGATGGAAAGAGTTTGGAGGATAGAATGATTAAAGAGTCCCCAAATCCATCCTCATGGGGTTCATAGACAAAGGACGAGAAAGAAGCTGGGGAAGCAAAGGTGCACAGCATCACAGCATCCAAGGGCTGACCCTTTTGTACCAGACTAAACACAACGCACATCTGGGTGAGGTGGCTGCACATGTCCTTGGCCCCTGCAAAGCACTTTAAGATGGCTTAGAGTTTAGGAACAGGGTTCCATATGAATAGAACCCACTGTCCAACAATTTCAGTCAAACACACAACTCTGCGGGTGTCCTAGTGAGGAGGCTGTAAGCAGACCTTCCAGTCACATCTGCAGATGTGGAATCTGAGGAGAAGATCAGAAGGCAAGAGTCTAGAACAGCTTGCTTGTTAGCATCTGGGTTTTGTTCTTTTTATAATCGCTGGATTCCAGTTAACTCAAGTGTAAACTAAAGTAGATGCCACACAGCTAGAACGACCTATATTTTATTACACAGACCTGGATAGTCTAAAGAATATAGGTGGGACAATATTCATAACTATGTTGAGATGAAAGGTACAAGTTAGAATGTTAGCTTTTTTTTTTTTTTTGAAGATAGGATGTAACCTACGCTGGCTTAGAACTCAATGAGTAGCTGAGGATAGCTTTGAACTCCTGATCATCCTGCCTCTACCTCCCCCCCCCCCCTTTTTTTGTTTTTTTGTTTTTGTTTTTTCGAGACAGGTTTCTCTGTATAGCCCTGGCTGTCCTGAAACTCACGCTGTAGACCTGGCTGGCCTCGAACTCAGAAATTCGCCTGCCTCTGCCTCCCAAGTGCTGGGATTAAGGGCATGTGCCACCACGCCCAGCCTGTCTCTACCTCTCTAGTGCTGATATTACAGGTATGAGACACAATGCCTGGGTAAACCAGGAAACGTCTCCCATAAAGCAACATGATCTTATACTACTGGATGTGGAGAGGATTATGTGTTCTGATTACCTCTGCATGGCCACAAGGGCTCTGTGAGCTAATAACACATTAATCTGGGTGAGACATTTCAATGCCCTTTCCACAAATACTTTCAATTGGTTTGAATTTGGTAACAGAGCTCCATTTAGACAGAGCTGGACTTTGACAGCCTGGACATATTTACTGAAGGTAACGACTCATGGTTAGGCTAAATTCCAGCAAGAGAAGGCCTGGCCTGTGTGTACTCGGAACCTGACTTCCATGTGCAGCCTCCTTAGACTCCTAAGCAGTTAGGAGGGGCTTTAGCTGCAAGCTCATTGTCCTGTGTTCCAGCTGGATGTGAGAACACATTTCAGCCTGGGGCCTGGAACTCATGTAGTACACTTTCTGAGGCCTCTTTCTTACACGAACATATCAAATTATTTTTATTTGGGACATCCTTCTCTCTTTACTTCACTTTGTGAATCAAATAGCCTAGAGACATGTATGAAGTCAGAGCCTGAGGGAGGAACTCTTACATGAACTGGTGAAGGGTAGATTGAGAACAGGGGCTCAAATATCCACCAAGGGACGAGCCAGTTCAGCTATCTATAGGATGGAACAGGATGAACCATTACAGAAAATGACATTTTCAAAGAAAAGCACAGAACAGCAAAAGGTCAAGGTCTTGGGAACACAGAGGTATGTGAGTTGGATTCACACTCGTTTTTTGGATGATCACATAGAACATATGTGAGGGCAGGTCTCCTTGAGCTTCTAGGAAAGAGCCACACAGATTCTGAGTCAGTCTCACACTTAGCCGTGGGTGTGTGTGCTACCCAAAACGCTACCTGCAATGTTCCAAGGGAGAACTGCCAGTCATACCTGTCTGCTTGCCTTCCTCAGGTCTGTCCAGGCAGTTAGTCAGCAGGAAGAGAATATCAATATACACAGCTCTGGTTACCAGGCATGGATTTTGCCTAGAAAAGTAAAGAATGGAGAGTTAATTGCCTGGGCCTTGGGGAGGGGAAAAATAGGTGTTTTCTACTAGGCATGTAATTAGGCAGCTACATTATACTAAAAACAACAACAACAAAAACCAAAAAATGATGGACTACTGTGGGTAGGAAGAAATTAGCAATCTGTAACAGAATGAGTCCCCAAACCTGTGACAGAGGCTCTGTCTATGTCATAGTCACTGTTGCTGTCGCTGTCTTCATACACAGCAGAATAGGGCATGGAATCCCTTTATAGATGGTTGTGAGCCACCATGTGGTTGCTGGGAATTGAACATAGGACCTCTGGAAAAGCAGTCAATGCTCGTAACTGCTGAGTTATCTCTGTAGCACCCAAAGAAAGAATTTAATTGGAGGCTTGCTTACAGCTTCTGAGGACTACTCCATCATGGTCATGGAAGGGGCCACGGAAGCACTCGGGCACAGTGTATGAGACCTTTCCATCCTGATCCCGGCCCTCTGTGGGCTTTTACAACCTCAAAGCCCTCTGCCAGTGACACACTGTCTCCAACCAGGTCACACCTACTTCAACAAAGCCTGGTCTCCTATGGTTCTAATCCTTCTCAAACGACTAGGCATTCAAATACAAGAGTCTCCGGGCCACCCTTACTCATATCACCACAGTCTGTGTGAGGACCAAGAAGACAAAACTGCCCTGCCATGCTCTAGATAACCTAAGCCTTTGACATCTATCCTACTGACGTGAAAACAGGGAGAAGGTGCTATGAAGATGTAGTATCCCCTCTGAGCTGGAGAAAATGACGTGATGAAAGCTACCGCTTATGAAGTCAGGTATTTAAAAAACAACACCTACCAGTTGAAAATGGTTACTGAACAAGAACAGATCAACACACACTGGAGCTGGGGTCCTCCTAGTAGATGAGATGTTTTTCTTTTTTCAATGCCTGGCTCGTTTTAACTTTGGACCTGTACAGCAGATCCATAGGCAGGCAGCTTAGATTTTCTTTTTAGAACAGTGCTTGAGAAGCCCTGGCTCTGAGTCCCAGTTCAGCCTGAGACTACATAGGCCCAGATTTGGTGTGCTAAGGACCTGGCCTAGTGGGGTCTGGTACATAGCTTGTCACTTGTTATCTCTGTGACCCGAGCAGACTACTGCTCTGTAACTGCACTGACCTTACTGCCTCCCTGTGAGTCACTGAGACATTAAGGGGTCAGAGTCAACTGGAAATGGTATTCAAGGCCTGGCAGGTAGAGAAATCTCAGGGAGGTTCAACCCTGTCTTCTACTTCTGACCTAGGATTCAGGACAGCCCAGTGCTGTGGCTGTACAGGTGCAGGTCTGCTGGTTCCCTACAGTGCTTCCACCGTCATTCTGAGATGCACACATCCTCCAGCTGGCATACTCTACCATGAAGGAGCACCATCACATGTATGGTGGTGCACAACTGTAATCTACCTGTGTGTGCAGAAAGGATTCTTTCCAGGCGTCTTTCTCAACTACTTCTCTACTTTCAACATCTAAGAACTGTGTCTGCGTGACACAGGGGTGATCAGAGATCATTTATTTCTCTCCTTCCACCATCTGGGTTCCAGACATCTAACTCAGGCCATCAGCCTTGGCAGCAATGCCTTTTCCCCCTTAGCCACCTCTCCAGTTCCCCTTACTTTCATTTAAGAAATTTAAAAAAGTACTATTGTGTGTGTGTGCTGTGCACACATGCCATAGTACATACAATGAGGTCAGAGGACAACTCTGTAGATGGTTTTTTTTTTTGGATTTTTTGTTGGTTGGTTTTTTAAATTTGTTTTCCTTTCCCCCTCTGTGGGTTCTTGGATTTAAACACTGGCCACCAGGCCTGTGCAGTAGTTCTTACTCCCAAGGCGTCCCTTTGAGACTGGATACTCAGTGAACCTGAGCTCGACCATCTGGCCAGCAAATCCCAGGGACCCTCCTGTCTCTGCTCCCACAGCACTGGGATTACACGCATGTCCTGCCATGTCTGCTTTTCCATGGGTTCTAGGATCTGAATTCAGATCCTTACAAGCCGTCTACCAAGTAACCAAGCACCACTGCAGACCCTTGTCTTTCCTTCCTCTTCTTGCCCATCTTTGCCTGTATCTTGTTTCCCTCTAGTTTCTCAGTCACAATTCCTTGTTATTCTTTCTTCCACAACCATATCAGTTTTTAACAGCTGGGGCTGTCCTGCCAAAAGACTACTCAGGTAACAAAGTCAGAAAACAGGCAGCTAGCCTTGGACAGAAACTCAATGAGCCACAGGGCTGAGCAAATGGCCCCAGGAGTTTTGTGCTAGGTCTGGGGAGAAGAGACAAAAAGAGTGGCAGCAGGCTGCTGAGAAGTCTGCCTAGTGACACAGGGACAGCAGAGACTCCAAGATAAGACCCAAGGAGTAAGGAGGAAAAAAACACGCCAGAGTAGACAGGAGAAATGGCAACGGCCTAGAAGAATATCAGTACCCTCTGCTGTTTTACTTTGTCTTGTCTTTCGGGGCTGTACTGAGGATTGAACCTAGGATGTCAAGCGTAAGAGGCAAGTGCCCTACCGCTGAGCTGCAGTCTCAGTCCTCATATGTGAGCGTGGCCAGGGGAAGATGGGAAGAATTCAGATGGACAAGTTGACCAGAGGGCACTTTGAGATATGATAACACATGGCATGTGTGGGAAAGCAAATGCGTTGTTTCAAGTGAGTGACCTTAAGGTCCTAAGTTATTGATGGCTCCCACATGCTATGGGGCATTACAGCCTCTTGCCTGAGTGTTTTCTGGACAAGCTTATGGTAAACTGGTTTGCTTTTAAAACTCAGTGAATAATAGGTTTTTACAATGAGATTTTTTTTTTAGCTAAGTTAATTTCTTTTTGTATTATTATTATTATTATTATTATTATTATTATTATTATTATTGATAGGGTGTCATATAGCCCAGGCTGGCCTTGAACTTCTTATGTATCAGAGGATATCTTTGAACTCCTGATTCTCCTGCTTCCACCTCCCAAATATAGAGAATATAGATAGAGCCATGCCACTGTAAAACCTGCTGATTTTTTTAAAGTCACGGTCCAATACTTAGCTCAGGCTGTCCTGAACTTGCAGTGATCCTTCTGCCTGGGCTTCCCAAGTGCTGCTGCAGCAGCTAACATCCTTTAAACGTTCCTGAATGAACAGAGCCCCCTGCATATTCCCTAAGCATACACTGGCTGCCCAATGTGCTGGCTTCCTGGGACACTGCAGAGACAGATCACTCAGGCTTCTCCATAACTTCGAGGCTCTGGGCCAGCTTGTTGTAATCAAAACTATGGAGGCTCCTTAACACACTGCCACTTCAGATCCCATGAACAGAGACCTGTGGTCACAACACTGCCCATGCTGGTTCTGAGGATGTGAGAGAGTGATTCTGGCTGAAGACCACCACTCATGGCTCCACCCTCCAGAACAGGTCCACGTAGAGTCAGGCTGTTGAGTTTTCTCTCTCTGACCTGGCTTCTCAGTCAGGAAAATACTTTTTTCTTTCTTTCTCACTCACTCTGACTTGGATTCAGTATATGTGAGTTCAGGGTGAGCCAGAGGTTTGTTCTTGGTCTGTCCAAGCCTCTTTGATGAGGGGAATAAAACCCCAAAGAGCAGCAAGCCAGCTGGACAGGAAACAAGCCACACGGTTTGGGGGTGGAGGGAGCTGGGATTTTTTTTTTTTTTTTCATCCAAATGAAAAAATCCTGGCATGGGCATAGTCTAATGAACTTGTCAGGCAGGGTCCAACAGATGGGCCCAGCAGAACAGTAGTGTTAGAAGGCACAGGAGGGTCAGGCACGGGGACTACGTTTATATAGAAGATGAAACAAAGGCTCGCTGAGAACCTTGTTTTTCTCCCACCATTCTTTCTAAAACTCACTTGTCTTTTTACAAACACCCACCAGAGAACCTTTGCCTTGGGAATTTCTGAACTCCATGACACCTTCTGCCCTCTGTCCCAGAAGCTGGGGGCTGCAGGTGGAAGGCAGGACACATCCACAATGGGCCCAGTGTTTAGAGGATGGCAGGAGCTCTTGGGAAGCCTGTGATAAATTATTTACCTCTTCTGGCCCTTCCGGAATCCCAGAGGCTGCCGATCTGTTTTAACTGAGGCCTATTCATTCAGAAAACATCTACTCAGAAGTTACTAGGAGCCAGGACGAGTGCCAGGTTCTGGAAAGATGAAGATGACACAGTCACTGCCCTCAAGGAACTTAGAATCCTGAATAGTGTTTTTCAAACTGCAGTACACATGGACCTCTTCATCAGTTATGAGGTAAACTGGTGGAGCACGGCCAGTGAAAGGGACAGGACGGAGACGGTCGGGAGAGAGGTCGGGGGAGAGAGAGAGAGAGGACAGTAAACTCCAAGGGTATCTAGAAGTGTCAGGACCTTAGTTACAGCGTTTGCACAGAATGATTAATCCTGTGTGTCTTTAAATAAGAAATAATTAATGAAATACAACAGTTTAGGTAAAATAACTGAATATATAACTTTTAAATTATTTTTCTAGGTAAAGACACACCTTCCATTGTACTGAATGGTGTCAGTAAGGGTATGAGTATGCTGAAAGCTGACATTCCTGAAAGCAAACCTGCTGAGTCTTAAGGAAACTGAATTAGATTCCCTAGGTGTGTGTGTGTGTGTGGGGGTGGCTTTTTTGTTTGTTTGTTTTCGAGACAAGAGTCTCTCTGTGTAGTCCTGGCTGTCCTACAACTAACTATGTACACCAGGCTGGTCTTGAACTCAGAGAGATCCTTCTACCTCTGCTTTCTAAGTGTTGGAATTAAAGGTGTGTGCCACCAAGCTTATAACTCTGCCTGGCATGGAACTTGCTATATAGGCCAGGCTGGCCTTGAGCTTGTTATAGTCCTCCTGGTTCTGCCTCCCAGAATCTGCTGCAGGTTTTAAGAGGTGAGTGTGCAAATTATTAGCTATTATTCACAATTTCAAGTCATATTAGATTTCACAAGTAGGGTGTGTCTAGTGTATCTCTGTGTATGCATGTACATAGATGCACACATATCTATTGGCCACCATGTAAAAGGGTTTTTTTTGGGGGGGGGGTATGGTATTTTTTTGTCTATTTAAAACAAAACAAATACTTGAAATATATTGGTTTAGTGGGAGAAACATACAGACTCTCATAGGGTGGGGCATGAAAGAAGGAGCAATAGACAAAATGAAGGCTGCTAGGAGAGGAGACTGACCTGGTGAGGAGTCTGGGCAGCAGCCGGCACTGACCCCAGCAGAGGAAGTGGTACACCCACAAACTTGGGTCCACAGCATCTCTAGAGAACGTAGAGTTGAAAGATGAGGAGAAGAGACCAGAAGGGAGTGCTGCGGGAAGGATGAATAGGGGCCAGATCTTAGAGCTGATGGATTGTAAAGCGCTCTGAAGCCTAACGGGCTAAAGTTCCTATGGATCATCCCATCAGCTCAAATCACACTGAAAGATTTGGATGTCCACTTAATACTGTGAACCCACCGGGGCTCTCTCAAAGAGACAATCCACTTTGTATATGTAGCAGCAAACTCTTCCACAAGAATCCACCGTCATATTTAGAGAGGGCTGGAAACAACTGTTCTGCTCTGTGCTCCTGGTGTTGGCATGTAAGTCAGGAAACCTGATCTGGACTCCCCAGGGAACTACTCCCCAAGCTCTGGGTGGACCCAAGGCTAAGGTCTACTGAATACTGTAGGGGCATCCTGCAGCAAGATTGGAGAGAGGGGAGGGAAAAAAACAAAAAGCAATGAAAATGAATGTCCTGGAGGAGGAGGGGGCTGGAGACATGGAAAGTCATTGAGCTAGTCAGAGGAAAAAGGAGGAGGTGCCAGACATACATCAGTCACAGCTGACATGTCTGATGATGGGACCAGGCTCATCCTGGTCTGGGTGCTTCAAACTGCAGATCAAAGAAGTCAGCAAGGAGTGGGAGCTCCCGGCTGCAAGTGAGAAGTAGCCCTGGCCTTCAGCAGCCCACAGGGGGCTGTGGGCACGGGGAGGGGCAGCAGGGAAGAGCAGTAATGGCCATCAGATCAGGGAAGAAGGAAAGTGGACAGAGCAGGTGCGGGAGGAAGGAGAGGAGGCCAGAAAATGGCAGAGAAGGCGCCATTTATACATAATGTCTGCACACCCTGTTATGACTGGGCTCTTGACCCTTGCCTGCTGTGTTGGGCCCTTTATTTAAAATTCTTCTCCAAGCTTGTCCTCTAGGGACGCCTTTTCTGACCACAGAGGAGCTGCTGTGCTAGCCAACGTTCTGCTGACAGTCCCTGGGTTTCCTGACTGTCCCTCTTAGCAATCCCAGCAGTTCAGCATGGCTGTGGAGGCTGTCCACAGAGCTTGTGCTTGCTTACAGAGCTGCTGTGGCTAGGATGTAGGAGGTCTTCCTTTGATGCAGACCACACTAAGCCATGTAAATGTGGAAGTGTAAATTAAATAAAGAGAAGCTCCTGCTCCCATTCTGAGGTCCATTTTTACCACAGCCTGGGCAACCAACCAGCATATGGCATTCTTGGAGAAACAAATGGAGATTTGTTTAAGCCACGATGCCAAATGGTCATGAATTGCAGAATATGTAATTTTAAACAAGCTATTTCCCTCCACAGTACCAGCTAGGATTCAGATGTGCAGGCAAGCCAGCTGGCAGCAACATGTGGGGTTGGCAGGATACCCAGTCCTAAGATTACCTTGTCCTCATAAGGGCTGGTGCTGGTGGGCTGCGTGATTACTGCAACTAAACCCACTAGTGCTTTCACACATACCCCAAATGGAGAAGCTGCCATGTAGCCCTCCTTCTTGGGCTCTTAAAATGAAGCCTTTCCTCAGTGCCTTGTTTTGGTATGGACCAGTCTTCAGGGGATTTGACCCTAAGCTGGAAGTGTCTGGAAAAGTAACAAAGGCCCAGTACCTATCCCTCCATGGTTCCTTCTGGGGGAACAGCTTTTCTCTGAGGGGAGAGGATTCAGAAGAGCTGAGGCCTTTACCCTTTGACAAGTTCTGGGGAGGGATAGCATAAGGCTCACCTACAGTCTGAGGAAGGCACTGGGGCCCTCTTCTCAAGGCAGGTCTGAAAACAAGCCTGCTCTGCTTCCCTTCTGCCACACACAAGGGGGAATCCTGCCATCTCAAGCCATGACTTCCCTCTTGCTGCATGAAGGCTCACCTGGTCTGTTCAGAGGGTCCTTAGGGAGCCCCTGGACTCCCAGAGACTTTTGTGTTTTTCCATCCTTTCATTAAGCACCTTTTTCTTATTAATGCTCTACTATTCAAGCTGTGTGCAGAGAATGATGAAAAAGAGACCTTGTGTGGGTTTTGGGATTTGTTCAAAGCCTGGGAAACTGTTTTATGAGCGATGCATGTTTCCCTCCCTCTGTGACTTGTTTAAAAGTAAAGTTTAATATGCTGCCAGAGAAATTGCTGGTTAATAACTTAATAAGCTATGAGCTGGGAATTATGGGAAAGAAGTAGTATCTCAGAAAACCTTCTTTGTAGTTTGGTCTTGGAGGCTACCTAGCATTGATTATGCTATAGGATGCTAACAGAGCTTCTATTCTTCCAGCTCACTTTCCAGCAGCAGACAAGGAAAATGGCAACTTCTGGATGCTGAATGACAAGTCTGGATGTATCACGGGGAGAATTTCTTATAGCATGTCTGACAAACTATGGTCATGTGAAGTTGGCATGGTATAGGCTTGGACCTCAGTTCCAGCAATAAGAGTAATGGAAGAACAGTAGACCACATTTTATGAAAAGGTTATCTTCAAACATATTTTTCTTTAATTTTATCTTTTTACTAAGAAACATAGACATTATTTTTCCATTTTTCAGAATCAACAACACTGTTTATAGTGCTCAAGTGACCTCCCCAAAATCAGGGCAAAGCCAAGAATAGAGTCAAGGTTTTCCAGACAAACACATTGTATTTATGTTCCAAACACAACTCCTGAAGAGAGACAGTGTGCCAAGCATAAAGGGCATGCTGGTGTGCACCCACACATGCCAGTGTTGGGCCTCTTTCCAGCATGCCTGACAATGTAACATAGCCTAAGCTATTAGACCATAAATACCCCTCTCATGTGCTTGGCTCTTTCACATTGCAAAGCTATTATTACTATGTCTTTTCTAGCCTTCTCCATTTTTTACCCTAATTTTCCTTCCTTCCTTCCTTCCTTCCTTCCTTCCTTCCTTCCTTCCTTCCTTCCTTCCTTCCTCCCTCCCTCCCTTCCTTCCTTCCTCCCTCCCTCCCTCCCTCCTTCCCTCCTCCCTCCTCCCTCCCTCCCTCCCTCCCTCCCTCCTCCCTCCCTTCCTCCCTCCCTTCCTTTCGATATGCGTTCTGGATGGCCTGAAACTTACTCTGTAGACTAGGCTGGCCTCAAACTCACAGAGATCTTCCTAAACCTCTGTCTCCCAAGTGCTGGAATTAAAGATTTGAGACACCACACAGGCATATCCTAACTTTAGAGCTTTCAGCTCTGAAGATAAAAATGGAGCCTCTGGATGGGATGGGACAGGCCACACTAGTGGGCTTCAGGGACTGCCTGGCAGTGCTTCCCTTGAGTTTACTATAGTATGTATGCTCTCCCCAAGCCCCAGGCTTGAGGCTTCCTGTTAAACTGCCTCAAGAAGTAGGCCCTCCCCAGAACACAGGCTGTGGGCTGCTGAGGGAGGGCTCTTCATGCTCTGGCCTGCATGGGAAGGCACTCCCACAGCCTTGCAGGCCACTGTTATCACTGTGGAGGCCTAGGTCCCACAGGTAGTTGAGGGGGCAGGGAGGAGTGCAGTGCAGTGAGGCAGTGCAGGGCCTCTCCCATACTGCCCCCTCACCCATGCACACACCAGCCCCTTCCCTACAAGTCTTCCTGGAAGAGGGCTAAACCCTGGCCACACAGGGCATTTGGGTACCAGGGCCTAATCAGCTCAAGACTGAGGCAGGGAAGGGACATGGTGCCATAAAGTCTGTATCAGAGTAAATGACTCCAGAGGCACTAAAAGATCACTCCTACAGGACATCTGGGTGACTAGGAGAACTAACTTACTCACACACCAGAATCTACACTGCTTGGCAGAGAAGAGGCAGCAGCCTGCCGGAGCAGGCCTCTCAGGAAGAGGTGTAGAACAGCAGCCTTTAATGGCAAAGTCTAGAGCTGGGTCCTCTATAGGAGTGTGGCTTCTGCAAGAGGCCTGGGAACAGTGCAGGCTTGCAGGATCTTCTACAAGGATGATCAGGCAGCAGGAGGCCGGGCAAAAGGTAAATCAGAGTTTGTTACTTTCACCCCAAGTGGAGCTGTCTTCTGGGGGACCACATCTGTTACAATGGCTGCCCAACCCCTTGCCAATCATCTCTTCTGCTTATTTATTTATTTATTTATTTATTTATTTATTTGATCACTGTTTTGAAATATGGAGTCGGGGTACTTCCTTAGTCCACTCTGTGCTCCCAGTGGGATGGAAGACATCAGGCAGCCTCCAGGCCTCACCCTGACTAAACTGTATTTACCATCTCTCCTAGGTTAGCTCCAGCATCTTGAGTTTCCACAAAAGCTTCTTTTTGAGGGAAGAATTTCACCAGACGAGATAATCTTTACATTCCCTTTCCAAGTATAAACTCCTTCTATGGTCCTCTTAACAAAAATACAAAGATGCAAGCCATGATATTTCCATTACTGGTAACTAGCAAACGGCTGCTCGGGAGCTTCTGAAATTTTGGATTTCAAGTGTGTCTAGGCAGTTGCCTTTCACCAGTGTCTACCCGAGACCAGCGATTGTCTCTTAAAGTCCTGGACCAACCAAGCACCAATTCCTTTAAGGGCCGTCCCATTTGTTCTCTTCCCCATCCTCTTCCCCATCCAAGCACCAATTCCTTTAAGGGCCGTCCCATATGTTCTCTTCCCCAATCTTGCACAGCATCTCTTCTGGTTCTATAAGCCCACTGCTCATGATGCGAGATCCAGAGGCACCATCTTGACAGGCTCTTTCCTATCACTCTGGTATTTAAAACCACACTCCTGTTTTAAAGCTAATCTCAAACATCCAGCTCCCCTAGAAAGCCTTTTTGTCTGTACTTTTGTACCTATTTGAGCGCCACGATTGGTTAACTGTTTCATGACACTGGACTGCATGATAAGCAGACCATGACAACGGAGGCCCTAATGTGGCTCTAGCCCATGCTGAGAGTGCTCACCGCAATGCTGAGCTCTGCACTAAGGCTCCTTGCTGCATGAGTAGCAGCTATTGCTTCTTAGTCAACAAAGGCTGGGCTGTATCCATGTAACTTCTCTCATTCTGCAATCACACAGCATTAGCCTATCGAACAATTAAACCTCACCTAGCCTGTAAAGGTCTCTTTCCCTCAGAACACTTCCTTGACTCCTCAGCCCACAAGCTCGCACTTATTGCTTCGATCTCAGCTCTACAGTGACTCATCTCAGCCCTTATTAAACTCTTACTTGCTTATGGTTAATCTGTTCTTGTCTTGGTCAGACATTTTTGTTTGTTTGTTTTAAGAGATTTATTTTTTATTTTATATATATGGGTATTTGCCTATATGTATGTCTGCATACCATGTGTATGACTGCTGCCTTTAGAGGACCAGATCTCCTGGGACTGGAGTTGCAGCTAATTGTTAGTTGCTGGAAACCAAACCCAAGTATTCTGCAAGAATAACAAGTGGTCTTAACCCACTGGGCCATCTCCCTAGCATCCCCGAGTGGTTTTTGAAACAGGGACAATATCTTCCATCTTATAGTTATATTTTGGCTGTTGACACAGGGTTTCCCTATGCTGCCTAGGCAAGTCTTGAACTGGCAGCAATCCTCCTGTCCCAGCCTCCTGAGTGCTGGAATTATAAGGCCACACCCACTGTGCCCTAAAAGTATCATTCATTTTATATTCTCCATCACGCTACTACATTGTTCTCTAGTGTCTGTGAATTGGAATTGGTTTTAATTCACTGGAAATGGCTCAAGGAAGACCCTGGTTTATCTAAGAGACAGAACTTGATATACATTAAAAGGAAAAAAAAATACTGTACTAGGGCTCTACATAGTATTATGAAAATGCAAGTCAGACCATGACAATATTGTGCAAAACTTCTAACAGCAACATTCCACCCCCATTCTCCCAAGATCAACAGCACTGAGTGGAGGAAGATAGTTATTTCTGTGCCTTCAAACAAGCTTATTACTAACTCCAGGGTAGGGTTGCAGATTTCGGCATTTAAAGAGCATAAAGCATCAGCAGTTGGGGACTGAATGCCTGGTACACAACTGTGTGAAAGGACTATCTTTCACTTTCCAGTGCAGTATGACGCTTGGATCTGGATCCTGGGCTCAGTTAAACATACTAATCCGCATAAGACTGCTTTACCCCGACCAGCCTGCATAAGCCCAGCTGTCAGCAAGAAACTTCCAATTTCACTTCTTCAACAGCTTGCTCCTTGCTGCATTTGCAAAAGCAGTATGTAACGAAGAGGATGTTTTGCACCTTGTTTCACAGGTTTGGGTTGAAATGTAACTTCATACTTCTATTGTTTTAAAAATACAAACAGGATCTCAAGGTGTCCTGGCCTTAAACACTCCTGAGATGTCTGAAAGGGAAGAAGTCTGGATCTAAAATACACCAATCCCACCTCCCCCATCAGTTCTTCACCAGGTTGAAGGTGACCTCAACAGGCTGAGTTAGAGGACTGAAGAAGTCCTAATGGTAGTCTCCTCTCCCCAGAGTCTCAGACTGAGAGCAAGGCAGTGGTCACATTCCCACTCAATCTGTCTGTCCCTCAGATGTCAAGAAGAGGGACTGCTGGGGAAACCTTTTAGACAAAAGAAGGGGGGGGGGGAGAAAAAGGAGAGGTGGGGGAAGAAAAGAGAAAAAGGAACGGAAAGCACCAAGTCCAGCCCAGCCCACCCCCCCACAAAAGCAGGTGTGCTACGTGACTAGCTAGCCTTGTTGAGACTCGCGTGTCTTCCAGTCTTGGCAGGGACCACAAATGATAGCCTTACAATGCCCCACGATCACCCTACTACAACAGCCCCTTTGGGCTGGACTCCTGCCAGTGGCAATGGAGGTGGGACAGCAAGCTGCAGCAGGCTGAGGGCTTAGCCACACTGTTTCTCAGGTCACTGCAAAAGAGCGAGCTACTTCCTGTGGAGGAGAGCAGTCCAGAACACAGGAGACTGGGAAGAGGCTGGGGCCATGGGAAAGTAGAATCAGACCCAAGCCCCAGTCTTTCTGCCCTGGCAGTGTAGTCTCTTGTGTGAATAAATCTGGTGGTTAGAAAAAAAAAATGCTGTCTTCAGCTCTTGTGAAGCAAATGGAATTCTTTCTAGAGCAGATTCTGAAGCTGGCTATAGACGTCTGGGGAAGACCTGGGACTGCCACACACAAGCAAGCCCCAGCCTTGTCTCTATAAGCACATTTTACTCACATTCTTAAACCCATAGGCCCTCAAGGGGAACAGCACTCAGCTTACTGGGGACTAGTAAAGAAGGGGGACACAGGGGTGGGAGGAGTGATCAAAGGAAGCTGAGAAGGAGGTGAGCCGTGTTACAGTTCACAGTTTGCAAGTCAGAGCTGGCTTGAGGGGCCAAGTACTAGAGTGGGCCCACAAACACAAGCTCTCCCATACCTACTCCCTTCATCAACACCATTTTACTGAAACAACCAACCAACCCCCCCCCCCACACACACACATTTTTCTTACTCACCTTGAGATCTATTCTCATATTCTCAAAAGCCTATTTTCCTCATCAGACTATAAGATTTATTTAACAGAATGACAAATAGCCAACTGCATGCCAACAGAGCACCAGTCCTCCCACAGGCCCTGAGGCCACAGGGATGGCTGCCTGAACCAAGAAATATAACTTTCCCACAGTGTCCTGGTACCATGCAGCCCTGACATTGGGAGAGGCTGCAGGCCTGATGGCTTTGGAAGTCTTGAGTCTGCTTCTGCCTAGCAAGGGGGAGTAAGGCCATGAGCATGGGAAGAACATTTCTAACTGGGTGCTAGAACTACAGTGGCTGATGGCTTAGCCTTTGCTAAGTTCATAAACTATGAACTTTGTCTCAGGGTCAACAGCAGCTCTCACTTGGAGCTGGCCAAGTATTTAGGTGCTCAGGTCCTACCTTCAGTCTAACTAGTGACTTCTGAGAACACGTTCTATCTGAGCAGCTCTATTTTAGACAGTCCAACATGACAAGCAGTGTCTGGACACATGGAGGCAGTAAGGTCCAGGAAAAAGCTTGACAAGGA
Source organism: Mus musculus (assembly GCF_000001635.26). NCBI lineage: Eukaryota > Metazoa > Chordata > Mammalia > Rodentia > Muridae > Mus > Mus musculus. The sequence goes on from NC_000083.6 coordinate 84,265,706, forward strand.
CTTGGCAGCTGAGTACAGATATTAGCAGTTTTCAGTGGGGTCCACGCCTGTTCAGCTGTGTAGATGGATGGGTTCTCCTGACCTCTGAGGGTTACATCTCTGCAAATGCATAGGGACTTCACAGGGTTTTCCGTATTTAAATCCCAGATCCAGGAGTTTGCCTGAGAACCTGTTTTGTTGCCCTCTTTACACTGCACTGTGGTTTTAAGAAATAGTTGCAGTGCCTAAGTCAGTCTGGCCTCGCCCAGAAAAGGCTGATAAACAAACTGACCCAAGTACTGCCTGTTCTACTTTAGCCACATCTTAAAAGATGAAAATGTAACACGACCCTCTGGAACAAGGACCACATGAGGGTCCCTGGCTTCAGTGGACTTGGGAAGGCAAAGGCATTTATTTCTACAGCAGAGTCTCTCAGGGTGGGAGTTGACACTGGGAGGTTTTAAATCTTCCCCGGTGATTCCAGCATTCTACCCTGAGCATCAGGAACTATTGTTTGGAATGAAAACTTGCTACCAGCCAACCTGGCATTTGTTAGTGCCAAGACCAGGAGTCACAGTCTCCTGTGGGATCCTAATGGGAGAAGTGGCTGGGTGAGTACAGCAGTGATGTGTGTAAAGCACGCTCTATTAAAAGCAATGACCAGAGCCAGAGTGGTAGTGTCCCAGTGTCATCCCAGCAGTAGGAGGGCCGTGGCTGGCCTAGGCTAAGGAGCAAGGCTCTGTCTGTCTCAAAGTAAAATTAAAGCTATCACCATCCCCACTCTCCCAGGAGGAGGCTAGCAAGACAGAATGTGCAAACAAGCACACACAAAGAGACATAAAGCACATGGCTTGCTACCAGGATCTGAACAAGTTTTTGTTTGTTACCTGGCACCCCTGGCAGAGCACACAGTACACCCAGGCCCTAGTGGTACCCTGGGAAAGCCCAGGGAAAAGTCCTTATGAACCAGAAACAAAAGGTTAAAGCGTGTCAGTTACTGTGTTAAAACATTGAAAGTAAAAGTTGAAAACATAACCATACTTGTTTGCCTTATCTCTTGAACTTATGCCAAACTAAACTAGTGTTATACATAGGGTGTGTCAACACAGAAAAGTTAATTTTCTAATACCAAGAGCATTTTGAGATAAACTCATGGAATCATATATATTGATTGCTTCATCCAGAGCTTGGTACAAAGTAGGCATTCCAAAAATAACTTTTAAAAACCCTTAAACTTTTGGCAAGGTCTCCATGCACTGTTTGTGGGACGAGGGTCTCACAACGTACAGCAGCTGTAGCACTGCGCTGCCTCTCAAGAGACTTAGTCTGCTTTTAGAAATGAAACCTAAGGCCAGAGTTACAGACTGACTCCACACCACACGCAGCAATGAAGGCAAAGTAGAGCAATGAAGCCAATTATAGTGGCATATGCTTTTAATCCCAGCGCACTTGGGAGGCAGAGGCAGGTGGATCTTGGTGAGTTTCAGGAGAGTAAGAACTATATAATGAGACCAATCTCAAAAAACCCAGCAAAACAAACCAATAAGCCCAATCTCTCTCTCTCCGCCCCCTCATACATACACACACACACACACACACACACACACACACACAGGCATAGAGACACACAGAGAGATGCTTAAGCCCACTTTTCAACAAAAGATTCTTTTCCTAGTTAATCAAAAAGGCAAAATTAGGCAAAATTATTTTTTTTGTAGAGATGGATAGTGATAGGAAAAATCAACCCCCCAATTCCCCAAATTGAAAAAAAAAAAAACTCTGAAGAAATAATAGAGATTTTAGTTTTTGTTTGTACTTGCTATTTTTAAATGTTTTAAGTATGAAGTTACTATGTTAACCCCAGCACTTCTATCTCTTGGCTGTCCCATCACACGCTGCCAATGACAGCTCTACTTTCTGTGTCTATGAACTATCTGCTCAGCCAGCCATCTCTCGGGGTACCTCCATGTGGTGGCACAGGTCAGATCTCTCTTGCTGCTTGGGGATATAGCTGTGGCAGCGCACTGGCCTAGCATGTGGAAAGGCCTGGGTTCAATCCCTAGTTGAGGATGGGAACTTCTCTTTTAAAGATGGACTAATGTTACCATATGTATATAGCATATTTTGCTTACATTGTCAGCAATGAACACTGCTGTTCTGTGGTTTGGTGACCAGGAAGAACGTTGCTCTGAGCATAGCAGTACAACCATCGAAGCCTGCTTTCTCTTTCTCTGAACTTAGACGGAGAACTGCAGGATTAGATACTGATTCTATTTCCAGTTTTTAAGGAAGTGTGATACCATTTTCCATAGCAGCCATAAAGTTTTAAGTAATAATAATAGCAAATATTTTCATATTGCCAAGTGAAAAAAAGGAAGCTATAACTTTTATACTTAATAGAACCTTAGCTATGTTTTTTAAAAAAAGGAAAAAGATGATGTAACCACAGAGAACTGTGCTAAGAGTAGATTTCACTTTTATATTGTTTTTCAAATTATTTTTCCTTGCTATGAATGATAGCCAAGGAAAACCAGGGATGAAGTTCTGTAGAGAATGTTTCCCTTCGGCCATCCCATTCCCCACCCCAGAGCCCAGCAGCACACAAAGCTCACCTGCTTATCTTCTTCAGTTTGGTTTGTTTTTTTGAAACTGTTTCACTGAGTAGCTCAGACTGGTCTGAAATTTGCAACAGCCCCTTTGTCTCCGTACCCCTAAGTAGTAGGATTAACACACGTGTACCCACACACATGGTTTATGTCATCAAGTTTTCTAAAAGGAACATCCAATACATATTTACTCTTTTATGGCTGAGGGAAACACAAGATAACAAACCACTTCTGAAAAAACTGAAGCCCAATATAATTGTAATCCCAAGTCACAGCCAAGGTAAACAAGCCGTTTCCTCTGAGTCCTGCTTGAGAGAGCTTTTCAAAGTTCTTTCTGTTAGGGTGGAGCCTGTGACTGCTAGGACAGCAGAGCTGCAGCCTGAAGACAGCAAGCGCAGCAGGAGGACCATCCAAGGGGCCTGGACTGCACCCTGTTGTGGCATCCCTAGACAATGTTGTGACATCCCTAGACAATGTTGTGACATCCCTAGACAATGTTGTGACATCCCTAGACAATGTTGTGACATCCCTTCCCAGGACGGGGCTCATTCTGAATCTCACTTGCTTCCTGACCTGGGCAAGATTTCCACCCCACCGGGATCTGGTAACTGCTGCCCTCACACCGGGATCTGGTAACCGCTGCCCTCACACGGGGATCTGGTAACCGCTGCCCTCACACGGGGATCTGGTAACCGCTGCCCTCACACCGGGATCTGGTAACCGCTGCCCTCACACCGGGATCTGGTAACCGCTGCCCTCACACGGGGATCTGGTAACCGCTGCCCTCACACCGGGATCTGGTAAATGCTGCCCTCACACGGGGATCTGGTAAATGCTGCCCTCACACCGGGATCTGGTAAATGCTGCCCTCACACCGGGATCTGGTAACCGCTGCCCTCACACCGGGATCTGGTAAATGCTGCCCTCACACCGGGATCTGGTAACCGCTGCCCTCACACCGGGATCTGGTAACCGCTGCCCTCACACGGGGATCTGGTAACCGCTGCCCTCACACGGGGATCTGGTAACCGCTGCCCTCACACGGGGATCTGGTAACCGCTGCCCTCACACGGGGATCTGGTAACCGCTGCCCTCACACGGGGATCTGGTAACCGCTGCCCTCACACCGGGATCTGGTAACCGCTGCCCTCACACCGGGATCTGGTAACCGCTGCCCTCACACCGGGATCTGGTAACCGCTGCCCTCACACGGGGATCTGGTAACCGCTGCCCTCACACGGGGATCTGGTAACCGCTGCCCTCACACGGGGATCTGGTAACCGCTGCCCTCACACGGGGATCTGGTAACCGCTGCCCTCACACCGGGATCTGGTAACCGCTGCCCTCACACGGGGATCTGGTAACCGCTGCCCTCACACGGGGATCTGGTAACTGCTGCCCTCACACCGGGATCTGGTAACCGCTGCCCTCACACGGGGATCTGGTAACCGCTGCCCTCACACCGGGATCTGGTAACCGCTGCCCTCATACCAGAGGAAAGAACTGGACTGAGAAGGGAAGGCTGAGAAAGGGAGAAGGGAGGACAGGAAGGATTAATGAGCTGATTTCCATAAGACTCCTGACATCCTGGAATGAAAAGCAGCCTGCAAGAGCAAATGCCATGTTCTTTATTCAAACCACATTCCCACCCAGCCATTTATCATGGAAAAGTCCCCAACAACGTTGCTCAACCAGCTCATATAAATAAACCCTGATTAATCTTGTAAAGTATAAACACAAATGTATGACAAAAGTCTGTATGCTTTTAACTTCAGAGTTCAAATTTTAAAATTCACTTGATTATCTGTAGCTCCCATAATTTTTTTTTTTTTTTAAAAGAAACCTTTTGGAACAAAAGGACAGATAAATGGCTCGTGCCCTAAACCCTCGAGCTCACTGGACTGAATGAACTCAAGGATTGAATAAACTACAGGAGGAAAAATGTGTTACTGCCAGAACCGAAACAAACTGTTTGTTGTTTCTTCCTTCCTTTTTTTTTTTTTTTTTTTTTTTTTTGAGACAGGGTTTCTCTGTGTAGCCCTGGCTGTCCTGGAACTCACTCTGTAGACCAGGCTGGCCTCAAACTCAGAAATCTGCCTGCCTCTGCCTCCCAAGTGCTGGGATTAAAGGCTGCACCACTGCCCAGCAACTAAGTTTCTTTTCTTGGCAACAGTAATTTCTCATAGGTTACATTAGAAAGCTACAGAGAGGCCTCAGTAAGTCCAAGGCACATTTATCTTTCATATGTAAATGCCCAGGAATATAAAGGGGCCTCTTCAGCAGTTGACTCTGGAATACTCCCACAGTAACATCTTCATGGCAAAGCAGGGAAGAAAGTCAGAAAGGTTTTGCTCTGATAGGCAACTACCATGACCCTAAATGGGTTCATCTGAGCATTCAGTTGACCTGTGTAGACAAACATTTTCCACAGCAAGAGGCCCTCAGAGACAAGGCAGGCCCAGGACAGGTGATATTTTCATTACCTACATGGAGTTCTACGGTTTCCAACTCAGCCTGTGGCATTCCTCAATAATGTGGGTAATACAGAATGGCTCCTGCAAAGCTCTGGAATATCCTCAGCTTCTGCAGCACGATTTCCTCCCAAACTCTACCCTAGGCTCGAACACACCCTGATTAATACTTGTAAAAACCGTATGTTGGGGAGCAAGAGGAGGCCTGGCATTAGGAGCCACCTACTGAGTGGGAAGTTCACACTTGGATAAGAGAGCTGACTGTAGGAAGCACAACTGTGGCTTTCCTGTGCTCTGGGCAAGGAGGCAGAACCCAGTGAGCTCATGTGACTCAGGGCTGTATTTTCTAGGCTAAGGCTAAAGAAATCAGAGGAAAAAACCTCAGAAGGGGGTGGAGGGATGCTCACAATGACAAGGTTGATTGGACAACAGTGACAGGGACCATGGAGGATGTCTGCCAAGGTAGGAAGACCCTCTCCAGCTGAAGAGTGGCTGTGTAGAACTAAGACTTCTCAGCCACCTCCAGGCACTGAACAAACTGTGCCCGTCAAAGTCTGGCCTGTCCCTCCATCTTCTTTCTCATGCACCAAGAAGGAATGGCCTAAGGACTTCTGGTGCGCCTGAGCAAAAGGGACAGAGACTCTTCCCTATACAAGCTTCAGAGCCACGGCTTAACTCCCGACGAGGGTATGGCTAAAAATGATTTTCAGCAGACAATTCTTGGAGAGCCTCCATTTCCTGACCCCAGAACAACAGCTGGAAGATCTGTAAAGACAAGGCACAAATGCGACCCCAGGCCTCTGTTCTCTGGAAGTGTGTCTTAGGGAGGCTGAAGGCAATGGGCTACACAGAAGGCAAGCAATCTCACACTTAGGGAAACCACTGAGCAGCTTCCATAACCTCAGTGGCACTTTAGACAAAGAGGACCCAACCAGTGAGCACGCCCACAGTTAAGTATGGCCTGAGACAGTCACTACACACCCTATCACCACACCCGCCGTGGTGGACAGCCACCAGTGGCTCGCCACACTTTCAGTGTGACCTGCCCAGTTTCCTCTACCTCATGGAGGGTTATGGCATCATTTCACAGGGCTGTCTTAAGTACTACTGGCCTCTTCTTTCTCTCCCCCCCAACCCCCCAGACAGGTTTCTCTGTATAAGAAAGCCCTGGCTGTCCTGGAATCACTTTGCAGGCTAGGCTAGCTTCAAATTTATAGAGATCCGCCTGCCTGTCTCTTGAGTGTTGTGATTAAAGGCACGCACCACTGCCCACAACTGGCCTCTTCTTAACTACCTTTGCTAAAGTTAACTCCTACAGGAGCCTTGAAGAGACACTGTTCTACCAATATCTGGGGATCCAAAGATTTTGCACACAGTGTTAAGAGTTTTCTCTACACATGATAAAATGGAAGGTTGTTTTTACTCTTCACATCACTTTATATTCTAAGTTCCAGAACAAGCACATGTAAGACTGGCAAAACAGAAAGAAAAAAAAAAGAAAGAAAGAAAAAAAAGAAAAAGAAAGAAAGAAATAAAGAAAAGAAAAAAATGAAAAAAAAATAAAAAAGGTCCCCTCCACTTTTGCTGACATAAGCCGACTACCCATCGAATCCTGGCAAACTTCAGTTCCCTCTTCCATGCATGTTCTACCTTCTCTTCAGTGCCTTCAAGCACCCAAGGGTTTGTACAATGCAGACCAGCTAACAGTGTTGGGGTCTTGGCGAGGGTAAGCAACATCTGACTATTGAAATATATTAAACTCCTAGCACCAACGCTTAGCAATTTTAGAAAAATTGTCAAGAAATACTTTTTCACCACAATGCAAAGGTCTAAAATACTCCAAAAAGTCTGGAAACGACTGAAACCTCCTCACAACTTGAAAGAGCAACCCTCTAACACCACTCACCCAGTGCTGTCTCCTCATTCACGTGGGCTTTTACATACCTCATGGCCAGCCAGAGTTTGGCTTTGGTACAAGCAGTGACATCACTCAGCTCTTGCAGGAAATCTGCATTTGTTCTGTGTCTGCAGTCTGTAATGTAGGCTTGTAACAGATGAAAAACCTGAACCAGAAAAGAGGAAAAACAATACTTGGCTGTGAAAATGAGATTTCTTCAAAATGGTTCCTCAAAGGAAACGAACTCTGTCTCCACAAGAAAACAGGCTGGGGGGCTGGGGGCAGCCCAGGGTTGGGCCACACAAACCCATGCTCTGGGTCACTCCCACAATTCCCTAGACCAAGGATCACCGTGACCACATAATCATCAGCCTCGAGAGCTTCTTAGGTAGAAACAAGAAGTGGAATTACCTTTATGTCAGCAATCTTACAAGAAACTACACTCCAAGTCTGCACAGGAAGGAACTATGAGTCTGTGTGGCTTAGACATATACTTGGGTTCATAAGGCAGTGTGGGCCAATGAGATAGGAACAGCACAACACACCTGTGTAGAAGCAGGCAGTACTGTCTGTAAACAAATCTCTGAAACTTTTCCTTAGCAGTCAGAAGGGACAGCAGTCAGATGTGGCATACACTTGACACTTACATGACAGTTATATACCAGGAATTAAAAGCAGAAAGATCAGAGCCTGATGTCTCTCAAGTGTTTATATGTATGATGGTGGCACTGTTTGGCCACACAATCTAGACCACTGTGCCCCTGTGAGGAGCACAGATCTTTGGGGAACAATGAATGAGACAGAGGGTTCTCTGGCCTGAAAGCCTCAATGGCACACAATTCCTTTGTTTGGTTGGTCACCTACATAAGCATATAAGGATGAAGGAAACAAAGTGCCAATAAACACATAAGAAATTTAAAATGTTTTCCCTTTTCTTTTCTGTTGTATCCTCTGCCAGCAGGGCTGGCACACAAGCTGCCACATGTGGCTTTATGTGGGCTCTTGGGATAAGTGCAAGTACTTTACTTATGGTACCACCTCCCAGGCTGTGCCTCAGTCTTAAGTGATAATAATAGCAAATATTTTTACATTGCCAAGTGAAAAAAGCAAGCTATAAGGGCCTCTTGCTGTTTGTCTACACAGGTCAACTGAATGCTCAGATGAACCCATTTAGGGTCATGGTAGTCACCTGTCAGAGCAAATTCTTTCAGACCTTCTTCCCTGCTTTGCCATGAAGATGTTACTGTGGGAGTATTCCAGAGTCAACTGCTGAAGAGGCCCCTTTATATTCTTGGGCATTTACACATGTGCCTTGGGACTACAGCTGGAGTCACAGGTCAAGATTCTCTCCCTGCTCTGCCCTTTTTTAGATAAGAACTCAAGTAGCCCAGGGTGGTCTCAAACTCCCAATGTAGCTAAGGATGGCCTTGAACCAGTTGATCCTCCTGCCTCCTGAATACTGGAATTACAGGTGTATGTCACCATGCCTAGTCTACTGTTTCTTGGAAGGGTGAGTCTATGGGAGTGTGGGCCCAGCCCCTGTATGCACACTGAAGCGCTTTCTCTAACAAAGGACCTGCTCTTTCAGGAGCACAGATCAGATGCTGCTGCCTCACCACAGCCTGCAGGGACCAAACCACCCGGCATAGAGCCTGGAGAACTGGGCTGGCCGGGGCTTCTGTTCCTATGCGGTGACTGCCAGAGGGAAAAATACCTCCCTTGGTCTCAATCCCCACTGTCCCAAAAGAGCTGGCAAAGTCACTAGGCCTTGCTTTCTTTTCTCCACAGCTGCACTAAACCAACCACCAGGGCTTTCATGTGTCACAGCGCTGTAATTAATCAGCAGACACCAGCAAAACACACGGCTGTGGAATTTACTTGTCAAGAGAGCTGTGAGGTTTCAAATGCTTCTCATTTAGAAGCAATCACTTTAGAAATAACCCCCTGTGGATGTTTAAGCCCTGGCCTGGATTTGCTCACCTTGCTTGGCAAAAACAAGACTGTTTTTGAAATGCTTGGTAGTTCTGGCTTATGAATGTCAGCCTACAGGCCCATCAATTCTGTCACCCTGGGCACACACCAGACAACAACTGCAATCCCAGTAACTCACCAAGGACAGAGAGTGATATGTCTGTACCTGACCAATGTACACAGAGGGGCATGTAGGCAAACCTGGTAGACATAAGCAAGTATAAGAGGCAGTGCAGTACAAACCGAGCCGAGCACTTGTTAGAGAAGCAGAGGAGAACAGAGCAGGGAAGGAAAGGAGACAAAGCAGATGGAGAGGCTTGCAAACAAACATGAAATAGATTAGTATTTCTGAGAAATATTAATGAAAAGATTTGAATGCACAACCATCCTCACATGACATTTGAAGGACTCAAGACAAATGAGATAATCATTGAGTGTGACGCTCAGGGAGGTCTGGATGGAAAGAGCCACTTGTCTCTCGGTTCTTGGGTTGGCAGACACAAGGCCACTTTTCTCTCCTTCCGCATTTGCCTACAGTGCTGGTACTGAGTGTGGTTAAACCCAGGCCTGGGATGACTTGCAAACAGTAATCATAGAGAAGTTTGAGCTGCCAGGCCAGTGAAGGAGCAGGACTCATCAGACACACCAAAGTGCTGACAAGCATACTGCCAGTTTAGGGGCCCAAGTGTACAACAGCATTCAAATATCCAGTCCACAAATACTTATTAAGCAAGTGTTATTACCAGATAGTGCCCTGGTAACTGCAGCAGAGACCAAGCAGCAGGGCTGCTCCCTCCCTCCTGCCTCTTTCTCCTGCTCCCCCAGTTTGGGTTCTAGTCATGAGGATTAGAGATGTGAGAACCCAGCAGCCTCCCTGATGCTGCATGCCACTGACATCACCTGCCTGGCTTCCCATGATCTGCTGTTTGTGAGTCCAGTACATGGTAGGAGCTCAGCAGCACTGAGTGGACCGACCATATGCTGGGGTTTAGTGTCTCTACTGACAGGAGCTGTCTCAGGATACAGTCCCGCCTGGAGCCTGTACACTTAGGTAGGTACCACCTTTGTGTTCAGGGCTGACACGTGGCTGGAAGATACCTTTCTCCTCTATTCCCTTGACTCCTGATGTGATGGAGACTGCAAGGTTAGACAAATAGTAAGACTCCAATCACATGGTACACACTCTGAGGGCAAACATGGTTGTAAACCAAGGGACTACCTATGTATATCTTTAGATCAACCAAGTTAACCTCTGTTTCCTCATGTTAAATAGAGTAAGACAGTAGTCTCCTCCGTCTTTTCAATTATTATTCTAGTGTGTGTGTGATGGCACATGTGTAGAGGTCAAGGAACATATTTTGGGGATCAGTTCTAGTGATGGAACTTAAATTGTTAAACTCGCATGACAAGTACTTTTTCCTGGCTTGGCTGAATCATATTGTCAGCTCAGTGGCCCTCTCTGTAGGACACATTCCAAGGCACTGGTGGGTACCTGAAACCTTGGTTAATATAAACCTTACGTAAGTGTATTTTTCCTCTATACATATACACATCTATAAAAAGTTTAACTTTCAAACTAATCACAACAAAAGCGAAATAAAACAGAAAACAACAATATACTATAATAAAAATTACTTAAATTTATTTACTTCAATTTTGGAACTCCCCCCCCCCTTTTTTTTGGATTTTTGAGACAGGGTTTCTCTGGGACTTACTCTATAGGCCAGGCTGGCCTCAAACTCAGAGATGTCCCTGCCTCTGCCTCCACAGGGCTGAATTTAAAGGCAAGTGCCAGCACAACCAGTTTGAACTTTAATATCTTTAGACTGCAACTGACAGTGATTGAGCCTTCAGGAGGAGCTAATGGGAACAGAGAGATCTCTGCAATCTGTGACTAGAGAGATATATAATGTTTATTACATACACACACACACACACACACACACATATGGACACATGTGCACTCACATATCTACATACAATTAAAAAAAAATCTTTAAAAGGTGTTTACTATTCAATGGTGGTTGGCTAATTTTAACAATGAACCACACTAATAAAAACACTAATAGTAGGAGAAAGTTAGGGGAGAGGAAAGGAATATACATGGGAATCTTTGTACTACCAACACAATATTTTCATAAATCTACCATTGTCTTAAAGTAGATCCTAATTTAAAAAATGTACTGGGACTGGTCAGAGATCAGCATGGTGTGTGGGTCAGGATGAGGAAGACCTCACTGGCAATGTGATGGAATTGATCCTGTCATGTGGCCAGCAGAGCCCTCTTCAAAGGAAAGACTGCGGGGATGGGAGCTGTAACTTGCAGGGAGATATCAAGGGCTGCTTCAGATAAGACAGGGGGTCCAGGATCATGCCAGAAGTCCAGTTAAGAGGTGATGTGTTGAACCAGGGGCTAAAGACTATTAGCACGTGGGCTATGAGTGCTTCTGTAAAAACATTTAGAAGCTGGGGGGCATCATATCAGCATCATCCCTATTTTCAACTTCTTTTGAAACTCAGAAGGTCCACTTGTAGTGGACCTAACAAGTCACAAGTGACCCATTCATAGCTGAATGGGAGGAGCTACTTACTGCTCACTACTGCTAAGGGCATATTAATGCCATTTGTCACTGCTCATTTTTCTCAACTTTGGGACATCAAAACCAAAATGAAATATTTACAAAGTACAAGAATGTATGAAAGGTGTGACATCAAAGGGTAGGCAGAGAGGGCATGAGTGTGAGTGACTCCTCTAGGTTTCTGACCAGGACACACTCTGATCTTGTGGTACCCTCTAAGAACCACAGCTGAACTCTAGTGTGGTGAGTAGAGAGGAACACTTACGTGGGAAAGCCCTTCTTGGGCTGCCAAGTAGGGTGACAGCTGGAAAAAAGAAGTTGGACATCAAAAAGATATTGTTAACTTGGGAAGCTGGGCTACCTTAGGATCATGATCAGAAGGGCAGCCCCAGCCGTCTGAGAGTGGTGGGCGGGGACTGCATCAGTCTGGATTCTCATCTCATTTACTGAGATGTGGGGTAGGGAGCATCTATGTGATGGTTTCTTTAGTCAGTCATTTACTGCACAAAACAGCAAATCTTTTGAGACCGAGACAGCGCTCTGTGTATCTATTAACCTTAGAGCAGAGGATAGTTTGCCTCTAGGCACAGCAGATCCCTAAAGTGGACTCAGCAAGGAAAGAAAAGAGAGGACGAAAGCGTTGCTGCTGCATGAGAGCCATGCCTGACAGTTCAGCTACTTGATGGCTCCACTGCCTCACGGCTCAGCTGGCAGAGACCCTTATTACACCAACCAGGGAAGGTAAGTTCAGACCCCAGGCCACAGTGGAAGGACAGAAGTGACTCCGTGAAGTTATTCTCTGACCTTCACATGAATACCATGGTACCCCAGCCCCCTAACATCACATATACATGCAACTGCAACAACAACAACAACAACAACAACAACAACAACAACAACAACGGAAGGAAGGCAGGCAGGCAGGCAGGCAGGCAGGCAGAGAGAAAGAACAGTTACAAAGACTCTGCTTCCATCAGAAAGAGGCAGAATGGATCACAGTTGGCAGCAGCATGCCCTGACTGTCCCAAGCATGGCTGGTCAGCCCTGCCCTAAAGAGGAGTCCATGAAGGGGCTGTACTGAATGAAGGTCAGGGGATCCTGTATTTCTTACAATGAAAAAGTAAGTTGTAATGAGGCACCACATTGAGAACCTGGACACAGGGTCACCCTCTACCCAGACTCTAAACCCAGAGAGACCCTGGGGGATGGAGGTGAGCAGGCATCTGTGGGAAGCATGTGGTCCATTTGGGCAGCCCAGGATCTTAATAAAAGCAGCTCTACAGTATGAATGTAATGCATGCGGAATAAATGTCATGCGGCTAAGAAGAGTCATGAGGCACTGCCCTGAAAAACTCTTACTGCCTCAGTAAAGTATGTCTGGCTTATGCGGCTTTACTAAAATAGTGACTTGTGTGAGACAAGATCAAGATGATATACGGCTGTTTGGGAAAGCAATGCTGAGACGGGCTTCTCCTTCACAGAGTGTGGCTTTCAGACCAGTTTCCTCCCTTTAAAATCAACAGCAGCTGAGCTCAGAAGCCAGCAGGCTTGAGCAGTCATAGGCAGGGTTAGGCAGGCCATGGAAAAGGCCAACTCCAGTAGGACAAAGGATAGTCATCTCAAAGGTCAGACCTAAAGGGGTGAGTGGACAAACCCATCAGTGATCCTAAACTCTAATGATCAATGCCAGTCCATTCACTTTTACAACTGGATTCTGCTAAAGAGTAAAACAAAACAAAACAAAGTAAGTCCAGCCTTTCCCCTGCAGCATACAGACTTGGCGAGCACTTTGCGCCCACTCCACTCAGGCCAGTATGCCACCTGCATCTGCCTTCCTGCATTACTCTAACCCCAGCTAAGTCACTGCCACATTTTTCCAAACTTTATGTTTACACAGGATTTTATTTCGGCTGTTAAAACACCTGCATTATTTTTACGGACTTAATAAATGATCTATGCCGGGAATGTATAGCATCTATCGAGTGACGTCGGCTCCTCCCCCTTTTCTCAACTCACTGGTCACACAGGCAAACACTGTTCAGCCTGTAGTGGGAATGTGAGTATTTATTCTGTCAACTTAATTCATACAAACAGAACTAAAGACAGGCCGGCAAGCTGAAGTACTTTATGGCTTGAAGTCAGACTGAAAAAGGGGGTAGTAGGGGAATGGTTGAGAAAAGAATCTAAACTTTTGAATTCACAGAAACACTCCTCTTCACATAATTGCTGGAAGTGGAGATAGCAAACACTTCAAAGGCAGACCGCATACGTGTGCATGCATGCATTTGTGTGCGTGCATGTGCCTGTGTCTTGGGAAAGCCAGGGAGAAAGCCCAGTAACATCTGTCATTTCCAGTCACTTTAAGGTTGGCCAGGTTGCAGGATTGGTTTTCTGCTTCAGGCATACTGACTGAAGCCTCAGGTAGACCAGTTTCTCAGGAGAACCCTTCTTATTGTTTGGGCTTGGTGGGCACATGTATTTGCCTATGCCATTTGTAGAGTCCAATGAAGGGGCTCTTATTGCCAGTAACACCTGTCACAGACCTTAGAGGAGTGTGGGCTCTAGGCAATATCTTAATGACACTTGAGTTCCTTAGCTGGGTCATCCTCAAGAAGATCTTGTGCTCTTTTCTGGTCTTCTTGGTACCAGTTATGCCTGTGGTGCATATACATACATGCAGGCAAAACACTCATACCCATGAAAACTAACAAAACAAATAGCAACCAACCAAACAGAACTAACCCATAAAAATAACAGATAATTTGTTCAGTTGAGACACAGGGAGAGGTATGTTGGTGGTAGCATAAATGAAATAAAATTAATCAAGAATGAGTCACTGCTAAAGTCAAGCGACACCACTAAAGAGTCTTATATTACCTGTTTATACCTGAAAGCGAGGGGAAAGGAGAAAGCACTTAGCAGGCAGGGCAGGCAGATCTCTACAATAAGAATGACTTATTCAATAAAATAATAGAAAACAACCAACCAGGTCTTTGTGATATACATTAGTTGGATCCCTACCTATTGTATGGAGGACAATACAAACCCCCCAAAACCAAAAATGCAAAACTATAAAAGAAAAATAGGATAAAGTATTTGTTAATTCATCTCTCATTAACAAAAATGAAAATAATTAAATTAAATATGCACTTAGGAAGCAGAGGCAGGCAGGTGTCTGAGTTAGAGGTTAGCCAGAACTTCACAATGAGACTGTCTCAAAGAGAGGGAGTGGAGGTTAGATTTCTAAACCTCCCTAATTTATGCATCATTAGAACTGCCATAATTTTTTTATGGTGGCCTCTAGACCAATGGACATATCTAATGCTTTGAATTCATTAGGTGGGTAGGTTCAAACGACCCAAGGAACACAAAGTCTTTCAGGGCTTCTGCATCTGACTGCCTTCTCACAGGGCCACTAATGGGATGTATGTGTCTACCATGTCCCACGCCCTGCGCTCCTCTCCTTGCTGTTCCACCTTAGTTCTTATGACACATACTTTCTATCACAGCAGCTACCCATGTCAATCTTACAAAGACATGGCGAGAGCTAATATCTCAAATTCTACTTTGAGCTGGTAGTTCACACGCCTGACAGAGGTCCAGCATCACAGTACTTTCTCCCTCAGTTTTAAAACATCCTACGCCTTGGCCCACCACTTTGGGAGCTGCAAATATTTAGCAAAGAATATAAATAATGTACAGATGAAATAGAAATAGCCAATACATATGAGAAAATGTTAATGCCATTACGTTAAAGGACACACAGACACAATGTTTAATGGAAACAGGAGGCTCAAGGGCTATGCCATGTCTTTCCACCCTGCTCTCACTCATCACGTCCCCTCTTACCATTGTCTACCTCTTGGACCTTAAACAATCTATTTTTAAGCCAAAGTAATTTGACAAAGAAATTTTTTGAAAGGGTAAAACCCAATTGATAACTAAGAAAATAAACATGAATTCATCAGTGAGTTAGAAACTTACTGGCAGAGCCACGTTTTTGCACATATAACCTATTATACCTTGCCGGGCGGTGGTGGCTCACGCCTTTAATCCCAGCGCTTGTGAGGCAGAGGCAGGCGGATTTCTGAGTTCGAGGCCAGCCTGGTCTACAGAGAAACCCTGTCTCGAAAAAACCAAAACCAACCAACCAACCAAACAAACAAACAAACTTATTATACCTCACAACAGGAGCTAGGCAAAACAACTCCAAAAGCTTTCAAAATGGAAAACATGCACTTTCTCCATTCTCACAATGTCCTAGGTGTTTCTAGGTGTTTATTTTGCAGCCACACTTCCAGATATCCATGTTCAAGAATGATATTGATTGTAAAGTGAACAATTTGAAATTACTGACACAGAACCAGCTGGAGAAGCTGTGGATATTTCTGTGAGTAGTCATAGCCAAACTATACAGCTGTTAAGAAGAACTGTGGGTTTACACGTACTTAATTGAAACAGCTCTAAGTCATACTGCTAAATTAAAAAAGAAGCTATAAATGCTATGATCATATTTTTATTCCTGTCAAATTATCAGTAGTGGAGCCTGGGATTTTACATTTAATATGGTAGATTTCTGCTATCTAATCTAATCTATGTATTTATTTTATTTTTTTGGGACAGGGTTTCTCTATGTAGCCTTGGCTGTATAGGAACTTAATCTGTAGACCAGGCTAGCCCTGTCTCTGCTTCCTGAGTACTGGTATTAAAAGAACATGCCACCACTGTTTTTTCTTTTAAAATAATTATAAACCCATTTAGTTTGTTAAATGTGGCCTGCATGCCTTCTGCCAAGTTTCCTCCAATACTAACAATTTACATAATCAAACGTGGAAACTTTATCTGAGTGTACAAGCTCATGTTTGTAATCCTTTTGGAGGTAGAGGCAGGAGATTAGGATCTTAAGGGTATCTTCAGCTACAAGTATGAGGCCAGCCTGGGCCTCAAAAAAATCAGCCAAAGAAAACAACCCCCAGAAAATTCACACAGCAACAGTGCTCGTCACCTTAACCAAGAGGTTAGCATTTTATATGTGCAGAGTGTATGGAGGTCACCTGATCCCAGGGTTAGATCTGCAGAATCAAGAGACAGTACTGTTGGCCTATCAAACCAATGACTTCAAGATATACCGGGGGGGGAGAGGGGAAGGGAAGGAGGGAGGGAGGGAGAGGGAGAGAGAGAGAGAGAGAGAGAGAGAGAGAGAGAGAGAGAGAGAGACCCCAGAATGCTAATTACTAAGACAGATAGCCATGTGGTATTTTTTTTTTACCAAGAGATTAAAAAAAAAATCAAAGAAAACGAACATATCTCAACTGCTCAGAACAGGAGGCTCTGCAGACATCCTACAGAGTGCAGCAGTCAGATCCTGCTCCCACTCTTTACCTTCTGTCTTCGTCCACGTGGCTCAAACTCACTATGTAGCTAGGCTGACCTTGAACTTGAGTTCCTCCTGCCCTCCTGCCTCAGGGCCCTGAGTACTGGGGTGGGAAATGTCACCACCTGGCTCCTGGACTTATCCTTTGAGTCCTATGCCCAGTGGTACTTGAAAACAGGTCAGGAAAAGGCACCAAGGCGAGATGTGGGCAGCAGCATTCTTGAGAGCTACACTGGCATATCCAACATTGTGTCTTTAGGAAGCAAGGCTAACAGAAATGAAAAGCTCCTATGTTAACATACACTCTCTGGATTTTAAAGCAGCTGTAACATTTCCCTTCTAAAAAGAATTTGTGCCTCAGAAAACAGTTTTTACATTTAGCATCTCGTCTTTAGGCTGATTAGTGAATACTATCCAAGCCACCCAGTTAGGGACTTGGACAAACTGCCGTAGGAACTCCCATAAGGCCCTTCAAGCATGCATGTGGGCCAGAGTCAACGTATGGAGGCTGCTAGAATCCCTTGTCCTGGGGTAACAGAGACTCCTCTTTTTGAAAACTGAAAATGAAATTTCTTTTTTTACATGCTGTCAGTTGCAGTTTATTTCAAAGGTCATCAAAGTAAACAAAACGGAGAGGCTAAATCTTTAAAAGTCAAAAAGTGACAACTGTTTATAAAGTGACTGTTTATATTTCACATGGAGGAAGGAAAAGTATGATTGCTCCAAGCCCCCAGGAATGGAGATGCGGGCAGCGTCCCCTCCCCACCCCCAGGCTGTTTGCTTCTTTGCCACTCAGCACCTCCAGCATCTGCAGCACTTTGGCAGGAGTCTGCATTAAGCAGGTACTGTCTCAGGGCCTCTGAGTCTTTCTTTCATTGACAGCTGTGTCTCCACAATCCCACCATGCACTAGCTCAAATCAATGGGGCAGGCACAGTATGGTCTCTCTCTAACCTGAGCCCAGCGTCACTGGAGGACACTTCCATTCCGAGGGATTCTGTGCGATCTTCCTGAGGGAAAAGGTCATTGCAGTGACTCCCTGTGTGCCTTCTTTCATCTCAAATAATCAGTTGGCTGCGCTGACAATGAACTCTGGATGGTCAGCATGCACGAGCTTGTACATGGATTTCAACCTGTGATTAGGTGTTTTCTGTGATAATGAGACCTGGATGCATTGCAATGACCACCTAAGTGGCACTGCTGAACGAGTAAATCAAGGGGGCAAGTCTGGGTTTGGTGTAAAGACGTGCTGTCTTTCCTACTTGTTCACAGAGGCTCAGTTCGCTAGCTTCCTCTGGGAAGTCCCCTAACCATGCCAGGTCACAAGCACCCCCTCATCCTCGTGCCCCGTATAATGTGTTATCTGCACCTCCCCTGTGCCACCTCACCCGTGTCACCTGGATTACTATTTATCCTATTATGTAAACATCTCCAGCGCAGTCTTCCAGGAGTGAAAAAGGTTTGATTTTAAGGCTAAGGGCATTTCCATGTGGGCTGAGGTAAGCAGTGCTCACAGGTTAACGTAACTGTGTAAATGGCAAGACTTGCAACATGGTGGCACACCTGTGTAATTGCAGGAAAGGAAGGACGCCCGTGAGTTCAATGCCAACCTGTGCTACATGGCAAGGTCCTGCCACTGAAAACAAAGAACAAAGACTCTCCAAATAGGCGAGTAGGGAAGTCTTCAGTACGCAAAGTTCTGTGTGATGGGCAACCGGCCTATCCTCCTGACTTGCTGACAAGTCACATTATTTACCTTAGATCCACTGAGGAAATTCCAAATCTCCTCTCTGAATCCACTGTAACATCTGGAGCTGTTATCCTGGCAGTACTTGCTGGATGCAGGGCTGGGGGAGCACAGCCTACAAGAAGGTATCACCTGCCTCCCAGCCCCGAGCACCGGGCCTCCTGGCCTGCTCTCTGTTACTGTATTGCTGGGAGGCTATGAGGAGCAACTTGGGCAAGGTTTAAAGTTAGTGCGGATTTTTACATAGACAAGCCATCTCAGCCAGTTTTGGGAACAAACTGCAATGAGACAAGAAGACATCCTTCTTGGTTCGCAACAGATTTCCTACTGAGAAATCTGTGGCTTGGAATCAGAAGCCCTAAATCTACCTTGTTACTCCTGGAACATCTGGCATTGTCTAGGCATTTCTGCTTGTCACACCCTTGAAAACTACCAGTACCTAGTGGTCTAGGCAAGGGATCGTGGCAAGGCATAGCACAACCTTTCAGAACAAAGAAGCATCGAGGCTAAAATGGAGGAGCACTGAGACAAACAGCTTTGGAGAATTGCCAAGCCAGAGGCTCCAGGAAAGGACAGGCTGGTGACCGAAGGAAAATGTCTCATCTTTGAGTTTTATTTTCTTCACATATAAAATGGAGCTCAGAAGACAACTCATGTCGTGGGGTAACATGAGGTCTAAAAAGTAGCTGCTGTCAGAAGAGCGTGGTGATCGAGCTTTAACAAGTCTTTCCAACCAACAAATGCCACATAGGCTTAATTTTTCTGGGCAATATATGACTCCTCTTGAAATAGGTCTGAAGAGGAAACTGGCCCCACCCCCGGCCACTGACTGTTGCTGCTTGTTTATGCTTGTCTGTTTTCCTCAGCGGGGACTGGTCAGGGGACGTGTTGCCCTCCCAGGACTGCCCTTCAGCAGCGTTCCCCTAGTGCACACTGGTAAGTTCCCAAGATACTGTGCTTTCAGTCAGCCATCAAACCAGAGTTCCTGCCAAATGTATGGCAGAGGCACAAAATAATGAATATCCCTTTGGTGCTTACAAAGTATGGTTGTTAGAAGTTTGTCCTTTTTTTTTTTTTTGTAATAGCTAAGTTCCTATTCTTAGGCTGGGTGGAAGCAATCAGGCTCTTTCTTTTAAGATGTGAAGAGAAAATACAGCATGGAACTGTGTGAACACTTCTAACCATTTTCCCCCCTAGTACACTCTTTAAAGTCTCTGCTTACAGAAATTCTCATCTCCCTAAAGTATGTGGCACTACAGAGATGGTTCTTATGACCCTCCAAAGGATCTGCACTGCTTCCAGAGTCCATTTTCTTGTCATTTCTGATTTACAGTACATATGAATTTTATAGCATCATGAAAGGTGAAGTCAGTCAGTCAGTCACACACACACCCCCCTACACACACCCCCCTACACACACACCCCTACACACACACCCCTACACACACACACACAGACACACACACCCCTACACACACACCCCTACACATACACACCCCTACACACACACCCCTACACACACACACACCCCTACACACACACACACCCCTACACACACACCCCTACACACACACACACACCCCTACACACACACCCCTACACACACACAACCCTACACACACACACACACACACACACACACAGACACACACACCCCTACACACACACACCCCTACACACACACACCCCTACACACACACCCCTACACACACACACACCCCTACACACACACACCCCTACACACACACACACACACCCCTACACACACACCCTTACACACACACACACACACACACCCCTACACACACACACACACACACACACACCCCTACACACACACACACACACACACCCTCTCAAACACTGTCTGCTTTCAAAAGCAGGCACCTCACAGCCACGTGAGGTAGAATGGTACATGCCAGGGGCTAAGGGGTTGGAGAACAGGGAGCTGTTTAAGGGGTGAAGAGTTTCTGGTCCTCATGGACATGCGCATACACTTATACAGACACATATACATAAGTAAAAAAACAGATCTTTAAAAGACCCATTAATAGTTGACTAAATAAAGCACCATCCAATTAAGAGAATAAAATACTCCAAAAATTCAGCATTGTGTGTGTGTGTTGAAGCTCTCAGCTGTTGTCGCTAGAATGCAGTAAGTGCTCGATTATTATTATCTGCTGGCTCAGTATCTTAAAGAACCTCACAATCAGTTAATGAAAATGAAAATAAAAACCTGGGGCTTGTATGTTGGCCTGAAAGAAGGCTTAGGGATCTGATTAAATTTCTAGAAACTTCTACTTGGTTCAACTGTCCAAATTTCCCAGAATCAACCTCCTTTTGTTCTTCATACACTGCTGTTTGACTAAGTTCTCTCTCCACTACCATTCTGGGAGGAGTTCAGAGTTAATGATTGGCATCGGACAATTCATTACAAAACCTAAGCAGCAGGTACTCATAGGGAAGGATACACAAAATGCCCTTCTCAGAAAGGAATGCAAGTTTTACACTGAGCACTGCAAACGTTCAACGATGCTCATTTGAAAATATAGTTATTAAAAATATAATGTCCATTCTAGATTAAGCCGTAAATGAACGAAATGCAATAGAAGAAATTAGAAGCCCAAAAGACATGAAATATCATGTTTATATAATGCCCAAAAACAAAAGGAAGCAAATTTACTGTAGACTATGGAATACAAAATTTCAAAAGGTGTATCACAGTTATGTTCAATGTTACAGGTTTTCCAAAAGGATGAAAGAATTCTCCATAAAACAAAAAGCTTTGAATGTAAATACTGACTAGTTCCCATGATAAGATTCACCTCTGAAACTCAGTAGATTGCAAAATCAATGCATAGACAAAGTTATTTATAAAACTCTACTTCCCATCAACTTTAGCACAATGCCAACTAACAAGAACAAGATAATGTTTCACTGTGCTATTTAATACCAGCACTCAGGACAAGGTAAACAAGACAGCAACCAAAGAATGATCATCACTATTAAAGAACACAATTAATGGACACTACATTTCTGCTTTGAAGTCAGTGCTGATAATCACACCCATACCATATTCCTTTAGGGCCACTGTAATTTCAATTGTGCCAAACATTCTATTCTATACAGTGATTTGAAGGTAGATTTTAAAAATATTCCCTTTGTTTTCAACTCAGCACATGGCTCATTACTTGAGGAAATCTTTAGATAAAGGATATCCTCTCTAGTACAAAGTAGGTCACCACCGAATCAGAGAACACACTTTCTAAACTAAACCCTGACCACTACTCCTAGGTAAAGCTTTTTTTTTTTTTTTTTTTTAAATGCTTCACGAATTTGTGTGTCATCCTTGCGCAGGGGCCATGCTAATCTTCTCTGTATCGTTTCAATTTTAGTATATGTGCTGCCGAAGCGAGCACGGTAAAGTTTTTAAAAATGTAAATGTGAAATGAAGTGTACAGACAGGCCTCTGAGTCTTGACACACCTAATCAACTCCATAGCATAAGGCTTGTGTAAACACTGCAGTTGAAAGTAAGGTAGATAACATGCTTTCTAAGCCCTGGCCAAGGGGCAGAAACTTCCCAACACCATCAGTCTCTAACAGTTGGTCCTGGATGCTCAGAACACAGGAGGCAGTGGTGCTCACTTGTCTGTTAAGGGGAGGAGTCTCCTCTGCATTAAAAAGGGTCCAGGAAGAAAGTGTTATGAAATATGAATACAGAAGAAAAATCCAAATTGTGAGTCTTCTGAGGCCACTGAGTGTGCCTTCAAACTTTGATTCTTTTCCGAATTCACTCTTTAATATATCAGCTGTTTGACAAAGTAAATTAGACCTTTGAAGTTTCTCTGTCAAACTTTTACTGACTGTGGACTGAATTAATTGTTTGTTCACACACAATTGGCCACTTAATTGCAAGGGTGTTTGCTCTCACTTTCTGCTGTGCTAGGAAGTCACTTGCCATTTCCAGGCTCTGTGAATTTTCCCAGTTGTCCCAAATACCTACTCTTCTTTCCAAGGCCGGGTCGACTAGAAGAGCCAGACCTGGAATGTACAACTCATGTTTTTCTGATGGTTGAGATAACTGAACCCCAAGTGTTGGTTTTGTTACCACTCATCCAAGCATATCTCCCATCTTCTGGCTGTTTGTTGGTTATCTTCTTACAACATAAAATCCCTTCAAAGTGCTCAGCTAAAGAAGCGTGTGCCCATCAATACAAGTGTCTAAAACCAGAGTCGTAGATATGACAAAATAACGAGAAAGTTCCCAATGCATTAGAACTCTCTTCAAATACGAATCTATTCAAAGGCGCTAACTTACTACTTCATACAGTCAGTAATGAAAACAGAACCAAACACAACAAAAGCAGGGGCTCAAGACAGCTCAGTGTTCAAGCACAGGCTTCCGTGTGTGAGGCTCAGTCCCCGGCACCAAACAGCAAGCAAACATCCATGACTAATAGCCAGTATTTCTGTCTTTAACCTGAAGATGATTGGAAACTATTGAGGAAGGCAGCTTTTTATGGAGTTCAAGGATCAGAATTAAACATACACGTGACACACACAAAACATCAAAACCAAACTCCTAAAGCAGCAACAAGATTTCCAAGCTAGACAACCTTACCCTTTCTAATGAAGGATGTGAGAGCCAAAGGTCCGACCCTCCATCCACCCAAAGTTAAGACTTATACTGAGTGGGTAAGTGGCTTGTCCCTGCTGGAGCTTCTGCTCTGCTCTGTTCTCCAGGGCTCCTTCTTATGTTACCAGAAAGGAAAGAGGTCCTGCACACTGCATCTTGAAGTGACACAGGAAGAGCAGCTGTCTAAACAGCACTGACAGTCTCCAATGCTTTGGCCAGGAAATACCAACATCCAAACTTTCCAACTGAAAAAGAGAAGAACTTTCATGACTTTTGATTACTCTAAAACAGCATTAGTCCGTTCATTCATTCATTCATTCATTCATCCTGACAGAGTTGAGTACTTAAGGTTAAGGCTATCAGCGTATGCTAACGAATTATGAGTTTACATTATTTTAAATGTAGTGGACAACAGACAGCTTAAATAATAAATGTTGACCCTGCTGGCTAGTCTTATATCAACTTGACTAACAAACTACAGTTATATGAAAGGAGAGAAGCTTAATTAAGACAATATCTTCATAAGAGTCTGCTCTTAGTGCATTTTCTTAATTAGTGATTGATGGGAGACAGCCCAGTCTACAGTGGGTAGTGCCATCCCCAGGTTGGTGGTCCTGGGTTCTCAGAAAGCAAGCAGAGCAGGTCACGTGAGGAAGCCAGTAAGCAGCAGCCCTCCACTCTAGTAAGAGGCCTCTGAATTCTCTCCTGCCTCCAGGTTCCTGCCCTGTGTGTGTTCCTGTCCTGACTTCCTTCAGTGATGGACAGTGATGTGGAAGTGTGAGCCACATAAACCACTTCACTCTCAGTTGCTTTTGGTCACGGTGTTTCACTGCAGCAATAGAAACCCTAACTAAGACAGTAACTCAAGAATAAGAACAAGGGGCTGGAGAGATGGCTTGGTGCTTTGGAGCACTTCTTGCTCCTATAGAGGACCTGCATTTGATTCCCAGCACCCACATGGTGGCACATCTGTCTAATATGTCTTCTAAACTTCATGGATACCTGGCATGTACATACTAACAAAACATTTATACACAATAAATAAATAAACCTTTAAAAAGTTTTAAAATGGTATTAAAAAGAAAAAGAACAAAAGTCCAGCAGGTCCAGAATTCCTATGAAAATTTTCAATGAATAAAGACTCTGGTTTTGGGAAACTACGTCAGTGGTAGAGCGGTGTGGTGGCCTAAAAATCCTAAGGGTCCTAGGTTTGTACTCTAGGATTGCAATATTTTTCCTTTTCAAAACCTATTTTTTTCTAGATATAAATCACCTAAAGAAAATACTAGTAAATCTAATTCAGTAATTACTTAGAGAAAATAATACATTAAAGGGTTTGGTATAATACATTTCTGATTGGCCTAAATATGTAGCTTAATTGGGGGAAGGAGTAACTAATCTTTTTAAAGCCTAAGTTTTAATAAGGTAAAACTCTTATTCTTTGCAGATGAATATAAAATGAAGAGCACAAAAATGTCTTCTTGAATTCGCTAATTAATAGAGGGAAGAGCAAGAGGCAATGCAAGGTTGATCCAACACCGGAAAAGACTGTAATTCACTACTGTCACTAGAGCTAAAGACATCAAAACCGGGAGGCTGGGAAGGTAGTGTGGGTGTAGTACTTGCCCACCACAAATAAGGACCCCCAGGTTTGGTCCCCAGACCTAGGCAGAGGAAGGAAGAGAATGAACTCAGTGGCTGTGGGAAGGCATCTGACAAAGCTCACCATCACTCTCTTTTCTGTTTTGGTTTTGTCAATTTGGCATTAGCTACAGTTCTGTGGGAAGAGGAACCTCAGCTGAGAAAATGGCTGCAGCAGACTGCAGGTGCGCAAGTCTGTAAGGCACTTTCTTCAGGAATGACTGAGGAGGAAGCGCACAGTGCACTGTGGATGGAGCTACCTTTAGTGAGTGGTCCTGGGCATAGGAAAAAGCAAACTGAAGAAACCGGGGAGAAAGGCAGCAAGCTGCAGGCCTCAGTGGTCTCTGATCCAGTTTCTGCCCTCAGGTTCCTACACTGAAAGAAGAGACTGTAGGCTGTGATGTGAAGTAACTCTCTCTTCCCTATGTTGTTTTTTGTCATGGTGATTTTACCACAGCAGTAGAAACCTAAGATAAATGTCTATTTATAATGAAAAATTCACAACAAACTATGAAGCACAATGAAAAAATTTAGACCTGATAAAATGTATCTAAGAAAAACACGTAGCAACAGGCAGTGGTAGTACACACCTTTAATCCCAGCACTTGGGAGGCAGAGGCAGGCGGATCTCTGAGTCGAGGCCAGCCTGGTCTACAGAGTGAGTTCCAGGACAGCCAGGGCTACACAGAGAAACCCTGTCTCAGAAAACCTGGAGGGAGGAGAGGTGGAGCCCATGTAACTATACACTGGGGAAAGACTGAATGCTCTCCCTCTATGATTAGGAAATGCGAGCTTGTTCATTCTGACAACTCCTACTCAAGACTGAATGCTCTCCCTCTATGATTAGGAAATGCGAGCTTGTTCATTCTGACAACTCCTACTCAATATTACACTGAAAGTGACTGACTAAAACAAGTGCTTTCGTTTGTACATGATAGAGTCACGTAGGTTTTAAAGGGACACTGATCTAGTAAACTTGGCAGGGTACAGCACAAGGTCAGCACATGGAAATTAAGGCTATTCCCCATAAAGGCAACGGAAACTTTAGAGTTAAGTGTAAAACCAGTACTATTTCTAATAACACACAAACCATTAACCATTATGGGATAACTCTATCAAAATAAGTATGTATAAGATCATGGATTCTTTAAGGGCAGTAGTCAGCAAAGTTTTCCTATGAAGGGCCAGAGAATAAATACAATACAAATTTTGGGTCTTTCTTACAAGTATAAGCAGCTATAGAAAACATGTAAAAAAAAAAAAAAACCAACCAACAAAAAAGAGGCACAGTCTTCAATAAAACTTTATTCAAAACACAATGAGGACCTGATTTGACTTGACCATTACAGACTGTAGCCTTGTTGTAGTAGAGAAATGCATTCACAACATCTTATTGCCAGTACTGATTAAAAGTTCTAGACTATTAAGTTACTTACAAACTTGAAGGCTGCTGTGAAATAGAGATGGCCATAATTTCTGCCCAGAGAAACAAAATAAATGTTGTAATCTGTTGAATATTAAATTGTTTTACATCGAATTCAGAAATCCTATCCTAGCATTTACGTTTCATTGCCTGCAGATGCCCGAGTTTTCAAGTGTTCATTGGACTGACCATAAAAAGTTTTCTGGTTCCTTTATTAACTAATGAATTAAATACAACTTTGTACATATTCATTTTATATTTGTCTGAGTAGTGATTTTATTTATCCATGTATTTATTTTAAATTTTATTTTGTAACAAATAATTTTTTATAATGGCATTTTAAACTTCACATTATCTTCATCATTATTATGAAAGACAGTTGCCAGCCACCACTGCATTTGAAACTTGCATATATAGTAGCTCTACTTTTTAACTAGAATATTTGTTTATTTATTTATTCTGTATGTACACACGTCTGTCTGAGTGTATGCCATGTATAAGTGGGTGCTCACAGAGATCAGGAAAGGGCTGGAGTTACAGGCAGTTATGAGCTGCATGACATGGGTTCTAGAACCAGACTCAGGGCCTCTGCAAGAGCAGCCAGTGCTCTTAACCACTGAACCAGCTCTCCCACACCATAACATCTCTTTTCATATCAACAGTGCAAATTATGGTACCTTTATATATCAAAGGATAGGCTATTGTGCAAAGTTTACATGGCCTGCCTGTGTCAAACATCTAGAAAATAGGGGAAGATAATACCAAGTCCAGGACTACGCAGACCCAACCCTCAGACTCAATCCTCTTTGCATCTCACAGTTCTCTGTTCACAATGCCGATGGAGCATTACAAACAGAACCACAACAACAAAACACCCAGGGCTAAATCTCAAACTACAACCAAGTAGGAACAAAGTAGTCACAATAAAACATGACATTTCCTCTTTTAAAATGGTAAAAACACTTAGAGTCCCTGCCTGATTTGTTCTTTATCCCTCCAGTTATTAGAAGACAAGAGATAATCTACCTTTTTGTGAAATTCTTTCTAAAAAACTGTTCAGATAAAGTTCCAATGAACTCCAACTGAAGTTTATACAAAAGTGATTTTGTAACCATTTTCAATTTCTACACACAAAGTTTCAAAGTGGGTCACTGAAAACCTGTATCCCAAGTAATATAAAACTGAATATTTTGATTTCCCTGGGCTGGGCAGTAAGCCTCTTGAACCTCTATTTTTGGAAACTGTGGTATCCCTTTAATCCTGTTACAGAACTGCTGACAGGGGTGATAGTGAAGGAAGCAGACTGAGAGTCTGTCTCAGCAAAGGCTCCAGGAAGAGGAAGAAAACAAGGCATAAGCAAGCAAATCATCTTGCAAGAGAATCTTGTGAGATCTGTGTCGGTGTTCACAACTCAACTCTAGAGCACACGGCCGTGAAGCTGCTCAGCGCTGGTGTAGCTGAGAGCCAACACCTACAGCAGGGTTAAAGTTGTGCCTGTAGGGAACACAACAGCCCTCCTCTGGGTCTGTCTTTTTCATAACCAGAAAATCTTTGGTGTATGGAGAGACCACTGAGAAAACATCTGTATTTCCCCACCTCGCTGTGCCTTGCTACATTTAAACTGTCAGGGTACATGTACTCTGTATGATGCACGGTCTTGATTCCAGATCCTTCCCAAGTAGCTGAGACAACCTAGCTAACAATTTTCTAAAAACTAGTATCAGTTGCTTTTCAAAAATGGCCCCTGGTTTGCTCAAGTCATTTTCAAAGTACTCTTTGAATTTACTGTGAAAAACATACAGAACTAATATCTCTTTCCAAATTAAATTTGGTACTCCAGGTTTACTGGCTGTCCTCAGACAACACGTGATAAAGACTGATATTCTAAACGTTCAGCTCCATTCCTGAAGGCCATGTGTTAAGTATGTGCAATACAATTTAACCTTTCTTGAAGTCAAGAGCTATCATTCTGCTGGCTGTTTTCTGATTGAGGCCCAAGTGCTAAATGAAAATAAAGTCAGATGCTGACAATTATGAATGCTCAGAAGGTTTGGACAGAGGCTCTAGCAGCCTAGATATATACACAGCATGCCTACCTCTATGTACTTCTACTGTGAGAAAGAAAGCCTGTTTCTCTAAGTGCAAGGACCAGACTGTAGGAATTGCAGGGTTGGCCAGAAAGACCTCGGTCTGTAATAGAGGTGAGTATGGTCTATGTCTACATCTATATTGATTCCATATATACATATGAAAGCATCATACTGAAACTAACTGTTATCTAAAATTAATAAACCCTAGATTTCTTGCTCCTTAAGTGAGAGGCTACAGATAAGAAAGTAAAATAGAATGGGCTATACAGTACTGCACCAGAATCAAATCAGTATGGTCTCCTGCTAGCTTAACACAGATGCAGACTGATATAGAAAAATTATGTGTGCATATAAATAGGTTAATATATTTATGTGGGTTTCCTAACTCTGTTTAAAGAGCACATCTAGAATTAGTGGTACCTCAGTAGCAATGAGTACACACTATTGTGATTTTGGTGTCTAATATCATTTGCCAATAAAAGGAATCAGGGCTTCTTGGGAGATTACTAATTCTAGACCTAGGTGAGCTGAAAACATCTTGTAATGCCAGAAAAGAAAAAGCAACAAATCAAACTAAAAGTATGGAAGTATGTTAAAGAGACAAGAACAAACCTGAGTTTACAGTGGCTGAAACCAGAGACATCTGGGCAACAAAATAAACTATGAAATGTTAGATTAAGCCTAAATTAAAAGATAACACCCTATTTGACATTACATGTGTAGTATAATGTAGGGTCAGTTGCTGCTGCTGACTTTCATCCATCTTCTAGCACAACCCAGAAAATAATGAACTCATGCAAATTGCAATTTCCTTGTATTTTAATCTCCCACACACCCAGCACTGAGCACTAACTTTGTTTGATAGCCCAAAACAGCAGTTTTAATACTTGGTAAGCTCTATGTGGTATTTAACTTTGTTTTTGTTAGCATATATTTTTTCTTTATTAAACTTTTATCTCTCTTAAACTTTTTCTGAGTTCATTCTATGTTTCTTCAACTAAATTTTTAAGCTGGGTGAATATTTTATTAACACTTTAGTTTTGATATGCTCATTTATAGCCATATGTGTCCCTTTAAAGCCATCTGAACTCCGTCTTACATTATCACTTTGTGGTACTTCCATTCTTGTCCAGATCTAAATATTTGGAACTTTCTGTTATGACTTTTTTTTTTTTTTGTTAATGTATTACTTGAGTTTTTACAAGTTTAAGCATTTCCATAGAAGCTGAGCATCTCTGGTGACATTCCCTTTTCTGAAATTCATTGAAGCCAGTTTTGAGTTATCATAATGTGATTATTTGTGAATTGTCTATTTTGAAGACTATTCTTCAATATTACACATCCCTTTTCTTCTGCCTTGTAGCAATGTGAGTTGAAAATGATAAACAATACACATTTTTCTAGTTTTTCTTTAATTCTAAACACTTTAACGTTTAAGAAAATTAAAGCAATGCTCTTAGTGTCGGAAATTTTCATGATTTCTCTGCTGGTTTGGAGAATTGTTCTTTTACCAGTAATTCCTTCTTAATCCCTTTTTATGCCTTTTTGCCTCATGCTATTTTTGTCTAATGTTGAGATTGCTTCATCAACTTTCTTCTGCCTTAGATTCTTAAATACATGCACACATACAACATTCATTTCATTTCTCTTATTAAATTACAGTTTTAGTTGTCCTTTATAAATAGCATAGATCTAATCTTATTTTTATATTTAATCTCATGGTAAACTTTTTGGTTAGAGTAATTTTAGATTTACTAAAAAGTTGTGAAGACATTACAAAGGATTTCCGTACATCTGCCACGCAATTTTCCCACTGTCACTGTCCTCTATTATTGTGGTGTTTTTTGGTATTAAGGACTTGGGTTTTTTTTTTTTCAAAGAATTATTTATTTAGTTTATACATGTGAATATACTGTAGCTGTCTTCAGACACACCAGAAGTGGGCATCAGATCTCATTGCAGATGGTTGTGAGCCACCATGTGCTCCAGCCATCTCTCCAGCCCCAAGGACTTGTTTTTAATGGCCTGCACATAGACCGCTGGTCAGAAAGTCTCTCCATTTGAATTTGTCTCTTTTGGATTTTGGTGGTGCATTGTTTTGTGGCTAAGCTAGGGTTTAAGGTTTGAGAAGGAGGCTACAAAGATGGTTGCCATTTGTGTTGTGTCATGGCAAGGGTGTAGGCTGGCACATGCTTGCCAGCATGGCTTAGAGGTGATGTTTGCCAGGCTTGCCCACCTGTCCCCTCTTCCCACTCTTAGGGCGGAGGTTAGGAAATGCAGCCTGTACTGAGGTGTGGAGGGAAAGAAATTGATTTTTACTTCTTAGAGGTAGATGTCTTCATTAGTGGGTAATTAATTCTCAGTGGAAAAAATCTGTCTCTTCTCCATTAATTGACATTTTCAACCATTTCAACTA
Source organism: Mus musculus (assembly GCF_000001635.26). Classification (NCBI taxonomy): domain Eukaryota; kingdom Metazoa; phylum Chordata; class Mammalia; order Rodentia; family Muridae; genus Mus; species Mus musculus. The sequence continues at coordinate 84,296,537 of NC_000083.6, forward strand.
TTATGTCAATATGGACCCAATGGGTATTATTTTTTTTCTCCCAAAACCAAGATTTCACAATTATTTCAATAGTTCAGCAAATATACACACGTGTGTTCCTAAGATTTAACAGCCACATTATCAAACACTGCCCGTTGTCTTCAGGGCTGGCTCCAGCAGAGCATATTGAAAGAGATCTATGTGCATTAGTACCTAGTTATTTTTAAAGACAGATTGCTGCCCAGGCGACCCTGAACTCACTATGTAGCTGAGAACAATCTTGAATTTCTGATCTTCATACCTCCGTTTCCCTAACGCTGGATTATCAGCACTACGTGTGTACTGCCATTTCTGATTTACATGGTACTAGGGATCAAATTCGGGCCTTGAACATTCTAGGCAAGCTCTACAAAGTCAGTCACATCCCCAGCTTTGGACAAGTACATCTGACACTGCAAACAAGTGTGTTCTGGAAATCTTGTGGAAATGTAGGTTTAAAAGAATTAAGAGCAGCCCAGGGGCCCTATACTTCTAACAGTTCCTGTGATGCCCAGGGCTGTGGTTCCCCACCAAACCTTGAGAAGTAAGGCTCTGTAAACTGTTTCAAGTGGACTGCAAAATCACAGCAAACAAGTACCTCTAAGAATTTATGAATTTTAAAAATGACCAGACTCACTGTGACTAAGCAACTGACACCTAAGATTTAACTTCTGAAGTGGACAAACAGCTGGGAGGAAGAATGCATGTCTAGTCACCTTGTGTTCATTCCCTTTGGGAAAAGGAGTACAAATCCAGGAAACAAAAAACAGAGGAAGGGAGGACACGGAAGAGTAACAAAAATGTATTAAACTCTGATTCATAATAGGCAACTTGACAATTGTGAAGACCTTTCTGCAAAAAGTCCAGTGTTCCTGTGCGGAGGGAGGCATGGAAGTCCTGGGAGAGAGGCACAGGGCAGAAGAGGGAGGTGGAAGAGGCTGCTATTGAATTGTTCAGAAATTGCCACTTTGTGGGTTACCGTATAGCTCTAATTCACTCCACATTTCCTTAGAAGCTTAATTACTGGTGCTAAAATGTGCATGTGCCAGTGCATACCCATGCAGAGTTTATATATTCAATCATAAATTTTAATATAAATTACTACCATGTATCTCTGTTCTCTAAACCTCTGAAAATCAGACCTGATGTGAGGTGAAAATTTCTGGTTTCTTGGGAGACGAAGTTGTGTCATGTGATATTTTTCTAGAAACTGTCTTATGAGAAGATACTTTTGCTGAAGAAGACATGTGGGAAGATATTTTGCTGAGGACAGACTTTTTTTTCTGGAGGCAACCTAGAAAAAGGGCAAGTGATGTTTTACTAAAGCAGATACTTGAGAGAACACATGATGTTAAAAAATATATAAATATAGCCCAATGGGCAGTGGACAACACTGGATGGCATTGGTCCCCCTTGCATTCTTTGCTGGTCAGCATTGGGCTTTGCTGGTGCTGATCTTCACTGATGATGCTGGGTGGCATCGGTATACCTTACCATTCTTTGTTAGTCACCATCTGTCATGACTCTATAGAGGAAAAAAGCACCAAAAAACTTGTGGTGGTGGTGTTCTGGCAGCTTCTTGCTGCTTCTGCGGATTTGGGCCAGTTGGCAGAGTCTTGCAGTTTCTTCTAGATCAACCTGCAATTGCTGATTCATAAAGGATGTTTCCGAGTCCGCTTGTTACTGATTCAACAATGGTGTTTCCAAGTGGATCGAGCTGCTGTTGCTGCTGCTGATTCGTGTAAACTGTACTGCTAATATCCTGATAAAAAACAGACTGGATATGCTGCAAAGAACTATTTCTGAGCAGGACCACAGCCCCCTTTGCTCTGTTAACCTTTCCTTACCACCACCTCTGCTGGGTGGTGGGCTAGGAGACGTTAAAACATTTAAAAACCCTTATTCAAAAGAGATTTTTTAAGAATCGAGGCCTAAACCATTGATGACTTAATGTTTTTCTCAAATAAACTAACCAATGAATACTGCTTTCCAGTCTAAGAACAGTATTGAAAGCAATCAATTATTAACCAGGAACTGATATTGATATTGTGTAGCAGAAACTCTTGTACAAGAAAGAGAAGACTGTCTGCCATAAATGAGCACAGACTTGCATGTAAAACGCTTCTCATTCCCTACACCAACCAAGTCTTTAGAGGCTTGAATAGTGGGGTTTAGGCCGTCAGACAGCACATGGAAGTTGTCAATTATAACCTCATTTACATGAAGTTTTCCAAAACATGAGTTGATCCAAAATAAAAGCTCAATTATACTATGTGTATGTAGCACACCTCCCATCATATGCAGTGTTAGAGGACTGTAGCTTATATGTACAAACATACTAGGTAGGTGTTCAAGAGATGTACCCACATGGTTCCCACCTGCATCCCCGGAGAGGTGCAGTGAGACAGATGTTACTCAGACCCAGCAGTGCATCCAGGCTTCAAGCACAGGAAGTGAGAAAATTCTAACTATTTGTTCTTTTTCCAAAGCTTTCTCTGGATTTAGAAAAGTACTGAGCTCCTGAGTCTGGGGAGGGCAAACTTCAGTTTCAAGAAAACATGGTTCAAGTGGATCACAGGCAGGTTGGGACAGGACAGGAAGTTAAGTTTAAAACTTTAAAAGGAACTGGCTTGGATGCTCACAGCACCTTTGTATGTGTGGATAGGAGGAGCTTGAGGAGTGAGGCAAGGAGCGAAATCTGCAGTTTCCACTGGGATTTCCAGTCCTAAATTTTCTCTCATTGCCTTTACAGAGTTCATGTAGGCTGCTGAGCCACAGACTGTCCCTAGGTCAGGAGTGGAGTTTCCATGAGCATGAGTACTTAAGAGAGCTGTACCCTATCTTGTCCCACAGAATAATGGAGGGAACCCACAGGTACCATGGAACAAAGGTTTATAACAAAAGGCAGACGATCAGGTGAAGGGGATAAACACAGCAGTAGTGCAGTAACGAAGAGGGTTCCGACCGCCACGTGCTTTAGATCAGGATGGTCTGCGTCCCCTCGCATCTTTCTTTGGGTCCCTGAGCTCACTTTACTGCAAGCCTCCAGGGCAGAGCTCTTTATGGCTCACGGATCAGATAGCCTGCATATCTGATATTTACATTACAATTCATCACAGTAGCAAAATTACAGTTATGAAGTAGGAAGGAAATACTTTTATGTTTGGGGGTCACCATCACATGAAGAACTGTATTAAAGTGATGCAGCATTAGGAAGGCTGAGAAGCACTGCTCTAAGGTGACTGCCAAATTATCTTGGCATTCACGACCACAGTGCTTTTCAAAAGCCAATCAATTACTTAGTAACTCAAACAAACTGGCATCCTAACTGAATCCCAGGTCTATAGAGCAAGTAGACACACTGTGTAATCCCCAAGTACCGCACCAGCAAGAACAGTGAGCTCTTACCTTTGTCTGTTAGAGTGGTATCTTCTAAAAACAGGCAATAAATAATATTTTTATTGGATAGGAAACACCCCCAAATGTCCATCAAATAATGGGCCCATATATTACGAGCTACTTGATAAGAATACTAGGAAACGACAGCTCCAGACTGTAGACAGTGTGCTCCTTTGTTCTGATAGATTTCTGAAGTATACTCAGAATTATCTTGAGTAATGAAATGTCTCAAAACAATAACAATGGAAGGACTGGGAGGAGCTGGCAAGATGGAGATGAAAAATGACCTTGCAAAAGTAAGAGATTATTCTATCTGGGTGGATCCTGTGTCTCCTTTCACTTTATGAACTTCAAACTCTCCCCTTGGAATGGTCAAAGAGTTCTTTGTGTGAGACAGTGTAACAGTGTTCTCTTCTAGATTCATTGAGTTTCTGATGGAGTCTGAGGGAAAGGATGTAATTCCAAACAAACCAGGTGCGCAGGATAGGGAGCTGATAGGCAGGATCTCTCCTGGGGAACCTTCGGGAGGGACCCTGGCTCCTGTGAGGGCGGGGCTGACTAAAGGACCCTCTGTGTAGCACCAACTCACAACTGACACTCTCTCAGGTGCACTCTCACCACTGACACACTCTCAGGTGCACTCTGTGTAGCAGCAACTCACAACTGACTCACTCTCAGGTGCACTCTCACAACTGACACACTCTCAGGTGCACTCTCACAACTGACTCACTCTCAGGTGCACTCTCACAACTGACTCACTCTCAGGTGCACTCTCAGAACTGACACACTCTCAGGTGCACTCTCAGAACTGACTCACTCTCAGGTGCACTCTCAGAACTGACTCACTCTCAGGTGCACTCTCACAACTGACACACTCTCAGGTGCACTCTCACAACTGACTCACTCTCAGGTGCACTCTCACAACTGACACACTCTCAGATGCACTCTCACAACTGACTCACTCTCAGGTGCACTCTCACAACTGACACACTCTCAGGTGCACTCTCAGAACTGACACACTCTCAGGTGCACTCTCACAACTGACTCACTCTCAGGTGCACTCTCAGAACTGACACACTCTCAGGTGCACTCTCACAACTGACACACTCTCAGGTGCACTCTCACAACTGACTCACTCTCAGGTGCACTCTCACAACTGACACACTCTCAGGTGCACTCTCAGAACTGACACACTCTCAGGTGCACTCTCAGAACTGACACACTCTCAGGTGCACTCTCAGAACTGACACACTCTCAGGTGCACTCTCAGAACTGACACACTCTCAGGTGCACTCTCAGAACTGACACACTCTCAGGTGCACTCTCACAACTGACACACTCTCAGGTGCACTCTCAGAACTGACACACTCTCAGGTGCACTCTCACAACTGACTCACTCTCAGGTGCACTCTCACAACTGACACACTCTCAGGTGCACTCTCAGAACTGACACACTCTCAGGTGCACTCTCACAACTGACACACTCTCAGGTGCACTCTCAGAACTGACACACTCTCAGGTGCACTCTCACAACTGACTCACTCTCAGGTGCACTCTCAGAACTGACACACTCTCAGGTGCACTCTCAGCAGGCTAGTAGGAAGCATCACATGATCTACTGTTGTTTCAATGTACATTAATTTTCCTAAAACAGCGCTCTCTCGCTCTCTCTCTCTCTCTCTCTCTCTCTCTCTCTTTGGTTTTTCGAGACAGGGTTTCTCTGTGTAGCCCTGGCTGTCCTGGAACTCACTCTGTAGACCAGGCTGGCCTCGAACTCAGAAATCGCCTGCCTCTGCCTCCCAAGTGCTGGGATTAAAGGCGTGCACCACCACACCTGGCTTAAAACAGCTTTTTTTTTTTTTTTTTTTTAAGCTCAAAGGCTTGTATCATTTTTAGTGTTTCACATGCTGACAAATACCTTCCCTCCTATCTTCATCTCCTCGAGGCCAAGCACATGGTCCCCATGCAAATGGTGTCTTACGCTGGTTTACCCTAAGCCCCAAAGTTTCTGACGTCTTCGCCCTCACTCCAACCCATCCCGCCTCACCTCAGATGGTGACTATGGCATTCCTTTGGCACATATCATATGCTGCCACATAACTTCTGCTGTGTAGCTTGCAAAGTTGACAGCTTCTTTTTCAGGGAAGATCACAGCTTCTTGAGGGTGGGGGCCATGTTATAAATAAACTTTTCTTTGTATTTTCCATGGTACCTAGCACAACGGTTTATACTTAAAAACTACTCAATAAAAATTCACTAAGTAAAAGCAGAGCTATTCCCCACTTCACTCTCCATCTACCTCACAAGCCCAGGTACAGGCAGCACGTGAAAGGCCTCGCAGGAGGACAGAGGAAGTGGTACAACAGTCACTGTTCTTTTCCGGATCCGAGACAAGCCTGACTCTGATCCCAGAGGGAATTCATTTTAGGTGCTTCTAAAATAGGGCGTCCTTTCTAGTCTTGTTCATCCATTAAGTCCACTTTGTTGGTCCTTGTCTATGGAAAAGATAGTTTCTGACACATATCTGGCATACCTGCTTACAAACCTATGTGACCCGTGCAATTTGAGAAGAAAACATATTCACTTTCTAGACCCCCTCCAGTTTCAAACACTATCCCTCCAACAGTGACTATTCTGACCCTTCACTATTTGCTCCCATTACTCTGACTCCTCTATTCTGTCTGATCTTTAGGGCCAAAGCAATTAGTAGCTTCCAAGAACATACATAATTCACCTACATTATGGACTGTAAGTTATAGTAGTATGCTATTATCTATTATTTTACTTCCCCCACTACTGCCCTGCTATAAGAATATTAGCTCCATGAAAGCTGATCTTTTTGTTTTTGTTGGATTTTGAGACAGGGTCACATGTAGCCCACGTTAGCTTTGAACTCACTATGTAGCTAAGATGACCCTGAACTTATCCTCCTGTCTCTAGCTTCCATGTGCTGAGATATTCAGTGCTCTGAGCATGCTAGGAAAGCACTCTGCCAACTCAGCTACACCCCCATCCCCGAGAGTTAATGCTCCTGAGCAAGGATCTCTCTTTTCTTTGATGTGTCAACTTAACACAAAGCTGGCACTAATCAATAGTGCTTGAATAACCCAACAATGCCAGTTTCCCTAGTGGGACCCTGAAGTCCCCACAGTGACTGGTTTTTCTGAGAACTTTCTTTTCCTCATTCACAGAAGTAGTATTCTATAGTACAGTATAACAGTGGCAAACACACACACACACACACACACACACACACACACTCACACACTGGAGTACAGTGTATACAGCATAGTACATACAGTCTCAGACTGTAAGTTAAGAGCACAGCTCAAAAGCTTCACATGAGCCTAGAAGTAAAACCCTGATCTATTTGCCACCATTTATAATTTGTATAACTTTAGGAATATCTCAAACTCTCTCAGTCTCATTTTTTTTCTTCTTATCAGTAGGCCAGGAATAACATAACCTTCCAGAAGGACCTCTGTAGTTACACAATAATTGGTAGGTCATTCAATAGCTGTATCCTACTCAGCAGCCAGGGGGAATAGAGGCCTACTCCTTACTTTTCACCATTCCTGGCCCCATTCTCACCCCTGGAGAAACATGAAGTGACTCTTCTGTAAGTTCAACATAGCCCTGACTTAGCCAGCCTTCTTTCAGAACACTGCAAAGCCATGGGAGGGCATGCTGGGCAACAGTAATCATGTATGGCAGCCTGTGCTCTGGAGCCAACACTTGGAGAGGTTCTCTAAGTAACACACACCAAACAAAAGCTTTTGAATGTTTATAAGGAAAGGATTAATTTATCCCTGGAAGTAGGATTTTAATTAAAAGTGAATATATATTGCCAACGTACATTTTAACAAGGTCTAGGTCTTTCTTTAACTTTTAAGAAGAGCCCAGTGCCCCCCCCCCCCCCCCCCAGTGCTGTTCATATCAAGGCAATAGTAAGTCACTGCTCTGCTGCCCCTGCGTTAACAGAGATGCCTCTCCTCCCAGCTTGGTGCCTGCCCGCAGTCTCCAGCTCTCCCTGCCATACTCCTGCTGTCTGAGAACTGCAGGCTCTGCAGAGATGTTGACACATTACAATCACACCATGGGAGAAACTTGGCCACAGCCCTTCCCAGACTGGGGAGCAACTTTGTCAGATGCAGATTCTCCTTTCCAGGGACCACAGGTCCACAAGAGGGAAGAGCAAACCTGACTACCAGTCACAAATAAGAGTGTTTCCAGTAATGTCTGAGTCGGTCTGGAAACAAACCACACAGACAAGTAATCCACTCAGCTTTGAAGTCACCATCACTTCAGGCTTTTGTTTTTCCGTCTGAAATTGTACTTTCTGAGCATAAAATCATCAACAACGAACACAGATCATCAAACAGGACCTGTCAAGTACTGTGCCATTTCTGGACAACTTGAACATTTTATATTTCACAATTTTGTACTGTTGAGAAATATGGAAATAAGAAAATATATTAAAATTCTTAAAGCAAAGAATGACTACAATGCGCATGCTTTTAAAAGATGGAAATAACTCTTAAATTATATTTAATTGTAAGTACTCGGGCAAAGCTGTCTGTCTCCTGGACTTTTTCCTTCCTTCTATTGCCGGGGTCTAGGGAAAGCAATGAAGGATGGTGTCTGGTCCCAGCCCCTGACCAGCAGCTGCGTTACACACTTAGGCAAACTGGTTCACCTTTACTGCTCCCTAGGTTTCTGCTTTCCTTTTCTAGAGAGCCATTCGCGATCACCCTGTGCCTTCAGTTCTCAAGCTGTTCTTGATGACCCAGTCCCACTCCGCTGCTCCCATCTTTGCGAGATCCTGACTCAAGCAGAGACCACCTCATTTTTTTCTTCTTTCAAGTCCACAGTCATCTGGCTGTCTGTTTTTCACCCCAGCTTTACTCACCCCGCTGCCCCTGCCCACAGAGAGCTTAGTGTGCTTTGGACCTCAAACCCCAGCCCCTCAACATTGGGAGAAAAAACCCCACGGGGCAAACTACTCCCCTGACTTCCAGCACCTCTAGAGCAGGGCAGGCACACTGTGTTTGCTGAGTTAAACTCAGTCGTCACCATGTCCTTGCAGCCTCACCACTTCCTAGATCCAGAACTGCTCAAGTCCAAGGCTCAGGAAGAGAGGGTGTGAGCACTGTGACTGAGCAGTTGGAGAAAACCCTGGTGTTCCAGCAAGGAGACTTATGCAGAAAAACAAAGAGAAGGGGGAGAGAGAGGAGTGGAGGCAGGGAAGGTCCGATGAGTCTTTTCCATGTTAGTCCCTGACCTTTAGTAACGATCCACACAATCTCTAACGCTGGCGGACTCTGTTCCAATGTTGACCAATTACAACACGCTCAATGTAAGGAGACCAATCAACCAGTAACAGGTAACATAAGAAAAGAGATGGACTCTTGGCTTAACTACCCTAGTCATGAAAGCTGTTACTCTTGTCAACTGCAGGGAGGAAGCACATTATAAAAAGAGCCATGGGCTTTAGAGTGAAGTACACCTCTCCCTTTGACTGGGAAGGGAGTGGATGACTGAAGGGCTCTAGTCTTGCTACTTTGCAGGCTTGAATGCTTGAGCATGAATAAAATCAAAGGTTACCTTTACTTCCATGGTAAACTAGGCTGACGTCCTAGGCCATCCAAAGTCATCTATGTATGGTTAATACACTGTACTGTACAAGCAGGCAGCCCCGCCTCTGAGCTCCATGGATAGGAAAGACATCTCTCTCTCTTTCCCTTTCTCTTAGAACTCAGAATTCTCAAGATGGAGAAATCAAGTCTCCAAATCGGGGAGAAAAAAAGAACTGAACAGAAAAGCAAAGTTGATGTCAATTACTAGGGAAGCGCAGCTTGCTTGTCTCTCACACCGAGGTGCGGTGGCACCAGAGTGATTGTTTAGATTGAAGACAAAACTTGTCTAGACCATTCAAATAAATACACAAATGGTTTTCTCACGCCCAACAAGCTCCATCTAACTGCGAGCTTTATGAACAAGCTTTCTTTTACCTTTTATATTTGATATTATACCATCAGAAACTTGAGTAAAAGACGTGGTGGATGAACAAACCCAAAATTCAAACTCTCCCCTCAGATGCTGTACACTTCTTTATGAAATATCAAAATGTTAGTTAAATACGTAAGAATCAGAACAAAGCTTTCCTTGGAGTTGTTGGCCAAACTTGGTCTCAACAAGAGAACTTTCTGAATGGCACTGCCAGCTCTTAGGAGGGGCAAGTGACCTAGTAATAACATTAAGTTCCTAACATGAAGAGCTGTGGCAGTAAAACAGTTCACTCTACTTCACAGAGGGGTGGACCTGCCAGTGTTGCTCTGAGTGATCACTGTAAGCTCCATGGCTCTGCTGCCTCCACTGAGACTTCCTGTGGTTACCTTGGGCTCTTCAGAACCTGCTGAACTATATCTCACCTTCCCAGCATGCATCACTTCCACCCACCTCAGCACTGTCACGCTGAGCCTCTGGCTCTGGATGATCAGGAAAGGAACTCACAAGTCCCAGTTATGCACACCCTATAATTTGAATCTTTCCCAGAGCCAGAAACTCAAGGGTCAGCACATTTTTGTCTTTAAGGTATACTGAAGAAACACTCTGGGGTGTGATATGTTTATGTAAACATCTTCAAAGAAGTCAATGTATAATTCAAGAAAATATTCTCTGAAAGAATTTGTTTTCTGATTACAAAATGATTTCCTGCTCTCGAAAACCGAAGAGTTTTGTGTTTACTTAGCTGGCTCTGAAGGTCCCGTGGAGAGTATCACTCCTTTCAGGCTCTTAGCATCTCTTTTCCAAAGGCAAGTATTTGCTGGCTTCAAAGGCAGCTCTCTGTAAAGAATCTACCAAGGAAGACTCCTCCCTGCCTGTCTCCACCCTTTAGATGCTCACTGACAGCACTGCAGACCCAAGGACCCGAGCACCTTTGACTCCTTTCCCACCAGGTGAAGTAGCCTTAGGAACTACAAGGTCTGTCCAACCACACAGTGAACACCCAGCCCCCACACTGTGACTCCCTCCCCCAGTAAGCCTTTCTTGCACTTTGGTGCAACAGCCAGGGCCCGCCATGGAGGAGGCACCTAAGCGGCCCACCAGCACAAGCGGAGAAAGGAAGGAATGGCCCCACTTACCTACACTGCTGAAAGAACCCAGCCAGCAGCATGGCTGTAACCTTTCATGTTGTGGGCACTCTAACTCCCACAGTGTACATTTTCAAGACTCAGTTTTGCTCTTTTCCTTGTCACTAGTCTGTTTCCTTTGAAACAGCAGCAGAGTTGGGGGCCAACAGCTCTGACTTGGGATTTCTGAGGCAACCTTTCTACTCTTGTGGTGGTCCCTGTGACTCCCACCAGTGTATCTTGACCAGGGCCATGAGGTACAGAAGGTGGCAGTACGGCCCCATCAACCTGATCTTCAGAAAGTTGCAAAATAGGTCTTTGATTCAGGTGTGGCTCTGTGCGCAAGTCAGTGTGCTGACAGAGGGTTGTGCTACTGGCTTTGACGAGTACATGAACCTTGTACTAAATGATATAGAAGAAAGTGTTTCCAACTAGAAATGGTCAAGCATGGGAGAAATTGAGAAAGCAGTACAGTGGTTTTAAAGGTGTTTTCTGCTAGCACAGTCTGAAAGATTTATTAATATTTTTTAGAAGTCCTTGTGTTATTATCAGGAGACAATAAATGCTATGAGATTGTTTTTTGTTACAAAAAAGAAAGCAAGAAAGCAAGGAAGGAAGGAAGGAAGAAAAAGAAAAAGAAAGAAAAGAAACAAAATGAAAAAAAGAAAGCAAGAAAGAAAGGCAGATAGACCGACAGAAAGAAACCTAACTTGTTTTATTTAAACCAATGATGATCTTTGGGCCTTTATGGCCTGTTTCCAAGGCTAGGATAACCTGTGCTTCTTCTCTTTAACATAGGAATGAAGAGAGGACCCAAAGGCTCTAAATGCTTAAGGCTTTATAATAAGAACCACATGAGATGGGAGATATGGTACTGTGGGTAAAATACTTGCCATACAAGATGAGGACCTAAAATGAATACCCAGTCCAAAGGTAAAAATCCGGAGGTACAACCCGAAGGGAAGAACCCCTGAAAGCTTGCAGGCCAGCACCCTGGTGTACAGAGCAGAGAGCCTCTCAAACAAGGAAGAAGGTGAGGACTGACCTCTGGGGCTGCCCTCTGACGGCCACCTAGGTGCCTGGGAGTACATCTCTGAACTCCAACACTTCTCGCCTCCCAACAAAAGCAATTACAGAAAGCTGTAAAGCACAAAGGATCTGAGGCCCACTCAGTTCTGAACTGAGAGCCGGCGGCGGGTGGGTGTGTGTCTTTTTAGGAGCCCCATGGGATCAAGCTACTTTAAAATGATGCTAAGATGGTGGCTTCCTTTACTTTTCCTTCATCATGTGCAGTTAAGCTTATTGCGTTTAAGGATTGTGAGAATGTCTTCCCCGGTGATAAAGGAGTATGGCTTTGGGTTCTTATGTCTTGATATTCTCTCATTTCTACTGTCTAAGTAAATACTGAAAGGTAAAGCCTGCTCGGTACCCTCATTAATTTCAAGTGGGTAAAGTGCTGAGAACCACTGAGGTGGCACTTTGGTCTGACCCACAACTTCCTGTTCCCAGGCTGGCACCTTCCCCTCCACCTTATACTACCATGTTCTCTGCCTAAGAAACTCCTTCCCCATGCCTGATTAACTACTGTCAGCCTCTGTTAACTGCTACCTGCCCTGTGGTGCTGGCCCTGATTTCTCCACTTTAAACTGATGGCCCTGCCATGTGTCACCCGTCACCTAGCACGCTCCATTGGGACTGTCTACTTTCTGGTCTTGATGTTGTCAGACTTACTGTTCTGACGATGACACAATAGCATATAGTAGGTATTCAATAAATCTTTACTGAATATATAAACAACCAAGCCATGAAGACGAAACCACAGATCTACCTTACGTTTCACCTTCGGGCATATGTTTGTTTATATCATGGGTCAGGGTGCATATCTGATACAGAACCAGGCAGTCCATCTCTGGAATTGCACACTGTGAACCATTTCACACAGTCCCCCATGGCAGTAGTGTAGACTTCAGGTTTACAGTATGTCCTGGGAGCTCAGGGCCAACTCTCATTCTGCTTCTAATCAAGCAGCATGATATGGAATCTAAATCCGTTCCCATCCATCCAAGGTGAATATCCCCACAGCCATGTGATCAGCGGATCTTACCAACACTACCCATTACCAGGTTACTGGGTCTTTTTTAATAGGACAGTTCCAATTAGTTCTCATTCTTATTCTTAAGTAAAAAGAACAATAAAATCCCGTATTTAGTTAAAACAAAAGCCAGCCTGAAGGCTTGGTTTTCTATTGCTTTGATAAAATACTATGACCAAGGCAATGACTAGAAGAGTTTATGTGAGCTGATGGTTCCAGAGAGTTAAGAGTCCTTGATGGCAAAATGAAGGCATCAGAAGGCAGGAACAGACGTTGACGATTTATATCTTGAACCACAAGTGGGAAGCAGAGAGGGTAAACTGGAAATGGTGTGAGTCAACCTTCCCAAACAGTGCCACCAACTGAGGAGCAGGCATTTGAATACCTGAGACTCTGGGTAACATTTCTCATTCAAACTGTCACAACGTTGGGTACGGAATGACCAGAATGTTCTATAGGAATACTTGATGAAAAAGCATGTTGCAGAGTTTAGTGCACAGGATAATCTGCCAAATCAGTGTATGTTCATACTTGAGGTGCAAGAAGTAATATTTGAGAGGTATATAGCTGTTAAGAAGTAGAAATAAATAAGTTATACAGATAAACTTAAAAGCCTATGTATCAAGTGTTCACGTGCTAAGAACACACAAGAATCAGAAGTTCATCTTGTGGTGCTCTATGGAAGTCACACAGAGCTGTTGTACTTACTTGCAGAAGTGTCCCATGAATGTGGTTTTGTCGGAAACACTGGTCAGTGCTGTTGGGGAGTGAGTTCAGTAGAGCACAGAGGGTACTCGGTATTTGGTCTATCATAATGAAGGGGACCAACGCACGAGCTGCCATTTCCCGGGAGCGGTAAATAGGTGAGCGACCACACCTGGGTAGGAATAAAACATAATATGATTCAATGCTTGCTAGAACATCTGTATCTTGCATATGTTTATTTACAGGACCAATACCTCATTTGGAATGATTGTTCATATATTTTCTTTATTCAAATGATGCTTTTCTTTGTATTTGTATAAGTTTCATAGTTTACATTGCTTTTGCTAAAAATAACACTAGCATATATAATTCTATCACAGGGAAAAAAGATAACAGGTGATAGCAAAACTGACTTGATTCTCAATGATGAACAAATATTACCCGGACGCCTATGAAAAGCAGAAAGTGCTGTGTTACGTGTCGTCAACAGCAAGACTATCTCTGGGCAGCCTGTATGCTGTCTGGAAAGATGAGATGCACATTTGAAACAAGAAGCAAAACCAAGGCTCAAGTGCAGAGAGAACGGTAACCAAGTGATTTTAGTGTTGTGGCTACAAGAGGGAGAAGAGAAAGACAGAGAGGCAGGAAAGCATGGTTCTAGTTGGTGCCAGAGCCAAGAACAATAGTAGAACATAAAGCAAGGGCAGGAAGGCTCAGGAGACACGCAGATGTTTCTGGATGACTCAGGTACTGACATTAAGGCTAAAGAACTGACAGGATGATGGGAGGCCACACTGAGGAGCATGACAAATGGCAGGCAACATTACTTCTAAGAGGGCAAGACATGAACCCCAAGGCTCCATATCCTCACCACTGGGCTGGCTCAGGCAAAGAGTGGGAAGTAAGCAAGGGACAGCCAGAGACAAGTGGCATTTTGTGATGCTTTGCAGAGCACAGGGAAGGCAGGCAGCTGAGGGCTTCCTAACATTGTAAACACTTAGCTCCTGAGAGGCCACACCATTTTGCTGAGTGAGACTGTAAAGCTGAGAGAGGTTTTGAAGACAACACAGATTATAAGAAGACCAATCTGGCAAGGTCTGAGCTTAGTAAGTTCTTTACTAGACATCTCTAGACTCCATGCTACTTCATCCACTTAGAAAAGCAACTCGATTGCAGAGCTGTCTTAGATGCCAAGGCAAGCACAGAAGATAGGAGTTCTACCTGACAAAGAGATGGCCTCTTAACTTTCCTCAACAGCAAACAGTGCGCTAAGAAGAATTTGTATATGGTCTGTTGGGGCCATGGCCATGGAGGTGAAAGAGACAGAGGGGTAGTCATGGGAAGAAATGTTTATAATATTTCAGGATGTGCCTTATTAGAAGAATAAAACCAGATGTAATTTCTGGAGCCAGAGAGATGGCTCAGTTAAGACACCTTCACATATGCTTAGTAACCTGGAACTCATAAACTCACAAACTCCACAAAGCTGTCATCTTAACTTTCACACTCACCACGGCTCGCTCGCTCGCTCTCTGTCTCTGTCTCTGTCTCTGTCTCTCTCTCTCTCTCTCTCTCTCTCTCTCTCTCTCTCTCTCTCACACACACACACACACACACACACACACACACACACACAAAATCATTTCTGTATGAACAGAATGGCGGATTGGGACACAGGGCAACAGAGGAGAGAAAGAGTAGACATTGAGTGGAAACCACAGTCAGCCTATCAGCACACGACACAGACGGGACACACGGGAAGGGCAGCCAAGGCTTCAGTTGGTACCTGTGAGTTCCTTCCCAGCTTTTAACTTGGCTCTGACAACTCACCCAGTTTCTTACTTATTTCCTTTAAAACAATTAAATATTTAACCTGTAATTGGTAAACACAGTAGAATATCTGTCTTGGCCTATAGGGACAGAAGTTCATTCAACAAAGAAAATATTTTGAAAATGCTTTGCAATTAGCAAATGATTTCACATTGCACAGCTATTATTTTGAAGCTTCCTAGTCTGTCCCCAGCCCCAACTCACACCCTGTGTTATAGGGTTTTATGTTACCAAAAGGGATCTTATATATAAATGTTCCCTTTCAATTACAATGAAATGATTATAGATATTTAGTTTCCAATTAGCAGCAGCCTTACACTAAAGAATGGCCCTCCCTCTACTCTCGACCTTTTCCAAAATGGCATTTATACAGGGGAAAGTAGGACAATGTCAGAACTTCCACTTTTTTTTTTCCTGCCTTAGGTACTTACTAAACTCATAACCTTTCATACCATTGTGTTAATAAACAGAACTAAAATTATCCTAAAACAGTAATGCATGTTTACTCGTCATGCTAGTCCACGGTTTTAATCCCAACAACCTAAGAGGAAGAGATCATTATGTAGAGCTAGCCTGCTCTACAGAGCAAGTTCTAAGGCTTGTTCCCTCAGACCAGCCTGGTGCAAAGAGAGAACTGACTTTCACACATGTGCTATGGCATGTATGTACCCAAACCCATATATACTCACAAAATAAATAGATGCAATTTAAAAAAAAATTTTAAAGCAATGCATTTGCTAAAGATGGAAATTTATAAAGTAAAATTTAATTAATAGCATTCATCATGAAGCAAGTCAAAAGTAATTTTACAATCTTCTAGTATAAATTACATAAGCAGGAAGTTAGATTACAGTTAAAAACAGATATATGTACATGTGTATACACACATATAAACACTAAGCAAAAATACACTTGCAGGTTTGTTTTGACAGTTGTTGGGGACAAGGACAGGAATATGTTAGAAAATTTAGGCTAGATGGTGGTGGTGCACGCCTTTAATCCCAGCATTTGGGAGGCAGAGGCAGGCAGATCTCTGTGAGTTCGAGGCCAGCCTGGCCTACAGCGTGAGTTCCAGGACAGCTAAAGCTACACAAAGAAACCCTGTCTTGAAAAACAAACAAACAAACAAACAAACAAACAAACAAACAATAGAATCCAAGGACTATTAAAATAGAAAACCACAGAAGTGGTTTCTCATCCCACTTTGAACACTAATAAACTTTGTGATTCAGCTATGTCCCAAGACTTCCCCTCACTAAACTTGCTCATAAATACCAGCAACTGTGGTCTGCTTTCCATACAGCTCAGCTATCTGCTCTTGGAAAATGGTGCCCACTAATGACTGAGACAACCCTACCTTCCAGGGTCCCTCTGAAGCCTAGGGGAGGAGCAATAGTTTCCAAGTTACACTATTAAACAACTCTTCATTGCTGCTTCATTTGGAATGCCTTTGGAATGTGCGTTGACCCTGGGGCCATTGGATAACTTATTTCTCTCCATCTGAATTCTAACAGGGCGTGTGCTCTTTTGTCAACCTTGCTGCACTACCTCTGGTCAGAGCCATTGCTTTCATCCCTACGAAGTTATTACAAGCGCACAGCCCTGTCTGTGTAAGCTCGCAGGATGCATCTCATTTACCCTTTCTTCCCACGGCAACCCCTGGCCACTACCTTGTCTACAATACTGAATGACACTGAGAACAGAGACTTGAGAGCATGTTCTGGAATCTAGCATGCCTTGGTGTAGATTCAAGTACTCTCACTAGTGAGGGTCTTAGGGAAAGTCAACAGATTTTCTAAGATTTGCTTACCTTTTAAGGCTACTGTGAGCTCAAATAAGGTAACGAACGGAAAACACAGTGCCCACCAGATGAGCGGCAACCGGTTATTATAATCTGACAGGTAGGGTCATCTGAGAACTTAAAGCTTCTGTGAGCAAGTATATTCTCTGTTTGTCTCCAGTGTTCTCTGTGTCAAAACAGGAAACAGAGCCTTGCCTGTACCAAACATCCTGCACGTGCTCACAGAGCCCCACCCTCACTCTCCATCCTGTACCAAACATCCTGCACGTGCTCACAGAGCCCCACCCTCACTCTCCATCCAAATAAGCTGCACAGCAGAGAAGATGCTTCAGTCTCTCTGGGCCAACTGACTGCTCTCACACCTTTATTCTCCAGGCCTAGGGCTCAAATTTATCATGCACGGTTCACTCCACTGCTATTACAGCAAAGATGTTTTCCATTGAATGCTGTCCCAAATCTTGCCTTTAGAAAAATGTGTGCATGTATAGAAGAAATAATTAAAAGAAAGTTTGCATCCAATAAATTAAAAAAAATCTATATACATTTGTGAATGTCATCTTCACATTCTCAAAGCATTCAGTGATGGTCCAGGCTAACAGGTTCTCTTTAGACCCCTAAACCTGCTTCTAATTCATCAAATGATCTCCTGCCAACTGCACTGGCCTTTTCCTGCCCACTTGCATTGGTAGCTAGGACTTAACAACTGCACTTACATCCTCTACTCAGTTCGTCACGGGTTTCTCCATTCAAATATACCAAATATAAATGAATCAGGACTTTTGGAGTTTTGGAGCTAAACTGAAAAAAAAAAATCCTTCCTTCGGATTAATGAGTGAGGAATAAGAACTGTAGATACTTGCTAAGCTAAAAACTGCACATTGTCAGGTCTGATGAGCAAAACAAAACAAAAATATCATGTATCTGCAGGTAAATCGGTGATTGTATGTAAGTTAACTGTGACTGACATAACAAAACCACATGAAGAAATGCTGACACTATTAAGCCACAACAGAACATGAGAGAAGGACGATGTGATCCCTTGGGGCTGGGCCTTAGGAGATGCATGATTCTGCAGTCACCCGCACTCTGCTGCGTGGTTGCTAGGCCTTACCCAGATGCTAATTTTTAAACTAAAATGGCAGCTGCACACCCCTTCAGCAGCACCCAGCCACCGCATGTGGCAGACACATGCATGCAGAGGTAGCCGCGGCTGATGGCTGCTTGCATGCACACCATTCCTTTCAGTGCTGGGCAATGGCATGTACAGTGCTGGGCAATGGCATGTACAGTGCTGGGCAATGGCATGTACAGTGCTGGGCAATGGCATGTACAGTGCTGGGCAATGGCATGTACAGTGCTGGGCAATGGCATGTACAGTGCTGGGCAATGGCATGTACAGTGCTGGGCAATGGCATGTACAGTGCTGGGCAATGGCATGTACAGTGCTGGGCAATGGCATGTACAGTGCTGGGCAATGGCATGTACAGTGCTGGGCAATGGCATGTACAGTGCTGGGCAATGGCATGTACAAGTCCCCCAGAGAAGGATGGAAAGGGAATGTGCAGTATTTATGTCCACAGTGCACGTTCATTACTCAGAATTACTTCTTCAATAATGAAGAGATGCATGGCTTTTAAATGCTAATGCCTGATTCCCTGCCCTTACAGAGACAGAGACAAAATATAATTTTCATAGTTCACCTGATATTTCATCTCAATCATTCACCACTTGTTTGTTTTTTTTCCCATAATGAATAACATTTGAAACTAAAGTTCTGAGATTCCAGTAGTGTTTTAGACAGCTGGGAAGAAGATTTTCTCTGTAGTTGTGACACACAGTTTCCCTTAGTAAGAACTCTTTCCCAGGTCAAGAAGAACGCTTTGGAAGGATGTCCACACAAAGATATTGGACCCCCTTAGACCTAGAGATTTAGGAAAAATATTTTCAGTCTTACCCAAAAGAAAAATGAAGTGCTCTAAATATCTAAAGATGTAACACAGACTATCACCCTGCCATTCAGTGGGCTCCAGCTTGCTGGCATCTCCCCTACAACAACTGGAAAAGCATTGCCAGATCTACCTTGGGGGCTCACAGGCTGGAATGAGCGTTGTAGAAGAGCCGAGGGTGCAGATTCTGCAGCCTGAGACGACGACGATAAGCTGCACAGCCCTCTCGGAGGCAAAGCTCTTCCTAACTGCCCTGCTCTATCTACAGGGACTAAAAAAGGCGCCTGCAGATTCTACTGTGGTTCTGCACATAGCACCAGCTCTCAGGGTGTCTCCCTTTCTCGAAGGTAGTGGACAGGCGTGGAAGCCAGCTAAACAGGCTGGCCTTCTGCTGGTGTTATACTGCCAGGAGTTCTAATTCTCAAAGTGACTTAGAACACTTGTACCTCGCATCATCAACCTGGGAGAATGGTCTGTGCTCACAATGAATGACTTTCTAGGTCTTAGAGGACTATGGCTCAAGGAACAGCCAGAGGCTGGGCCGGGATGGAGATAATGGCTAGACTGTAAAAAAAGATGAGAAAGAAAAGAAAAGAAAAGAAAAGAAAAGAAAAGAAAAGAAAAGAAAAGAAAGAGGGAGGGAGGGAGGGAGGGAGGGAGGGAGGGAGGAAGAGAAAGAAAGAAAAGAAAAGAATATTGGACCAAACTCAATAAAAACAAATGCAATCCTCCCTCCCCGCAAAAGGAGACTACACAGAAAGGTACTGAGTGTTTGCCTTCTTTTTACTGGCATGTATCTTGGAGAAGATATAGAAAGAATAATGTTTATTTTTATTTTTTAAAAAAAGATTTCAAATATTCTTAAACCTAATAGTTTCATATTGGTAAATCAACATATTAAAAACAATTCTGACGTCCAAAGTACCCTAAAACTAGACTGGCTAGAGAAATCATGGATGCCTGATAAACTTTTTTGACCAACTTAACTTTGAGTGCCTATTATAATTATTTTAAATTTTTTTTTTAAAGATTTATTTATTGATTATATGTAAGTACACTGTAGCTGTCTTCAGACACTCCAGAAGAGGGAGTCAGATCTCCTTACGGATGGTTGTGAGCCACCATGTGGTTGCTGGGATTTGAACTCTGGACCTTCGGAAGAGCAGTCCGGTGCTCTTACCTGCTGAGCCATCTCACCAGCCCTATTATAATTATTTTAAAGGATATGATTAGGTTAAGTACAAAAGTGATTTTGGTTTTATAGTATTAAAATTTGCTGTGTGATAGAGAAATGCATTCTTTTAAAGAATTATTTTTTATTCTTTTTCTAAATTATGTATGCCTGTATACATGAATGCAGAGATCAAACCCCTGCACAATACATTTTTAATAACTGCGGATAAGTTTTACAATATTTTAATACATATTTCTTGCTTTTAAAAACTAATACCTTATTAATTTATATTTGTTTTATATTTATTTTATACTTTTGATGTTAGACGAAGAGCAGATTTGAGTGATTTTCTTATTAGAATTACAAGTGAGTGGTGAAGCAGTAGAGAAAACTCTCAATGTCAAGCGTGAACTAGTCAGAGCCTGCTAGTGAGCACATGGTGAGTGACAGACAACTCTAAGTCTTGCAAAGGAATGGATAACCTTAGACGGGAGGAACAAGCACAGCTCGCCTTCCACAGTTAAGATGACCAACACTGAGCCACAACCACAGGACAAGTTGCCAAAGAACTCAACATGGCCATCCAACGTTTGTCTGATATTTGATGCACATTAGAAAGGTGAGCTCTCAGTAAGTGAATGCCCCTTGCCTCCATAAGGTTGTTATTCTGTGCAAAACAGTGTATCTGTGATGAAAAGGAGATTGTATAAGGTAGCTAGTGTCACTGTATACGGTACTCCAGCTCTGTGCTTGCATCACAAAGCTGCTCCAAAGCAGAGCCCAAGCAGAGCATGTACAGAAACAGTTATGATCACTGAGGGTAGTCAGTTGCCAGGCTAACCAGCCACAGCATTCTGAATTCCAGTGAAACCCTTCCTTACATCTGAGAAGTACGTCAGCAAGGAGAGGAGATGTACTGCAAACTGCAACTAAGGGCCCAATTCTCCAACAACCCTGACCATGTATCACACAACCAGTGCTTCAAAGTCAAATAAATTGGCAAAACTGGCAAAAAAGTTTTGCCTCATGTGCAATTAATCTCCTGACTTCTTGCCAACCAACTACTACTTCTTCCAGGATCTTTTTGTACTTCCACAGCCAGCAGGATGCAGAAAGTGCTCTCTAAGAGTTCATCAAATCCTGAAGTCAAAATGTTTAAGCAACTGGATAAACAAACTTACTGGCAAAATTGTGTTGATGGTAATAGTTCCTATTTTGATTAACTAGCCTAATTATGACTTAAAACTTAGTCTGAAACTAAAATTCCTTTTGCACCAAAGTAATAAAATTAACATAACCTGTGCATTGAGCACGCCACATAACAGCTTAAATACTTTTAAATGTAAACAGTTTGATTAGTTCCCCTTATGACAAGAATCTTTTATGTTGAGCCAGGCGTGGCAGCGCACGCCTTTGATCCCAGCACTTGGGAGGCAGTGGCAGGTGGATTTCTGAGTTCGAGGCCAGCCTGGTCTACAAAGTGAGTTCCAGGACAGCCAGGGCTACACAGAGAAACCCTGTCTCGAAAAACAAAAACAAAACAAAACAAAACAAACAACCAAACAAACAAACAAAGAATCTGTTATGTTTCTGAAAGATTCCAACACTCGTGACTTATTTTATAGCTTGATCTCGTAACAATATTGATGCTGATGATAAACCTTTATGCCTAGAACTAACCGAAGTCAGAGCAGTTCTCCTGGGCTTGGACCTCTGTCAGACTTGAAAACAATTGACCAGTGTTTTCTACACAGAAAAGCCCTTCATTAACTCTATTGGAACCCTGTCATTAAAGCCCCCCTCGCTCCTTCTAAGGCCACAACAACCCCATGACCTCTAAATCATCTGGATTCTCTAAAGTCTGGTTAATGATTTTGCCTTACAGAGAGCTAAGTGACTCTGCCTCACAATACTAAGTGTTGCTGCTGAAAGAGAGAAAGTGGAGCATGGCTTTAGTGGCCATTGCCCTACAGAGATTGCAGTTTGCTCTGCTAGGCTGATTAACGCCCCTAAGTAACCTTCCTTTTATCTCCTAGCAACGACTCAACTAAAATCAGGAAGAATGAATCTTTAAATAACAAAATGCACATGGAAATGCCTTCCAAAAAGTTTCACTATTTTGGCCTAGAAAAATGGTACCACACAGGAAGGGTATTGACATGTTAGCAATAAACTCGTCTCCAGGAAGATTAACCTGCGTCACGTCCCAACAGACCTGCAGTACTACTGCTAAGAGACTACCAGCCCTTCCGCTATAAGTGCCCCAGGAAAAGCTTTACATGGCTTTTGTTTGTCCCTGAACCCATACTTAGACTATAGTATTACAACAGTTGAAAAGTACTTCCTTTGGTATAATTAGACTCTTTCTTGCTGCAATTTAATTTTGTTTTTCTGGTTCTAAATGCAGGGAAATAAATTAATCTATGTCAAAAACCCTAGAATCCAGAATATATTTAGAAGCAAACAAACAACTCAATAAAAATGGAGTCAAAGCTCTGAACAGACACTTCAGAAAGAGTAAGTGAACACATGTGAAGATGCTAACACACTGAGTTACTTGGGAAACTCAAAGGACATTATATGTGTGCATATATGTTTGTATAACCCAATGTCATATATGTTAGCCATCAGTGAAGGTGGTGTCAGTTATTAATATATTTATAGGAATTATCTACCACTACACACTCGGTGGAAATACTAAGTGAAAATGACTGCAACCACTGAGACTCTGGAACTTAGTAGGTAGACCAGGCTGGCCTCAAACTCAAAGTTCCATCTGCCTTTGACTCTCGAGTGCTGTGATGTCCCCACGCCTAGCCCAGCCATTTTTAAATGTGCAGATCATGCTGTCAAGACTTCCCAGGTAGTTTTATTTTGATTTAACTGGCCCCTGGCCTCAGTGCCTGAATACCCAATCTATCTATCACTGCTTGGCTTCAGACATAAATGCCAGTCTATTTCCAGGCAACTTCCTGGCTAAGTGTTCTGAACCAAAGCGCACACGTTTGCCACCTGAGGTGAGGAACTAACCATTCAAACCAAGCATTGGTCCCTTTCTTTCCAGATGGAAGATAGAAACTTTGATCTTCTCTTCCTCGCCATTAAACCTGTCTGAAAAGAAGGAACCCACTACTCCCTGACCTTTGGGAGGTTTACAGACTTCAGACTGCAGTTCAGAGCACAGACAAGAAACTGTCCAAGAAAAACATGCCCCAAATGAACAGGATATAAACAAAGCTGTAAGGAGGTAAGTAATGGCAGGGACTTGACTCCCTCACTTGCATCTCTGATAACAATCTAGCATTTTATCAGCAAGGTCTTTTATCTGCAAGGATTCTGGGTGTTCTGCAGCCTGGAACTATTTGGGGAGGACAAAGACAAGCTTTCATCTTGCAAAGGAAATAGAACGACTTCTCTGAATGGTAAGGAAGAGTCAAAGCTGTAAAAAGGCCTCGAATGATTTCTCTGACAGGAGAGAGGTAAATGAAAAATAGACGTTACTCAAAGCATGGGAGCAATTGTGGTGGGGAAAAGGCATGGTCCTCTACCAGACCACAGTGTGAGAATGATAGCATGCTTTTTTCTCCCCATGCTGCATCATCTGCCAATGTCTTCTAATTGTCTTCTTGTTAAGACCAAAGATGTAAAGTAACTCACACTTAATGACTTAAGTGTAGTCTGCCTCTCACTGTTTTAGAAGGGATCATAACTACATACTTAATGAATGAAGATCTGTCTGAAAACCCCTCAAGCCTCAGCTCAAGATAAAGGTGGTATCTAAGAGTATTCGATGGACAGTGGGCACTGTTTAAGACTATAACTCCTCATATGTTTCCACTCCCCTCAGAGTGAGCTGGTTCTTGCTAGGGTCTGCAGCAGCTTAGTAGCACTCCAGATAAGAGTCACTCCTAAGGGAAATGGGGTGGTTACAGGAATAGTACCTAGTACCTAGTACCAAGTGTTCTCTTACTGCCTTCCAAACTCAGTTCACTCCATGGAACTGAGTGAAGAACTTTTTCTTAGAATTCAGGAATTCTAAGTAAGTGTGTGGGTGGGAACTCTTACTTAGAATTCAGGAATATTTATCTAAGGTTGAGTCAGAGTAGCCACCCATTCTAGAATGCACAGCCTGGTGCTTCCAAATCAGAGCACAATTGCCCAACAACACCAGCTCCCTTTGCCAGGCTGTTGTGCCATCCTGGGGAGTCCTGTAGGTTCACACCCAGTGCCTTGTGTCATCAATGCTTTAGAAAAGGCAGGCATGAAGAAGCTGGTCTATGGGCTGGTTTATAAGCAGAATTCTATCAAGCTGCGGTATTCTAAAGCTTCCACTTTAGAGACAAGCTCAACCAGACAGCAGAATGCAAATCCTCTTGCCGCCCCCGGGTCTCACTATGTAGCCCTGCTTGTCTGAAACTCACTATGTAGCCTAGCTGGCCTGACAGAGATCTACCTGCCTTTTTCTAAGTACTGGTTTAAATGTGTGCATCATCACACCCACCAAGAATTCCATTTCTTGAAAAGTTTCTCTTAGTTAGAATTATATAATTACAATTAGTATTAAATTAGATTTTACATTTTTATCATTTTTGTCCACATTCAACTGAAGCTATACCTCAAATTCTGGTTTTGTAGGAAATAATGACTCTTATAGGGGGAAAAAAAATGAATGAACAGTCCAGCAAGAAACAAGCCAACACCCACAAGGTCAGCTCAAGGGACTCTCTTAGTGTTTTGAAAATATTTCCTGCCTACTATTTGTAAATTATTTTGTCTGTGTGACACATCTTTCAGTAACAACTCAGCTCTTTCTTGGCTATTTGGCTATCTGTCCACGGTTTGCACCAGAGCAGATGGCCTATCCCAGCACAGCTGCGGTGATCATGATTGCGTAGGCTTGCTTCCCTGCCTTCTAGACACAACACCTCTTCCCGATGTTGTGAATGCTGTGGGGATGAACATGGGATACTCCCCACCCCTGGGGCACCAAACTATGGTTTTGTGATATTTAGACTGAACTGAATTCAGCCAGTGAAAGACAGAAACGGGACTCAGTACACAGAAACATAAAACTGACAAGAAAGGGGAATTCTAACCTGTTTACACCAACCAGCTGCTACTGTTAGGGCCCCTCGAGATCATTACACAAGGTTCCTAGATGTACCTTGCAGCAATGAAACCCATTTAAACACCTTATTTATCCATGCTGGCCTTTTCCTGAGTAGGCTTAGAACTGTCAGATGAGAAGATAGGAGGCAACACAAACACTGGGATGTGTACTGACAACCACGTGACTCTGTTGTAAGGCAGGAGAGATGAACAGATGAGCATGGATGAGTCCTTTGGAAACTGAAAATCTGCAGGTAAATGGCTTTCCTTCACTCTCAGCAACCCAAAGTCCAAAATTATGTAAGTTTTAACAGTGGAAACTCAGGATAACACACACTAGAGTCAGAAGGAAAACTTCTTATTTATTTTTGAAAGCATGCATAAATAGCAGCCCACAAATAATCTCATTAGGACTTTAGGTATCTCAGCCTCAAGCCACACGTGCTCTTCACCAAGATGACTGCAAGTGTATGCTGACCCTGAGCTCCTGTAACAAGGACAATTTCTTTTGTAACAAAGTCTCAGTATTTCTCAAGAATCTCAGGACTTCTGCAGAGCCAATTCTATTTAGCAACCTGTCACAAGCAGATGGATTTTACTGCAATTTTTCTTCCTTAAGTGCTGATTTCAGATTGGAAAAACGAGTGCACTGCCAATATCATGCCCCAAAGGAGAAACATCCAAAAAAACAAGGCGAGCCAGACACCTGTTAGATAAAACTAGAGGTTACCTTTGGCACATGAAGAACTTGCTTGTCATGTTCCACAGATAGCGCATCAGAAATAGGTAGGTGGGAGAGCCTGTTGTTGGGTGAGGAACTAGGAAACCAAGGCCAATGTGCTCTGGAGCCAACACCTGGACTCAAACCCAAGTCTAGCTCACACTAGCAATATGACCTAGGGCGTATTTCCATGCCACCCCTTTTAGATGACAGTAATAGCAACAACAAACTCACACTGTTGTCTTGATTAAATAGGCTAACATATAGAAGGTCTTATAAATGTTCCATAGACATCTGCTAAGTACCATTTATCACTAATTAGGATGGGGAAATCTGAACAAAAAGAGGCAGAAACACCACAGGCCAGGATTCCTCAGATGAAAAATGCCCGGTCAAATTCTCCATCCTATTTGGTGCCTCAGTGTTCTCTGCACATTTCTGTTGAGTGAGCAAATAAAGGAGCAAGTACCTGACTTAAATGGTCTGTAGATGTATCAGACTTATTTTCTCCAGGGCCTGTCATGAAGTGCTGCTACTTGCTACTGCAAACTAGTATTAATCAGTAATAAAAAAAGAACACTTAATTTCACACTTACTGCAAGGTTTTTGGGGACCAGGGATTTATTTTAGAGCAATGCTCCTATTAGAGAGCAAATGTGAACACAGTCAGGTCCTGCTGTGGAGAAGGTGGAGTGTAACAGTAGACACTGCTGTTGATCCTAAGGGAGGGCTGTTCAGTGAGCAGAGACAACTCCAAGACCTGACCTCTGGTTGTCTGTGGGAGAGGCAGAGAGTGCTCTAAGAAAGTCTCTGATGGATGGATGGATGGATGGATGGAAGGAAGGAAGGAAGGAAGGAAGGAAGGAATCAGAGATCAAGACTGACTCCTTAGGTGTGTAGCAAGCCCAGGGAGTGCAGGGGAATAAATGGAAAAGGCTGAGGCCAGGACAAGGAAGCAGAGAGTGAAGAGCAGTAGGAAGGTAGAGTGGGGAGGAATGGGAAGA
Source organism: Mus musculus (assembly GCF_000001635.26). Lineage (NCBI taxonomy): Eukaryota > Metazoa > Chordata > Mammalia > Rodentia > Muridae > Mus > Mus musculus. The sequence goes on from NC_000083.6 coordinate 84,323,469, forward strand.
GGGGAGAGAAACAATGGCAAAGGCGGTGGAAGAGGGAGTCATGAGCATGAGCATCAGTTTGGGATAAAATCAGAAACTACTGCAAAGCATTCAGGGGCGTTGGAAACTAGATATAGTTTCAGTGCAGTGGTGGGAAGGAGCTAGCCTGCAATGGCTCAAGGAGTGATCAGAGCAGGGCATGAAGTATGGGACTATGAATATGAAGTTTTCTCAGAATCCTCACAGAACATGAGACAGCTTTGGGTAGGGAGAGTAGAAGTCTCTGTGGAGAGGCACCAGTGGCCTCTAACGGCTCTTATAAACACAAGATGATCAAGTAGAGGTAAGGAGTTAAACAAGAGCAGACCAGACTCTCAGGAAGTTCAGTAGCAGAACAATGAAGTGGGAGTGACAAATGCTCACTAAATCAAGTGAGGGAAAAAGAAATGCCAATGTGAATGGAGAAGATGGGGAAGAGCAAGCAAAAGCATGGAAGTCGCAGTGAGTGGCCTTCATGCACGACATGAAGTCATAATGCATGCGTGAGCCAGACCGTAGACACAGCTGTCTGACTCCTACTGACCCTGAGATCTACTTTCCATGGTTTCAATTACCTGAGGCCTAAAAGTACTTGGGAAATTTCAGGAATAAGCAATCTTTAAGCTTGAATTTATATAAGATTTTGAGTACAGTGATTAAATCTCAGATTGCCCTGAAGTATCCAGCTGAAAACATGACCGTCCATTTGCTCAGCTCATCCCCAGGGCATAGGCTTCCCACCTGGAAGCCACTTGGCTGTCTGGCTTATTGACTCCTGCAGAGAAAGAGCAGGTGGGTTCAAGTCACATTGTATTGAATAACATCTCAAAACACAGAAAGCAGTGGTAAAGCTGGAAACTCAGCCCTGCCAAGGAACTATCCCAACCCAGCACTCTGAAGTGAAAAGGTGAAAGCTATCCGGTAGGAAAAGAGGAAAAGCTACAAGTCTCCTAGGCGTGCAGCGACACCAGGGGAGGGGATTGGCGGGGGCTTTGAGGTTGTGCATCAAGCACTAAGTTACACCTTTGGTGCATATGTATGCATTTATGGGGCCAAACACAGAGCAGGGGTCAATACTGGCTGGCTCCATGCAACTACTGGGGATCTAGGAATATATCCCTAAGGATGACAGGAGACTACTGTGCTGCGTAAGAAGAGTCAAGGCCCAAGGGGTGGGGGGGAACAGAAAGAGGGAAGGACAAGGGGCGTGGGAGGGGAAGGGCAATGGGAAGGGGAGAGACAGAAACAGACAGAGACGGGGTGGGTGGGATGGGGGGGGGGGGGAGGTGAGTGAGCACCAGGGGCCCGGAAAAGATAACCAAAACATACTATGGTGTCATTTTTCCAGATCATTCTACTGTGCTGTATTTAATTTTTACATGTTGCTCAGTTCCCTAGCTCATACTTCTGTGTAGAAAAAAAAACAAAGTACAGTTTTGGTATAAAAATGGTCCCTACTACATACAGAAATGAGTGCACATTAGCCAGCATGGGTTTGGTCTGTGCAGCCTTTCATGTTAGCATTAAAAATATCTATGAGCACCATGGCAAATTTTTTTGAGAAAATACTTAGGACCAGGGAAATAAAAGCTTTATATGGAAAAAATTATAAAAGTATTTTTAAATGTATAATGTTAGTGAATTAAAAAGTATAGCCTCTGGGGTAAATACTACTCTTTACTAAAGTTTCCAAAGATTTGTTGTCAATGGTTTCTCCCGTTAAAAATGCAAACCATTGTCTCTGCATTTCCTGGGTCACCTTTAGTTCAAACAGAAGCAATGTTCCATAGTTACTTCTGAGTTATGAGTTAGAGCTATTGAAGCCCTGCCCTATATCTGGGTGCCTTGTCTGCAGAGCGGGGCTTCATTTCATTCTTGCATGAGACCACAGTGGATTGTTTCTATAAGTGCCCCAAATGGCAAATTGAATTTCCCTGAAATTTTACTTGTCCAGCTTCTTGGGAAAGCCTGCACCTCACTGGCCTCAGTACTTAGGGCTTGTACCATGTTAACACTGTGGGTAACGTACACACGCTGGCAGAGTCACAGCCTGCACTTCATCTCACTGACCTTACAGCCAAGTCGTCAAGGATGAAGACCCCTTCCAGCTTACCCACAACTCAACACAAGCTCGATACACAATAAATGTTTAGCAAGTACTCTGCTCATCAATCAACTGATTGGATTCAGGCTTTTCAACCAAATGACACCAACAGGCCATGGATTATCATCGCTGAATTTTCACCTAAGAATGAGACTGTTTGCAGATCTAATCACTTGTTCTAACATGACCTGAACTGGCCTGTTGAAGTAACAGATAACACTGAAGAAAAGCTGGTCTCTACAAGTTTTGTTTTTCTAGTTTGCTTTGTCAATGCATTCCATGAGAGGTGAATTCCTCATTCCTGTTTCTTAAAAACATACTTGGAAAAAAAAAGGTCTTAAAGAGCTCTGGCACCCCTGACTGAGTTGGCCAGGCTTGCTCTAGGAATTGAGAAAGAAAAATCAGTGAGTATTTTCCTTTCTTGTCATTCTCTCCTCCCCCCCAGAACTTTAGGGGTAGGTGAGGCACGCAAAATAGAAAACATGATTTTATCCCACATGTTAAACTTTACCTACCTCTGGACGGAGTCTGCAAACTCGGAAGAGCATGACAACAGCTCTCAATAGAGCTAGATGGGGCCACAGGGAGGAGGTGGCCAAGCAGGAGGATATCCCAGCACCAACAACCCCTATTCCCATCTCTGCTCCATGGCCTCCTTCTGAGGCCTAAACTGCTGCCACTAGAGTCTCAGGGAGTTATTTCACATGTACATCTCTGTATCACAATTAGCGCAGGGAGTAAGCCCTGATAGAGAGAGGAGTGGACACCAGTTTGCCTTAAAGACAAAAGGGAAAATGAGCCGCTGAAACCCCCCTGAGCAGAGGTGAACCTTTGTACTTTGCCATTTTGTCCAAGGCCTGATCCAGCGTTTACAGTTAGTCAGTCACACCAGTGACACCAAAGGGAGACAGTTCTAGACAGACAGGGCAACAGGTCTCCTGATAACCCAACTGTCAGCAGATTAGGGTGCCAGGAGTTGTTGTCCCCAAGCCCCTATGAAATTCAGTGGTAACCAAAGGAGGGCCAGGAAAGGGGAATCCTTCATTTGCAGCCCCAACAGGCGCACTTCTTAGGTGTTCCCCTGTGCAATGTCAGGACTTGGGGACTCCAATCCTCTCCTCAGGCATCTCTATTCAACATGACCCTTTAAAAACTAGGACAACAAACAGTTATTTATTCCAGCCATTTTAAAAAGGCCACCTCTGACTTCTCAAGACTCAGATGTTCCTTATACTTGTGAGAAAACAAAGGCAACTTAAGCCAACATCTGGAATGGAAGAAATACAGCAACCACAGAAAAAGATAATTAAATCAATAAGGAATGCTTTTCAGACATAACATCACAAAGGCCAAAAGAGTGTTTTCAGAAACATCCAGAACAAAGTTACAGAAGTTACTCAGAAGCTAAATTTAAATGGATTAATTTCTGGAGGGCATCATTTAGGAGTAGACCACCACACCATGTAGGCCACGCCAAGATGGCTCCCCAATGCTCTCCTTAGTAAGATCGAGGAAGATGAAAGAATGTGTACACAGAAAAAAAAAAAAAAAAAAAGCCGGGCGTGGTGGCGCACACCTTTAATCCCAGCACTCGGGAGGCAGAGGCAGGTGGATTTCTGAGTTCGAGGCCAGCCTGGTCTACAAAGGCTACACAGAGAAACCCTGTCTCGAAAAACACCAAAAAAAAAAAAAAAAAAAAAAAAAAAAGAAAAGAATGTGTACACAGGTGTGAGACATTTACAAGAAGACTCAGCACTCATTCTGAAACAAGGCATCCCAAACAGACACTTTGACAATCATCCTGCCCAACCTCAGATGCATCAGAGATCCTTTGGGAAATGTGTCCGACGTATGATCAGTTTTCCTCAAACACTTTTATTGCTGGGCAGCCCACTATGAGGAAATCTATTCATGCCTTTGATGGAGAACACTGCCTTTCACAAAACTCTCCTTTGTCTTCAGAGTCACAATCTCTCTTACGTTCCCACTGGGAGGAAAAATGACAAATTGTGTGCCTTCTGCCATATGGCAGCCTCTGAGTATGTAGAGACCATTACCATCTTCCCCAGCCTAACTGAGTGTGTGGAGACCATTACCATCTTCCCCAGCCTAACTGAGTGTGTGGAGACCATTACCATCTTCCCCAGCCTAACGGCTTCCAGATGTCTAGCTTGCTCCACACTGTGCTCACTGCCTCAAATAAACATTAGCCTACCAATGACCCTCCTAAAGTGAGGGTCCCAGAGCAGAATAACAAACAGGACAATGTGGGCCTGTCCTGTCCTCAGAGTTCAGGAGGACCATGGAAAAACTCTGCTCTCTGACAGCAGTGTGTCACGCTGCACCCTGTGCTCACAGAAAATACCATTCCCAAAACTTTCTCACACAAAGCAGACACCCTACATTCTAATCAGATATAATCTTAATTATAAAGACCAGAACATGGTACATATCTCTAGTCTCAAGCTACCAATACAGTTTCCTAAGTCTATTTAGAATCTATATTAAAAAAAATACTTGCTGGGCAGTGGTGGCGCACTCCTTTAATCCCAGCACTCAGGAGGCAGAGGCAGGCGATTTCTGAGTTCAAGGCCAGCCTGGTCTATAGATTGAGTTCCAGGACAGCCAGGGCTACACAGAGAAACCCTGTCTCAAAAAAAAAAAAACAAAAAACAAAAAACAAACAACTCAAAAAAATACTTATTGCATGGAAGTTAGAGGACAGCTTGTACAAGTCAGCTTTCCCCTTTAATCAGGAGGGTCCCAGGGATCAAGACCAGGTCAGTGTTAGGCTTGCTGTCCAGGGCATTTACCTGTTGAGTTAATTTGCTAGTCTCTATCTTCAATAAAGGGCTATATCAGACATAATAAAAAAGTATAGGGACCAATATGACATTCAACCATCTGTCGAGAACCAAGCATTAAAAAAGAAAGCATACTTCATAAATAAAGTTCAAGTTCTGAGTTCGTGGCTTTCCAGTTCCTTTTCCCCTTCCTTTCCCCAAGCTGCATAGAGATAATGGGTGTGGCCTGAACTTGCAGTGCCTCCCTGACTCCTGAAAACCTTGCAACTTAGTCATTTCTCTATGTCACACACTTTATAAGTTGCAACTGAATCTGTTTCCTTTAAGTGAGTAGATGCTGACTAAAGTTCACTTCAGCAGCCGAGAAGCCATCAAGCACTGAAGGGACTCAGCCAGGACTCACTCATCTTAGGGAGGCCTTTCTAGTTCTCAGCAGAGAAAGCACAGCACACTTAGGAGTGATACTTTGATGAGCAAGTCAAACATAGCTGATATCAATACAACTATGCAGTCATTTAAAACACTGCTTTTCCACTTTGAAGAGTTTTTTGAAGGTTGTCAGCACAATATTTCCATGCCTCATGGTCCCCAAAATGCTGACTTTTGAACCCATGTTTGTCAGTCATTGAGTCTCAGGACATGCTCTCACAGAACACAGTGCACTCTCCCTAGAACCCCACCTTCATCTGGCTTCAGGGGTTTCCTTCCCATTTATTGGCAGAGACTCACCAAAACAAGTGCTAAAAAAAATGCCTGCTGTTTCAGAGTCTAAATGTTCTCAACCCAAGAAATGACAAATGTCTTAGGATGCAATGACATGTGGGACACACTGCACATGGGCATTGAAAAGACACTGTTACCTGCCAATCAAATATGTGCAGTTATTATATACCACCAGAGATGAGAGAGACAGAGTCTCTCTATGCAGTCCTGGCTGTCCTGGAGCTCTCTATGTAGACCAGGCTAGCCTCAAACTCGCAGAGATTCTCCTGTCTCTGTCTCCCAAATGATAGGGTTAAGGTGTTAAATGATGTGCACCACCACCTGCAGCCTTAAAATTATCCTTCTCTATTCTTTTCCTATAAAAGACTGTCAACCTCCTGGGCTCTGTTACACATAAACCTAGGAGCGGTATTTGTAAGCAGGACATTTAACCCCATTACACTGAGGCTCTCCTACCCGGGTTTTCCATTCTTGCTGTATTAGTCTGGGTGTCTTTCCCTTCCATGACTGGCTCCATTATAACTGGATGAGTTACAGCAGAAGGACAGTGCTTTGCTGCTGCTTCTCTCCTATGACACTAACCCTGCCTCAGGGCACTTCCTGTAAGACAGACTTTCACAGAGCTTCTCTAAAGGACAGTCAGAGAGGAGCTCAGACTCCAAGAAGCTCCCAAGCTCATGAGGCCAGAGAGGACCAAGGTAACATTCAGTCCAAGAATTTAATTTGATCAAAACTTGTTTGAATGGGAAGGGGGAACATCAGAGAGGTGACTCACAATATAAGCAAATGGCAGAGCTCATGTTAATACAGACTTCCTCAAAGGCCAGGTAGAACATGGAACCCAGTTGAAGCCCCTACCTATATAAACCATCACCGTGGCTACAGAAGTCCTTGAATACTTCAGAGATAAACAGATCAGCTCACATACAAAGTTTTGACTCCAACTAGTTTCATTTTTACATTACTCAGTTTAACTCAGTATCCAAATTTGTATTAGGTAGGGGAAAGTACCACAAAACAGCAATGCCTGATCGGCATAGAAGGAGAATAGCTTATGCTGAAGAGCAAGCACTGAGCACTGGTACAGTAGAGTAGAGATGAATGACAAGGAAGGGGTGCTCTGCACGTTTGAAGAGGGGAGCATCAGGAGCCGACAGCACAAGAACAGGGCCAGGCAGGACTTTCACCTTGGTGGTGCCAGAGCCACTCTGCTTGCCTTTTTTGTCTCTTTAAAGCAAATGTTGCCCTCTGCTTATCTAAAAGGATTCTGGGAAGTCAGAGCAGGTACAAATAGGGTAGATAGATGGCTGCATGGCACATAGGTTAGTTGGAAGTCCTGAGTTCAATTCCCAGCCCTTCATAATCTTGGCACGCTGGCCTATTATGCCTATTATGCGGGTGCTTGGGAAGTAGGGGCAAGAGGATCAAAAGTACAAGGTCATCTCTGGCCACTCGCTGAGCCCAGGAAAGTGTAGGCTGCAAGGGACTCCATCTCAAACCCACAACAAAAACAAAACAGCACTTTAACACACAGACTTAAAGGAGACCTCTTGGTAGCAGAATCTCAACGGAAGGAGGAGCTCGTTACTGTTTCCTGTAAGAGCCACAATACCCCAACACAGCACACAGCTGCTTTGCTTCGTAACCTGGAGAAGGTGCAACGTTATCATCTACATTATGTGTTTAAAGGAAAACAAGACCAGAGTCATATTATTTCCTGTCACAAGACTAAGTTGTTCTATCTTCACCTTCCTCTTTGATATGACTGATAAAATCCTAAGGTTCCACGAAACATTCTAAATACATGAACACAAGCTTTCCTAGTCTTTGATTGTTCACTAGAGATTTGTTTCAATGTAAAATGTCCACCCCATAGGTACATGGTTTCTACAGGAACGTACTTGTTTTGTTATTTGTACTTAGTACTTGTCAGGGAAAAGCAAGCAAGCAGATTTCACTTTAAACAAAGGAAAACAAATGGACTGGGGAAGATGGGTACTGAAAATGAATTAAACCAAGCAGGAAGAAGGGGATGCCGAGGGGCGGGGAGGAAGGACATTTCTAAGTGCCTCGCACAGTCAAGTGCAGTGAGGCGACATCTCCCTCAGTGAGTGAGCTGCTGACCTCTCAGGTGCTTTTCACACAGAGAGCACATTAGTCCAGAGCGGGAACACCGCAGCATGCAAGGGTCACAATTAGAAGTGGCAGAGCACTCTGAAGCCGAGCCTCCTCAGTCCAGGCCTTTGCTCTCCAGGACTCCAGAGTCATGGCGCTCTAGGATGGTACTATACGCTTTCCTGTAATGTTTCAGTGGAAGCTTGAAATTTGCCTGTGAAAGGAACTGAAAGGCTCCAGGCCCTTCCTTTAACCCTTTAGAGAGCACGACAAACAGGCGCTGGTAAACTGTAGTCAAGCAGTTCTTGGAGCTCCTGTAAAGCCCCATTATTCTGCTTCATGCTGTCACAACGCAGAGGGAGTGGCTATATGTGAAGGCACTGCACTCATGGAGGAAGGGGCTGGATAGCAAAGAACTGCCCATACAGACCAGAAAAACCAAATCAGCTACCTCTAAGATTCAGGCTGGCAAAAACAAAAACAAACAAACAAACAAAACAGTATCAGAGAAATAAGCTAAAGTCCTTAAAAATCTTAGATTTATTGATTTTATGTGTATTTTGCCTGCAAATATATGTGCGCATCATGGCCGTACTTGGTGTCTGTGGAGCGTAGAAGAGGTTGCTGGATTCCCTGGAACTGAAATTACAGGCAGTTGTGAGCCATCATCTGAATAGCGGAAACGGAGCCTTTGTCTGCTGCAAGAACAAGTGTTCTGAACTGCTAAAGCATCTTCCCAGCCTCCTGGGTAGACTCTTACATACCAGGGCTGAGGATGCAACTCAATGCTAGAGCTTGCCAAGCACGAGCAAGGCCCTGGGTTTGATCCCCAACACTGTGAAACAGACAACACAAACTAAACCAACCAAACTAACCCAGATGATGTTCTCAGTTCCTGGTATACATCCTTGCACAGCTTGGGGCCTGGAACCCTAACTAGGTAATGAGGAAAGGACATACCAGACACACAGAATATATGGGATCAGGCGGTCTAGACTCTCTATTGGGGAAGCTGCAGTGCACTGGAAGCTCAGTATGTTTATATATAACTGGACAGGGAGGTAAGGGTGTTGCACACAGCCAGCTGAAGAAGGAAGCAGGGTTACCATATACAACTGAAAAAGGAGACAGGATTAGCTAATCTTAGTAGGAGCAGTCTCTTTGTAGGGGAGCAATCTTTAGGCCATGAACTTGGGCTCCCAACGCGGGTGGTGCGGAGTAGCTGTGAACATTTCCTGCAGTCACCATCACCATCCCCACATGGTTGAGAGGAAGGTGCTGCCATTCTCTGAATCTTATCCAGGGAAATTTCACCCATGGGGCCAGGCACCAGCTTCACTGACATGGTCATGCCTATGTCAACAACACACACTTACTAAGGACTTCAATGCTCTCTACAACCTGGTTTCAGAGTAGTATTTAAATCTTCTATACTACTGTAATCTTTGACTATCTCTCAGGACCATGCACATACTCAGATTATATATAAGTAGGTCCATTTGGAAGAGTATTTTCAATGTAGCAACTTCCTGTCTCTAGGAACAACCAACAACAGATGGTGTGGTAAAAGCCTCTGCAGAATGAATGGTCTCGACATAGCCGATGGTGCACAGCACATCTTGATTTCTAATGGCGCTGATACTGTTTGTACCTTTTCCCTTTTATCAACTTTCTGAAACACTGCTTAGCTGCATCCTCCCCTCAAATACACACAAATGTTCATGAAAGAGAACACTTTTAAGGCTCTTGAAAGTAAAATTTACCACCAAATTTCTAAAATGAATCACCCAATACTGGAGGAGGCAGACGGTAACTTTGTATCGGAAACCAAGCCAGTCCCAGTGAGTCACCTCTGTGATCACAGATAGCACAACCACAGCCCAGGCTTGGTGGCAAACAAATGGCCACAGCATCACATGTCAGAACCTCGTGTTTCATGGTTTCTCACATGGAAATGCGTAAGTCAACTATGTGAGCCCAGGAAGCAGAACACAAGATGCTGCACAAATAATAAACACACTCAAGCTTTGTGTTCTTGTGCTTCCCCAAGTCCATCTCAAATTTCAATAGATCCATGAAAGGCACATGCTAGTCAAGAACTCCGAAGAGTAAGAGCTGATAATAATATTATAGCTTCTAAAGTGAGTCATAGGAAAACACAAATGCTTTTTGAGGATCACACGTTAAGGTGCACAGTCAAAAACTAAAAAGTGACAGCCATTTCAGAAGAGGTACTGGGGCCTTTGGTGATGTATCCTGTAGTTGGTGTGCACCCACATGCATTATGCTTTTGCATCTCTTTTAGGCACCCCAAGTTTGAAACAGAAGATTAAGTGGGACAATGGGCTAAGTGGCATTGCCACAGGCACACCAGGTCCTGGTTGCTCTGACTTCCACAGAGTAAAGAGCCAGGTGCCTTAATATTCTTTTAAACCACAGGGCAGGGAATACATGCTAGGATCAAGCCCGCCCAGCATACCTGTGTTGGCTGGCCCAATACTGTTCAATACAAACCATAGGCAGTGTTTTCAAAAGGGATACTTCCGATCAACATCACACACCCACTAGCCGGTCTCCAAGGAAAACACTATCAACACAGCCATAGGCGCCCACACCCAGGGGCTAAGCACAGGTAACTGCTCAGAAAGCACTGGAGAACAGTCAGGAGCAATAGCAGAAAGCTTCACTCTCTTGCTTTCACAAAATGGCTCCCTAAGACAATATATTGATTATAATTCTCCAAATAAGAACAAGATAGAACATTCTCTCAAGTTCCCTGCAATATGACACTACCTGATAATGAAAGGAACAAAAGGGGCCAAGCTGAGCGCAGATGATGTGCCGTCCATCGGCGATGGGTACAGTCTCTCCAACACCAGGAGTAAGAGGAACATGCCAGGGTGGCGATCAGGCTCTCCCAGTTCACTGAAGGAAAGTGATTACACATAAAAGATTTCAGACTGAAGAAGGCAGGCACTGCTTTCAAACACATTTTGTCACTTTTTTTTTAAGATTTATTTATTTTATTTATATCAATACACTGTAGCTGTCCCATTACAGATGGTCGTGAGCCACCATGTGGTTGCTGGGAATTGAACTCAGGACCTCTGGAAGAACAGCCAGTGCTCTTAGCTGCTGAGTCATTTCTCCAGCCCCACATTTTGTCACGTTTTCCTGTTTCACTTTAACGTGCACAAGGAGAAGCCTCTGGCAAAGCAAGGGTCCTGCACGCAACCCTCTTCTAAAGCCAGTGACTCTCTGGAGTCACACTTTCTGTACTGTGCTGTCCAGAGCTTTCAGGAAATGGGAAGCTCTCCCTGTCTGATGGCTTTGAGGAAACATGACTAGGCCATTACTCACTAGAACCAGAAAACCCTCCCTGCACTAGCTAGCAATTAGAGAAAAGATATCTTGACAAAAATACATTTCATTGATATAATTACATTTTCCCATTACAGACAGTTTATATGTATTTATACCAGTACAAAGACTGCAGAAAAATTAAAAAGTTGCATGTTCTAAGATATCCATAGTAAAAAGTCTACTGTCAGCTACAGAGTAAGACTGAAACAAAATGACACCATTTCTTGCCGCCCCAGGGGACTCAATGCCCTTTAAAATGACTCTGCTTTATATTTCTAAAATTATTGATCATTTTTGCTCAGGGACCCACATTTGATCACAGGCAACTTAGCTGTTGTTTCACAGCAGCAAGCTGCAACAGGCCAGTAATACAGGATGTTAAGAATCTATTAAGTACATTTAGTAATGTAGACAAAAATTTTAAAAAATAAGAGGAAGAAATAATTCAGGTATGTGTGTCTATGTGTGTAAGTATGTGTGTGTGTGGCTGTGTGTCTGTGTGTGGGGACTAGAGGTCAACCTTGGATGTTAAACCTCAGGAACTGTGTCCCTAGTCCTTTTAAAATGTAAAAAGTTTTTATTATTGGGTGCATGTGCCATGACACACAGAGGACAACTTGTGAGGTGTCACTCTCCGTTTACTTTCATGTGGGTTTGGGGCACACGGACAGGTCATCAGGGCTCAAGCCATCTTGCCAACCCCACTTTGTCTTTTGAGATAGGATTTCTCATGGGGACCTGGGACTTACCCAGGAAGTGAGGTTGGCTAGCTAGTAAGCCCTAGGGCCCTTCTATGTCCGAATCTGCAGGGCTAGAATTACAAGTGCACATGGCATAACAACAAGCTTTTTATATGGATATTAGTGACTGAACACAGGTCTTCAGGTCTTCACTTAATGAAAACAGTAAATTCTTTTTCACCCCATCTTGATCCCACCCTGAGACCTGAGTTCTCTGTGTGACCATGGCTGTTCTGGAACTCTGAATAGACTGGCCTTGAATTCAGAGATCTGCCTGTCTCCTTAGTGCTAGAATTAAAGGCATAAAGATTTTATGTGCATATGTGCATATGTGTGTGTGTGTGTGTGTGTGTGTGTGTGTAGGGGGTGTCTATGTGCATGTGTGTGAATATAACCATGAAGACCAGAAGAGAGTATCAGATTCCCAGGGACTGGAATGACTGACATGGGTTCTGAGAAAGCAGCAAGCACCCCTCGGAGTCACCAAGTACTGTCTGCAGCCTGTCTGATGCCGGCTTCTGGCCACTGTGGGCTCCCATGTGCATGTTCATACTAACATGAAGGCAGACACATACATAAAAATCAAACTTAAAAGAAAGTTGTTTATTAGGATACATTAAGTATTCCTAGTGATAATTACATATGAAATCTCTGATCCTCATATATGCCCTCCTACTGCAGATCCTCATATACTTCCATGGGTTTTTAACAAGTGACTCACAAGTTTTATTACAGTTGCTTAGAGAAGCCTGGGTGAAAGGTTGTTTACAGGAGCATGGGTACCTTACCAACGGCTACACCACTGTGGTAGATCCTCTGGGAGGGGTGGAGCCTCAGGAGCCCCTTCACCTTGCTTGGTTTGGGTTTTCCCCTCCCCTCCTCTGTCTCTGTCTCTGTCTGTCTGTAAGACAGAAGACAATTTTGACAGCTGGCTCTCTACTTTCACACTAAGGTCCTGGAAATGAGCTCAGGTTGTCAGGCTTAGTTGTTGGTGTCTTACCCCACTGAGTCATTTCATCTACTCCAGAGTTAGTTTTACATTTTTTATTTTACAGGTGTTTCACCTGTATATATGTGAACATACTTCACGGTACCTGTATATATGTGAGCACACTTCACTGTACCTGAAGTACTGTGCTTACACAGCAGGCACTAGATTCCCTGGACTGCAGTTACATACAGCTGTGAGCTGCTATGTGGGTGCTGGGAAGTGAACCTAGGTTCTTTGAAAGAGTTGACAGTGCTCTTAACTGCTGAGCCATCTCTCCATAGCTCTTTCCTCTCCCAATGTTTATTTTCTTGAGACGGGTCTGGTTATGTAGCCCATATCTGGTGGTAATCCTGTATCTTCTAAGGGTTGGGATTACAGACCTGAGCCACCCAGTCCAACCTAAAATCATGATTAATAAAGTACTTGACATTGTGTCTGCACTTCTTCCAGTGTATTCTCTAATTACCTGTCTACTGTACTGGCCACAGTTTCCAACTGTTTGAGAAGAAATGGGTACAGTTCTGGGAAACGAGAGAAAAACTCTCTTCCTGTCATTCTGTGGAGAGAAATAAAAGAGAAAACATTACCTTTTATAATCCCCCTTTAAAGAAAAACTACTTAATGAAATAGATGAAAAGGAAATCTACAACATCTTACACTCGTAGTCAACACAAATGATACACAGTTGTAAGTACTTTGGCTGTGTGGCCTTATCTCCATGATGGCATATGCTTATAAAGGCAGGAAAGAGGGATGTACTGTGAATAGCCCAGTGTGCACAACTGATTGAGCTGTGATGACAGGCAACAACTGACAGACTGCCTCAACTTCAGTGATAGAGGGGAGAGCCAGAACAAGGTTTGCCAAACCTGGGTACCATGTCATTTTACCAAGTAGAATTTCAGGGTGAGGGATATCCTTTGTGTTGCAGAATGGTTCCAAGTTTCTGAGGTCTCTACCCACTAGATGCCAGTAGAACAGCACCCTTCTCTCTGTGACAATGACAATCTCCACAGATACTGCCAAAAGCATTTGGTAAGGCATAATGACAAATGACTGAGAACCACTGCCTTGGAGAATGTCAATCAAAAGGATGGACTTGGAGAGTGAGCTTCTGCAGGGACATTCCAGCTAACACCATAAGGATTACCTTTTCCATATTGATAGAAACTATTCCTGAGCTCAGAGAAGGTGCTAGAAATAGTTTCTCAAGCTGAAAAGTGGGCCAAACCCCTCAAACTTGGTAAAACGTTTAGGAAAAAAGGGCTGTTTATTATGAAAAGTAAACAGAAGTCTTAACTATTAAAGAAATACTCATAACCTGCCCATGCTCTTATTAATAAAGACTCATGTCCCAGCTTGTTAGGCAGCAGCATTTCGGCAGGCAGCAAACTGCCAGTCAGTTCTTGTTCTCGCTCTCTCTCTCTCTCTCTCTCTCTCTCTCTCTCTCTCTCTCTCTCTCTCACACACACACACTCACTCTCTCTCTCTCACACACACACACACTCTCTCTCTCTCTCTCTCTCTCTCTCACACACACACACACACACACACACACACACACACACACACACACACACACTGCTTACTATCCAGACTCATGATTTCCCATGAAGCTCCTTCTGTGGCCAGCTCTTGCCTCCCCAAGCAACCACTGACTTGATTTCTATTGTCACAGATTAGTTTCATCTATTTTAAACTTTCACAAAAATATAGTGGTACATTTTATAATTTTTTTTAATCTAGATTTTCTCATTTGACATAAAGTTGCTGAGACTTGCCCACAACATTGGCTACAGCAGCAGTTTGACTTTTTTTCTGGTAAGTAGAACCCACGGTGTGAATTCATAAATTCGTAATTCATTCTGCTGGCAGATATGGGTACCTCTATTTGGGGGAGAGGGATTCTGACTAACTGCTATTCTGATATCCTCAAACAAGAGGTTTTTTTGATCATATTTTTCACTTCTCTTAGGATAATATCTGAGAATAAAGAATGTGATATCTGCATACTATTTAGGAAACCCATAGTTTCCCAAACACCTCGGTGACTTTATACTCCAACAACATAAAGTAAAAACTCTGGAAGGACTGTACTGTCTGCAGCCCTTGCTGATGGCGTTTACCTTTTCCCATTTCAGCCAACCTTGTGATAGCTGGGATTCTGTTCACAATCCTTGCTGACTGACGCTGCTAATCAATCTTCCTATGTCTCGGCCATTGTGTGCTCTTCATTCAAACCTTTTTACCCATGTTGCAAACAGGCTGTATTTTACCTTATACACACCCCACAAACCCCAACACAACACGTATGCTTTCCTACTTACTTTCTTATTCATATTTGATTAAGTCCAACAACTTATCAGTTTTCCCTTCTATGATTCATGTATTCTACAACCTAAGAAATCTCCACCTCCTTCAGAGGGTGTTTTGTTTTGTTTTGTTTTGTTTTGTTTTGTTTCCTGGAAGGCTTTGTGGTTGGCTTTCACACTAAAGTCTAAGATCCAGGTCCATTTCAGATAAGATTTTGCTACAGGCTTGCTTTCTTTTCCTTTCTCTCACTTTATCCCTCCCTCCCTCCCTCCCTCCCTCCCTCCCTCCCTCCCTCCCTTCCTTCTTTCCTTCCTTCCACGATGTGGGTCCCAGGGACTGAACTCGAGACTTTAGTTTGGCATCAAGAGCCTTTCCCGATTGAGGCACCTTAACCTGCACTATCACATTGTATATAAGAAGATTGGCCTTAAAGGGAAAGATAGAGATGCACCTTGCACAAGGGTTAAAACATTTAAGGCGCGCGGGGGGTGGGGGGCACAACAGAAACATTTAATGCTACCAAGATTAAACTCTTAATGTGTGCAATATAATTCTAAGAAAAACTCTGTGACCCTATCTGTCTCTGTCCCATCTCCCCTTTATTGCCCCACAACACCTCCCTGTGTATAGGTGTATAGGAAAAGAGATTCTAAACTTATGACTTTATGGCTACCACAGGATAAGAATAAAGTACAAAGTTGGGAACTCATCCAGTTAGGTTTCCAGACATATAAGAACCATTCAGCTACACAGCAAAATCAAGGCCACCTTGGGTGCATGTGACCCTTCTACAAACCAAAATGAACTCCAGAAAACCAAATAAGTAAGAAAACAAACAAGCCAATAATGATAGGATAACTGATACTGAGATTAAAAAGGAATCTTCCCCTCCTGATATATACAAAATTAAATCCTACTCTATCTAAGGTCTGAAAATAGCCATAAAGAAAAATACAAAATGATAAAAACATGAAGTTTTTGGTTGTCTTAGTTTGGATCACTACTGCTATGAACTAACACCATGACCAGATCAAGTTGGGGAGGAAATGGTTTACTCTGTGTACACTGCCACATAATGAGTGGCTCATCACTGAAAGAAGTCAGGGCAGGAACTCACGGAGGGCGCGAATCTGGAGGCAGGAGCTGATGCAGAGGCAATGGAGGGATGCTGCTTACTGGTTTGCTCCCCATGGCTTACTCAGCCTGCCTTTTTTTTTTTTTTTTTTTTTTGGTTTTTCAAGTAGCCCTGGCTGTCCTGGAACTTTGTAGACCAGGCTGGCCTCGAACTCAGAAATCCACCTGCCTCTGCCTCCCAAGTGCTGGGATTAAAGGTGTGTGCTACTACCGCCCAGCACTCAGCCTGCTTTCTTATAGAACTCAGGACCACCAGCCCAGGGATGCCACCACCCACAATGGGCTGGACCCTCCCCATCAATCACTAATCAATAAAATGCCATCCCTATAGCTGGATCTTCTGGGGGCATTTTCTTAATTGAGGTTCCCCTCTTTCAGGTGACTCTACCGTGTGCCAAGTTGATATAAACCAGCCATGACACTGATCTATGTTGAAAAGTTAAAATATTTTCCTGACTATAGCCGCCATGATGGCTCAGACAGTTTAGGTGCTACAACTTTCATGTACCTAGGCCACAGGGTAACTAGAAGATTCACACTTCATCCTGTTCAATGACCTGAACTCTAGCAATTAGACGACGGCCACCAGTCTGATGATGATACTGCGTAATTTTCCTAAATAAACAGCCATAGTGGAGAAGGTGAAAGGATGTTATAAGAATGAAGTGTTTCTGGGGCCGGAGAAATGGCTCAGTGGTTAAGAGCACTGGCTGCTCTTCCAGAGGTCCTGAGTTCAATTCCCAGCAACCACATGGTGGCTCACAACCATCTGTGATGGTACCAGATACCCTCTTCTGGTGTGTCTGAAGAGAGTGACAGTGTACTCACATACATAATATAAATAAATAAATCTTTAAAAAAAAAAAAAGAATGAAGTGTTCCTCTTCCACTCAGCCCTTCAAGACAGACAGTCTCAATCAGACAGCGAATGAGGGGAAGTGACGTCACAGCTACTGAAAGGAGACAGCACTGTGGTGATGGCAGCAGCACAACCTTAGGACACCCACTAGGCCAGGAGATGGAACAAAGGCAAGAAAGTGTCTCAACTGCCTTCCTCACCAAGGAAGTTGCTCTGTTGTAACCCCTATACCTTGCAACCCTACAAACCTAGTAATGGCCATGTCTGTCCTCCACGTGGAGAAGATTCTTTAAGCACAATCTGATAGCCTTGTTAAGATGCTGGGGGTGTTGGGGGACCTGGAGAGATGATTCAGGAGCTAAGAACATTGGTTGCTCATCCAGAGGTCACAGGTTCAATTCTCAGCACCTACATGGTGGTTTACAACTGTCTGCAACTCCAGTTCCAGGGTCCCTGACACACAGATAGACATGTAGGCAAAACACCAAATGCACATAAAATAAAAATAACTAAAGAAAATAAAACATTACAAACATGTCCGTAAGGAAACTGAACTCAATGGCCCTGGACCCAGCATGTCACCTCTCTGTGCACAAGACATCTTGACATCTCTGGGCATCTTGTCTTTCTCTGTAGCCCTAAGAAGTTACTGCATGGGGCTGGTGATAAGGGCAAAAGAGGGCAGGCTAGACCAACTACCCATATTCTCTAAAATTAAAGCCTGAAATCAGTGACATGACAGGAGCTATGACATTTAAGGTTTACCAGCTGGGTTTTAGGCTATGCTAGAGACAATGTAAACACATACTTCTCACCCAATATAAAACAGTCTCCTAAAATTACAGACGGAGGCTTTACTTAAGGAAGCACCATGCATACCCTTGGAATTATACTTTCCTCTGCCTTTAACTTGCCTCCTTCCTCAAAACTGATGCTCTAAATACTAGCAGTCAAGATCTATCTGTGATAAGGCTACATTTGGTTAGTCATAGAAACTCCTTGTGAAGAAGTGGCCCAACTTTTGTAAACTCTGCAGTCAATTCCTTCTACTATAAGGAAGATCACAGGGTACAAAAGATTTCAGTTTTAACTAGAGTAATCACGAACATGAAGGTCATTTAGGTCTGCTCCAAAACCCAAGGCAGAACTATAGTGCATAGGAAACTGTCCGAGGCTTCAATCTCCAGGCTGAGATAAAGACTTTTTGAGGTATCTGGATTAGTGCCCAAGGCTAGATGGAAAGGGAATACAGAAAACCAGGGAGCCCTCTGCTGTACAAACACCAATGTGGTGCTAATTAGATCTCAGGTGCTAGGGTCTGTAGCTGATGTTAATACTGAAGGTTGTATCCATTTCACTGACAGCAGTTTCAATTAATTAAATGCTGTATTAGACAAAATGCATGATTTTAGTCCCAACTTGCCAGTCAGATTAATGAAAGGAACTGAGAACATAGCAATCTCATGAGAAAATTCTCCAAAAATCAAGGCGACATTAGAAATAAGGGCTGGGGCTGGGGCTCAGATGTAGAGTCCTTACTTAGTATTCACAAAGTCGTGGGTTTGAAACCCAGCACCACATGAAACTGCATGTATTGGTACAATCCTGTAATCCTAGTGCTCAGAAGTGGAGGCAGAAGGATCCAGATTTCAAGGCTATGGCTGACTACATAGAGAGTTGAAGGCCAGCTTGGAATTCATGAAATTCGGTCTCAAAAACACCCCCCACCACAAAAAGAAAGCTGTAAACGATGGTGCCATTGAGGCACAGTTGTCTAGAAGTTCACATGACCAAACAGCGTACACTGAAGCAGCAATTGTCCTGTCCAAGGAAGCGTCCACTCAAGGATGCTTACATAATGAAGAGCCCTGGGAGGCGTGGTGCCTCCCTCTGGACAGAGGACAGAAAAGCTGTATGCTCTTTACAAAAGAGCTCTATGCTCTTTACAAAAGGGCTCCCTCCTGCTCCTAATTCCTCTGCTGTGAAGCAACCCACAGCAGATACAAGTATCTGTTCCTCTTTAGATTACGCTGTGCTCACTGGAGCTCAATCTGGGCACAAAACTGCTGATTCCTAGTTATTGGCATTTGCTTGTACAGAAATTAATACTAGACAATTAACATAAAACCAATCAGCAATGATGCTGCTATACACTTCTAATCCTAGAACATGGAAAACTAAGACATGAAGATTGCTATGAGTTTGAGGCCAGCCTGATCTATAATACATAGAGTTTCAGACCACAAACACAGACAGACACAGACAGACAGAAAAACAAACACATACACACAGCACTCATATTATAATCAGAACCTAAATACTTCTACTTAAATAAAAGTTAATCTGGAAGTAATCGAGGTTGTATTTCTAATGCCATTTTACTAGAAATATGGCAGTCCAATAAAACAAACTAAACAATATTGCAAGAGCACTCACAATTTTGTACACTGCATAAGAAAACCAAATTCTACAAACAAGCCAACAGCAGCAGAAGAATATAAAGTATTACAAAACAAAAGGCTTTCAAGACTGAAACATTCACAGAGATGAGCTAAAGCAGACTAAATGCAATGTATACAAGTTGCCTGGTTCTTGGTTCGAATAAATCAACTACAGAAAGACCTGTAGAACTTTAAAGGAAGTCTGCAGATTGAAGAATTAACTTTGCCAGATGTGGTGATTATAACAGTGGAATTTCTTCTTGTTCTTTTTAAAAAAGATTTATTTATTTAGTTTATGTATATGAGTACACCATTGCTCTCTTCAGACACACCAGAGGAGGGCATCAGACCCCATTACAGATGGTTGTGAGCCACCATGTGGTTGCTGGGAATTGAACTCAGGACCTCTGTAAGAGCAGTCAATGCTCTCAACCACTGAGCCATCTCTCCAGCACATGGTATTTCTTCTTAAATTTCTTTAATCATGTACACCAAATGGATTTATAGGAAAAATGACATGGTATGTACAAACTCCAGGAAATGAAGAATGAAGATAGGCAAAATGCTGACTACAGCCAAGGCCGAGTAGTGGTGTAATGAGGGGCAGTTCTTGTCATTATTAAATACACTGACAATTCTAATAATAAAATGTTTTAAATTCAAAATAAAAATACAAGTTGCAAAAGACCTGCAAGTATTCCTAAAACTTTCCATGTACCTAAAGACTGGGCTAAGCCAGGCAGTGGTGATGCACGCCTTTAATCCTAGCACTTGGGAGGCAGAGGCAGGCAGATTTCTAAGTTTGAGGCGAGCCTGGTCTACAGAGTTCCAGGATATCCAGGGCTACACAGAGAAGCCCTGTCTCGAAAAAGCTAAATATTTATATAGTGTACTCAAAGGGTATATAATACTTACAATTCATATGCATTGTCAAACAGAACCTCAAGAACGGGATGAGAGTGATAATATAAGATGCCTAATCTACCCTCCACTTACTCAAGTCATCTTGGACCCCAGGTATCAGATGGTATGCTAATTCTCGTCTCCAACTTGCCACAACTATCTGAGTTTTCACAGACATATTGATTGATGAACCACCACTTGGAATCATGCCTTACTATGTGTAGGTTTGTCAAAGGTTTTGGGATGCATGTATTAGAAGCTTATTTGGGGGTGGGGGTTGAGACAGGGTTTCTCTATATAGCCATGGCTGTCTTGGACCTCACTTTGTAGACTACACTGGCCTCATACTCAGAGATTGCCTGCCTCTGCCTCCCAAGTGCTAGCATTAAGGTGTACATCACCACCTCCCAGCTAGAAGCTTATTTTAAAAGACCAAGACCAGCTTGCAATCCCACCAGCAATGGAGGAGTGTTCTTCTTTTACCACATCCTCACCAGCATCTGCTATCACCTGAGTTTTTGATCTTAGCCATTCTGACTAGTGTGATGTGGAATCTCAGAGTTGTTTTGATTTGAATTTCCCTGATGATTAAGGATGTTGAACATATTTCAGGTGCTTCTCAGCCATTTGGTATTCCTCAGTTGAGAATTGTTTAGTTCCGTACCCCATTTTTTAATGGGGTTGTTTGAATATCTGGAGTCCAGCTTCTCGAGTTCTTTGTATATACTGGATATTAGTCCCCTGTCAGATTTAGGATTGATAAAGATTCTTTACCAATCTGTTGGTGGTCTTTTTGTTTTATTGACAGTGTCTTTTGCCTTATAGAAGCTTTGCAATTTTATGAGATCCCATTTGTCAATTCTTCATCTTATAGCACAAGCCATTGCTGTTCTGCTCAGGAATTTTTCCCCAGTGCCCATATCTTTGAGGCTTTTCTCCACATTCTCCTCTATAAGTTTCAGTGTCTCTAGTTTTATGTGGAGTTCCTTGATCCACTTAGACCGGAGCTTTGTACAAGGAGTAAGAATGGACCAATTTGCATTCTTCTACATGATTTCCGATGGTGAGACTGCAAGCTGGTACAACCACTCTGGAAATCAGTCTGGCGGTTCCTCAGAAAATTGGACATAGTACTACCGGAGGATCCAGCAGTACTTCTCCTGGGCACATACCCAGAAGATGTACCAACTGGTAATAAGAATACATGCTCCACTGTGTTCATAGCAGCCTTATTTATAATAGCCAGAAGCTGGAAAGAGCCCAGATGTCCCTTAACAGAAGAATGGATACAGAAAATGTGGTACACAATGGAGTACTACTCAGCTATTAAAAACAATAAATTTATGAAATTCTTAGATAAATGGATGGATCTGGAGGATATGATCCTGAGTGAGGTAACCCAATCACAAAAGAACTCACATGATATGCACTCACTGATAGGTGGATATTAGCCCAGAAACCTAGAATACTCAAGATACAATTTGCAAAACATAGGAAACTCAAGAAGAAGGAAGAACAAAGTGCGGATACTTCGTTCCTCCTTAGAATGGGGAACAAAATACCCATGGAACGGGTTACAGAGACAAAGTTTGGAGCTGAGACTGCTCCACCTGGGGATCCATCCCATAAACAGCCACCAAACTCAGACACTATTGCATACGCCAGCAAGATTTTGCTGAAAGGACCCTGATATAACTGTCTCTTGTGAGGCTATGCCAGTGCCTGGCAAATACAGAAATGGATGTTCACAGTCATCTATTGGATGGAACACAGGGACCCCAATGGAGGAGCTAGAGAAAGTATCCAAGGAGCTGAAGGGGTCTGCAATCCTATAGGAACAACAACAATATGAACTAACCAGTAACCCCAGAGCTCATATGTCTCTAGCTGCATATGTAGCAGAAGATGGCCTAGTTGGTCATTATTAGGAGGAGAGGCCCTTGGTCCTGTGAATGCTATATGCACCGGTATAGGGGAATGTCAGGGCCAGGAAGCGGGAGTGGGTGGGTTGGGGAGTAGGGTGTGGGGAGGGTATAGGGGAGTTCAGAATAGCATTTGAAATGTAAATGAAGAAAATATCTAATAATAATAATAATAATAATAATAATAATAAGACCAAGACCACATACCATTTTAGACCACATCTGAGTCTTTCTTCTAGCATGTAAGAGGCTTATCTCTCATTTGCTACACAATGACAACCACCATGTCACTGAAGTGGAAACTTAAGGGTTCTTTGGAAAGTTGGTTGATGTTTTGCTGGGGCAAACACATGAAGGAACATTTTACCAAAGCAGACACAGGTGAAAGGATGTTCTGCTAAAGCAAGCACATGAAAGGACATGTGCTTGGACATGATGAAGGATTCTATATGTCTACATAATAACACATATGTACTGATCCACCTTATACTGCGTAGTTGAGCTATATTTGTCAGAACTCCAAAGAAACACACACACAAAACAACTTCTGGTGGAGTGCTGCGGTTTCTTGCAGCTTCTGTGGCTTTAGACTGATTGGTTGAGTGATGTTAGCTGAGACAGAGACATGTGCTAAAGCAAGACCCGGAGAGGACATGTGATGTTTGGAGAGAGTATAAATAGGAATCGACAGTGATGGAGGCAGAACTGGGTTTGCTAGTAGAGCTAGCTATGAAATACTTGTTGGTCTTACATTTTTACTTTGATGAGAGAGGCATTGCTGAGAACTTCTCCTGGCCTCCTGGTCTGTCCTGCTTACTGGAGCTGAGGCTGAGGCCTGGCTGTCTCTGCTAGGTAGTGGCACCAACGCTGATTCGTGTTTGCTATCCTGAACGGGACTGCTGGTGCATCCATGAAGTAACCTGTGAACTAAACTGCTGATTTCCAGACAACACAGATGGGAGTTGCTCCAAAGACCCTTTCTAAGGAGATCCACTTTCTTTCCCACTATCTCTGGTGGGTGGTGGCTACAAGGGAAGTTAAAGCATTTAAAAACCATCATTAAAAATAGGTTTTGAAAAAAAGATAAAGTTGCATGTCACTGTATTTTTCTCATCAAAGTGGCAAATAACCTCACAAGGTTAATGCTCCCTACTGATTCCTTGGAGAAAAATCTAAAGTCATTAGCCTGATGGCTGACTTACTTTTCTTGACATTTCTTTTCTATACCTACCATACAGAGCATCATCATTCGGTGCTCTTGTTAGCCTACACATTGTGCCAAGTGCTGTACCCTAGCTGGAAAGACATCTCCCATGTTACCACCACTTTTACCAGGCTAATTCTAGATGAACCTTCTGATTTTGACTGAGGCAAGCTTCAGTCTAGGACATCTTCCCTGTTATCTCAAGTCCAGTTTTCCATTGATAGAACAAAATACCTGAGGCTTCTTAGCTACACAAAGGAAACAAGTTTATTCTGTTCATGATGCAGTAGGTTCACAGATATGGCACCAGTGTCAGCTTGGCTCTGCTAGGACATCGAGGCAGATGTATAAAAGGAAGCCAGAACAACTCATAAGTCAGGGTGTGCTGGATAATTTTATGTCAACCAGACAGAAGCAAGAGTCATTTTGGAAGGAGGAACCTCAACTGACAAAACACACGTATGAGAGTAGCTTATGAGCAAGTCTGTGGTACATTTTTTTACTGATGACTGATGTAGGACTGGTGGTCTTGGGTGCTAGAAGAAGTCAGGCTAAGCAAGCCACAGAAAGTAAGCCAGTGAGCAGCTTCTGCCTCCAGGCTTCCTGCCCTGTTTGAGGTCTTGCCCTGACTTCCATCAGTAATCTTGAGGAACTGTAAACTGAACTAAATTTACTCTCCAAGTTGTTTTTGGTCATGATGTCTTATGATAGCAATAGAAGCCCTAATAAGATACAGTGTTAGTCTTACAACGATTTGTTCTTATGAGAACTGACTCAGGGCCCCATTTCTTTGCTCCCTTCAAAGGGTAGTACCCCCCAGTGAGGCTTTAACTCTTAAAACATTCTCTTCGAAACAGCTCCACTAATGAACTGTTGTAGGGCTGGCAAGACAGTTCAGCGGGAAAAGTTCCTTACTGCCACGCTTTGTGATTGAGCTCAATCACAAGACCTACACAGTAAGAACCAAGCTCCTCTGCATACCGTCATCTGACCTCCACATATGGTGTCCCATGACACAAATCCACATACACAGGCTTTAAAACCAAAAGAACCACATCCACGATGAAGAATGGGGCTGAGTTAGGATGCTGCTCCCATCACGGCACTTACAGCACGTCACACGTGAAACCTCCCAACCCCTATTCCTTCCAGCAGAACACT
Source organism: Mus musculus (assembly GCF_000001635.26). Classification (NCBI taxonomy): domain Eukaryota; kingdom Metazoa; phylum Chordata; class Mammalia; order Rodentia; family Muridae; genus Mus; species Mus musculus. The sequence goes on from NC_000083.6 coordinate 84,348,264, forward strand.
CTACCTTCCCAAGCATATGTAAGCCCAGTGTATCTCAGACACTACATATGCTCCCCAGCTCACAGCTAGTGCCCAATAAACAGTTCCAGGGCTGAGACTGCAACCTGGTTCTAAAGCACGGCTTGCCTAACTCGTGAAGGCCTGGGTTCCATTCCTAGTACCACAACCCCAAGTAAACAAAGAGGAGTTTGATCATCTCAAAACAAGTAAGAACCCCTAAGAGCTAGCTGAGCGAGAGAAACAAAGGAATAGACAGACAAGGAAAAAGGAAATAGCAACAAATGAACTCCCCAATCCTCACTGGCAGCCCAGCAATATCCACTGCCGTGGACAAAGGGAGACACTCCAGAGGAACTGACATTTATTAAACACAGCAGATAACGCTTTTCTCACTAGTTTACAAACAGTTTGGTTCTAGTTCACCTCAACAAGTAAACAGGCTGATGTTACCTCCACAGACATAAGAAGTACTTGAGGTGTATTCTTCAGTGACTGACAGGGCAGTTAAGATAAATCTGTTTATGTATGTATTCAAAACTATCCAACAACCTTTAAAAAAACAGAAGATATTGAAGGAAGAAAGGAAGGGAGGGAGAGAGAAAGAGAAAAAAAGGAAGGGAGTGAGGGAGGGAGAAAGTAAGGAAGGAAGGAGCGAGCACGTGAGCTGATCCTCCACCAGCCCACCCTCCTAGAAAGAGAAAAGACAACCCTAAGTTGTGAGCAGGATAAAACAGGCAGACTTGGTGAAAACTGACAGCCAGGGCAGAGGTGAAAGCAAGTCAGCATTACTGAGGAGCTGTCAGCCTGTGCCAGACATATGTCAATCTTGCTCTTAGTATGTAAGGACATGTTAGCCAACCAAGGAAATGCCTGTTGGGGCTTCTGCAAAAACTTCCCCAATTAAGACCATAGGACAGCAAAAAATGGCATCCAAAATATAGTTCATAGGCATATGCTGGCCTGGCTACTCTGAGAAACTAGTCACACGGGTAACTATCAAAAATTCATACTACAACTTAGGTACAACACTACATAAAATCTGCACTAGTGACAACACGTGTATCAGAAAGGACTGCTCAGAGACAAGCTGAGGGGAGGAGTTTCTGTGGTGAAGGTGTCCATGTTTCCAAATCAGCCATGTCCTGCATGCCATGAGGTCTGTCTGCACATTGCACAGCGAATCGCGGTGTGCTGCAGTAGCCCTTGAATCCGGTGAAAGCATCTGAGGTTGGCCACTTGGTATCCTCTGAATCCAGCCTAGGATTTAACAGCTTTAAAGGACTTGGCCTGAGACTAGGAGCTGTTGCTTCTCTTCCAGATGACCTGAGTTCAGTTTCCAGCACCACATTTACAAATTCCTGCAACTACAGGGGCCTGAGAGGGCACCCACAGACACATAGCATATACTTACAGATATACACACACATAGAAAAAAATTTAAAACTTATCAGTTAAGAACATATATTGTACTGAATTTGGTTCAGAGTACCCCCAATTGGCAGCTCACAAGCACCTAGAACTCTGGCTTCAAGAGATCCTAGATGCCTCTGACCTCCTGGAATACCTGTGCATCACATAGACTGAGATGGCTCAGGGCATAAAAGCACCTGCTGTGCAAGCCTAGTGCCCTAAGTGTGAGCCCCGGAACTGACATGGAAGCACGTGTCTGTAACACCAGCATGGACACTGTCAGATGGAAGGCAGAGGCAGGGAAAATACCTGGGAACTAGTGAGTCTGCAAACCTGGAGGATACACTGCAGGAAGAAGAGAGACCCAGCCTCAAAAGAATGCGGTAGCCGGGCGGGGTGGCGCACGCCTTTAATCCCAGCACTTGGGAGGCAGAGGCAGGCGGATTTCTGAGTTCAAGGCCAGCCTGGTCTACAAAGTGAGTTCCAGGACAGCCAGGGCTACACAGAGAAACCCTGTCTCGAAAAACCAAAAAAAAAAAAAAAAAAGAATGTGGTAGGTAAGAACTGACCTCCAAACGTTGTCCCCCCACACATATATTTCCCTCACAAGTATTTCCGTTGAATCACACTTCAGGCTATCTTAAAAACTCTGCAGTTAAAATCTGCTACATACAGGTAAGAGCACTGACTGTTCTTCCAAAGGTCCTGAGTTCAAATCCCAGCAACCACATGGTGGCTCACAACCACCTGTAATGAAATCTGACGCCCACTTCTGGTGCGTCTGAAGTCAGCTACAGTGTACTTATTTATAATAATAAATAAATGTTTTTTTAAAAATCTGCTACATATAGGAAAAGTCAAAATATAGAAGTCTGTGTTTTGGACCTTTAACAAAGGCATCTCTGGGCCAAGCAGTGGTGGTGCACGCCTTTAATCCCAGGACTTGGGAGATAAAGGCAGGCAGCCTGGTCTACAGAGTGAGTTCTAGGACAGCCAGGGCTACACAGAGAAACTCTGTCTTAAAACAAACAAACAAAAACAAAAAACCCAAAGGCACCTCTCTGCAAATAATAATGCAATGGAAAAGGGCCTATAGTTAAACATGTATACAAAAAAAAAAAAAAAAAGAAGAAGAAGTTATCCCTCAAGAGTTCACACACACAGACACAGACACCACACAGACACACAGAGACACACACACACACACACACACACACACTCACACACAGACACACACACACACACAGACACACACACACACACACACACAGCTCACATCATTCTCAGTCATCTCAGACCAGGGATCAGTACAGTAGTGCACAAAGGACTAAGAAGAAAACAACAGCAAAGGGGGAAGCTCTGCCCAGCTTTGAAAAACAGGACTTATTCCCAGGTCTAGGAGTGAACACCATAAACTCTGCTGTTACGTGGAAATAAAGGATGAAGGCAAAAACATGGAAGTTTGCAGTTGGTGTTTCAATTGGGAGCCCAACAAAATATTAAAATGTTCCCTACATTCTGGCCAATAAAACCAGCCCAGAGGAGAGAAATTAGCTAAGATTGCTGATAAAACAGCAAGCCCATTTTAAGAAAAACAGTGTCCCCAAATGGAAACAAGCCTGCAAAGACGACAAAGCATACACATGAATTTCAAAGGGTATGATCAAATGCAAATCAATAAAACACAAACAACTCATTAAAAAGAGATCTGGATTTGGAATCCTGCCAGACCATCCCTGACTCTGCTCTTGGAATCTTCTCCCCAAGGAAGACTGAGCTACACCAATACACACCCTAGAGCGCTTCAAGGTCAGTGCATGAATGAGAGCAATTATGCGGCAATTAGACAGAGATAAAGCCTGGGTGATTGCTGGTGCCTGCCCACAGCCTCAGCACTCAGGAGGTGGAGGCAGGTGAATCACCAAGAGTGAGACCATTCATGACCTACATACATTTTATCTAAACAACAATACCATCAGAAAGAGAGAGAGAGAGAGAGAGAGAGAGAGAGAGAGAGAGAGAGAGAGAGAGAGAGAGAAATTAGGAAGGAAGGAAGGTAGGAAGGTAGGAAGGATGTGTAGCACATAGAAGGGCCTGGATTTAACCCTCAGCACCACCAAAACAAACCCTCAAGCCTCTGCAATCCCCACAGTGGTTCTAAGAGGACTAAGGAAGCCTTGGGCTGCAGGACCTCTCTGAAAGCACTAAAGTGGATCACATCTCCCACCTTCTCTCCTCCTTGCCCTCCCTCCTTGTCTTCTGGAGCTATCTGCCAGGTTCCTGGACTTGAGGAACACTTTTCTAACCCTCGCTTTCAGAAGCTGGCTATTAGAATACTCTATCCAGGAGAGACATCTTGGTTCTGCAGTGTTCTGGCTGCTGGTCATCCCCCTGGGAAGCCCCTGGTCCACTCATTTCACTGCCGGGAGGGAGGCGAGTCAGTGCGCCTTTCTTATGCTCTATTAAGTGTGTTTCCATCTCAACAGCTTCTATGGCCTTTTTTCTTACAGGGATTGTTACTTAGAACAACTTTATTGGGCTGACAAGATGGCTTAGAAGGTATAGGTACTTTTCCCAAGTGTGACAAACTGAGTTCAATCTCTAGGACCCACAGAGGGGAAGGAGAGAGCCAACTCCCATGAGCCAACCTCAGCCTCTGACGTCCCCATGTACCCAGCAGCACATAAGCACCTTCACACACACACACACACACACACACACACACACACACACACACACACCTCAGCCTCTGATGTCCCCATGTACCCAGCAGCACATAAGCACCTTCACACACACACACACACACACACACACACACACACACCCTTTTTTTTTTTTTTTTTTTTAAAAGAAAACGTTTCTTGTTGAAGCCTATCATCTCAAAATTGTCAGCAGCAAGCAGTCCCTGGGCGATATTTGATTCTGTAATCATTCTCTGCAACCTGGGCCAGACACGAGCAGCAGGCTCCTCCTATCTCCTTTCTTTTAAGAGATAGGTTTACTTCCCAACTCATTGTCCCCAGGATGCCTGTGACTTCCTTTAATCGCAGGTCACTGAAGTGGCACTGTACAGACTGACTTTAGGCTTTTGAAAAGCAGGGCAACTTCTGTATTCACCCTGCTGGAGAAGTCCCATCAGCCTCCAGTCATTAGTGCTCCCAGGATTCAGATGACACTTCAGATGGTGTTACACAGTACAAGAGAACTGTGTAAGTGAACCCAGCCATCCCCTAACATTGTGGGAAATTATAAGCTGCTATTTTAGCCACTAAATTTTGGGGTGGTTTGTTGTGCAGTGAGTGCTATAATTAAAGGCACTGAGTTGGACTGCGGAAAACAATCAGTAACAAGCAACATATGCGCTCCTTTATCCCGTTGAATCACTGTGTCCTTGAGGCTAGAAACCTGAAATCAGTACTGGTGGTATCAGCAGGCCTGGGAGGCTTTGTAAGAGAGTCCCTCCTTCAGCTCTTACAGGTTTTTGGTGATGGCCAAAATTTCTTGGCTTGTGACTACATGACTCCAGTCTTTGCCTCTGCAGACACAGTTCTGTCCTTTCTGTCCCTTCCTCAGGTATCTAAGTGACGCACTCACCTCAGAAGATCACCTGCTGGGCTTACGGTCTAGAGTGCTTCTGTCCAAAGAATCATGTGTTGGAACCTGGCTTCAGCTTCTCCGGCCAGACATGGAAAGAAGCAAGTGTGTGTGTGTGTGTGTGTGTGTGTGTGTGTGTGTGTGTGTGTGTAAACACTATGAAAGTAAGCCCACATACCCTGAGAAGGCTCATGCTTTAAAAGACTTGAAAATAATTTGTTTACCTTAGGCTGATTCCTAGAGCACAGACAGTTTTCAACAATCAAAACACCAGTCCACCCAGCAGCTCTAGGGGCCAGGGAGGATCAAATGCTGGACTTACACTAGACTAAAGTATACAGTTTTGAACAGAAAGAAAAGGCATGAGGGCACACAAAGAATCTGAAAGTATTACTCATTCACAGTGGAAAAAAAGACAAAAACTGTCCCTGTGAAAGACCAATATGGGTGGACTTGCTAGACAAAGCTGTTTAAACAAATGTCTTAAAGATGTTTGAGGAATTAAAGAAAGACTCAGAAAAAGTAAAAAATGTGTGTGTGTGCATTAACAAAACATATTACTACAGAGAGAAAAACAAATAAGGAAAAAAATTCTAGAGCCAAAAAAGAGAGTAAAGTGGAAATTTCACTGACAGGAAAAGGAGAATACTGCTCACAGTGCACACAGGACAACTGACAGACTGTGTCAGAGGAACAGAAACAAGATTTGAAAAACACTGGCTGAGCCTATGGGGCCCATGGGGCAGCACCAAGGAGACCACCATTAACACCATCAGCTTCTAACGAAAAGGGAGAAAGGGGCAAGGATAGGGACCAAGGGAAACTTATGCAAAATCCTTAAGTCTGAATAGAAGTGAATATCAGCATAGAAGAAGCTCAGCAGACTCTAGGGACGGAGAAGCAGCAAGCTACACCCTACGCATGCTCTCATCAACATGAAGAGAGCAGACGCCGTGAAAGGGAAGCAGGCCTTCACCCCACAGGAGCCTGAGGCAGAGCCAACAGACTTCTCAGCAGATATTCTGGAAGTCAGAGTGGTAGCTGAAACAAAACCATCAACCAAGAACCCTGATGTGTAGAACTATGACTTAAAAGACGCCCTCTTCTGGTGTATCTGAAGACAGTTACAGTGTACTCATATACTTAAATAAGTAAGTAATTCTTTAAAAAAAGGAAAAAAAAAATAAGGAGACCTTGAGGTGATGACACTTTCCAGGACTTGCACCACACATGGGGACAAAGAAGAACCCTGACTTCACAACCAGAGTACATTTCAAGATACTGTCACCAAAAAAGGGAGGGAAAAATCAGAATATTCTAAGAACAAAACAAACAAAACAAAACAAAAGCAAGCTTCTTATCCTGACAACCCATTGTGCAGGGATTGATGAAAGGTGCCCTCACTTGCTTCTGAGCAGCACAGTAGAGCTGGTACTGGTTGTGGGGATTGCAGGTGAGCTGGCCCAAGGCTGTGAGCATTGGGAGGGCTGGCACTGACACCTGTCTTCCATGCAGTAGTATGGGTGAGGGCGAGAAGCCCTCCTTACCAACCCCCTCATCCCTTGCCACCTACGGCAGGTGGGAGAGCTGCCAGCCCCACATCTACAACAGCATGAGGAAGAGAAGGCCCTCATTGCACCTTACCTCGGTAGCACAATAGAGCTGGCTCTGCTGGTTTGGGAATGGGTGAAATGGCCAGAGGGCATGAGAGTGGTAGACCTGGCTCTGTGTCCTTTGCAGACTGAGGCACTGGGTGAGCTAGCCAGGGCAATGCTGAAGTGTGGAGAGCATTTTGGGGTGCCACCTGGCAGGAATCTGACTTTGGCCAATGACAAGGAAATGGGCTTCAGGCAGTCATCTGACATTGGCCAAGGACAAGGAAGTAAGAATCTAAGTTTAAGGTAGAACAAAGAAGTAGGCTCAGATATTTTGATCATCCTTTGAAACAGCTATCAGCGGAGTGATCATGGGGCTTTGTGTTTATCGTCTTGCCTGTTCCTTGACTATTGTCTTGCTTGATTCCTCATTGTACTACTCATTGTAATACTTGCATGTAATTAAAATGGTATAAAAAGTGGATTGGGAAAGTCTCAGAATGGACTAAGGCGTTGCTATAATGTCCTCTGTCTTTTTTCTTTTTAATCCTCATTCCCAAGCTGGAGAACCGGTAGCCCGACTGAGCTGGCAGGGCCAGGTCCAGGGTGGAGGGCAGGTGCAAGAGGACAGGAAGGTGAGTGGGATTGGGATGCAGGATGTGGCAATCACAAAGAGCCAGTAAAAAGTTAAATATATAAAAACAGATGACAGAAGCAGTTGGAGAATGGGGAAAGAAGAAATGAAAAGGCATCAAAAAAGACCTAAGTCACATCAAGAAATGCATGCCAGGCAGAAAGCTGCATTGGCAGCTAAGAAAGCGAGCACTATTGAACTTTATGACCTCACTTTTCTTAAAAAAATAACCAAAAACTTTGTTTTTGCATTTTAGTTTTCTTCACTTTGGAATGAGATTTGTAACAAGTACAAAATTTTGGTTCCTTTCATAATCTTTTAAAATTTATACCTTTTTTTGAGATTGTAACTCACTGTCAGACTAGCTTCACACTCACTGAGATCCTCCTGCCTCTGCCTCTCAAGTGCTGGGATGTACCTCAGCTGGTTCACTTCCCGCACTGACTAAGCTTGGGTGGAAGTGCTATTTTCCAGCACTTGGGAAGTAGAGCCAGGAGGGTCAGAGATTCCAATCCTCCTGGGCGACACGGTGACCTTGTCTCTTTTTAAAAAAGCAGTGTTAGGGGCTGAAATTGTTTGGATTATAAAAGAGAAATCATAAAAAGCCTACAGACAACCAAGGAATGCTGAGAGTAAAAGAAAGAGGCTTCTATCAATCACTCAGCTGTGCACTAACAAATGGTAGAGATGGTAAAACCTGTTGTGTGCATGCTATCATGGCAGCACGAATTACCACACTAAAACAAAGCACAGCTGTTCTGCTGAAAGGAGGGGTGTGAAGGCGGTCCTCAGCCTGGCCTCCTTTTGCTCCTAAGAGAAGGCCTTGCAACTTGTTTCCCCCCAAACTTCTAACTTTCACACACATTAGATCAGAATGAGGCCAGGAGCATGCGTTTGCTCTTAATCAGGCTCGGTGCTTCATTTCCCCCAGGACACTTGAAAAAAAGTCTGGGGATTCAAAGACCAAGATTTATTTACAAACAAAGCAAGGAAACAAACAAACAAACACACTGGGTAAATGCTACTCTACTTCGATGTTGTCCATACCTAGTGGGATGTGATGTCTGCGGAGTTAGTTCCCAACTACTAAGTGAAAGGGAACTCCGAGTATTCAGTATACAGTATGAGTCTCCTCTCCACAGAATTAACCAAGTTCCTGCTTAGTGCTGTCTATCTCAGTCCAGAGAATTCAGTCTCCCCACACAACACCTGTCGGTAAGCTCTCAAAACATAGGATAATGTTCCACAGATTAGCTAGATCCCAGACTAAAGGGAAAAGCCAGTGTTTGGCAGACTTGCAGAAAGAACATTGTTGGGCATCTAAGCCACTTGTTTTTTGAATAGCCAGAAAAATAGTCTGGAATAAGTATAGCTCATTGTTGTTATTATTATTATTTATGGGAAAAAACAAAACCCCCGAAAACATTTAACCCCTGGCTCCTGCAACTGGCAGCGGGAAGTAGAGCAGTTTCTGTTGAAATGCTAATAACATGTATTAAATTAGACATTCTCAGGTCAGAGTCTTGGGTTTGCTCTTCTCATGAAAGTTGAGTTTTGAAAGTGCTCTGAAATCAGGCTGCCACCTCTGTGGATCCTAGAAAACCATCTTGGCCCCAAAGCAGCCTGCCTGCCCATTGAGATCCTGCAGAGCCTGGCTTTGGACATTCTTTATCTGACTGGAGCCATTCTGTTCCCATTTCCTTCCGTGTCTGTTTTCCCAAATAACCAGGCCCAAGTCCCTCAAAGGCCGGGCAGTGCTTTCTCTTCAGCTCCCTATCACAGCGCCCAGAGAGGGACAGGTAAACCGTGCAGTTCCTACAATTTTTTAAATAAAAGAATAAATCAGGTTTCTTTTCTCTTCCCCTAATTTTCTATTAACTACAACTATTATTTGCCCATTTTTAAAAAGGTAAGAAATACATAGCAAAACATCCAATCTTGCTTATCATAGAGATCCTATACACACTTGTACAAACTGTACATATACTGTCTTCCGGTGTTCTGAAGGAATGACAAACACAAACCAGTTAACCAATGCTGTTTGCAAACTGATGTTTTCAATCAATGTTTAGATGCTTTTGACTCAAAAGCTGAATGAAAAAAATATTTTCTTCCTTGTCCTTACTTAAAACACACATTTTTAAAAATAAAAATACATTTTTTAATCTTCAATTTTGGTTAATAATTTTAGCCAAATATGGAAAATGGGAATAAAATTATATATCCCTGGAATTTTAAAGATATTGTTCTATTATTTTCTTTTCAATTAAAATAATTATTCCCATGTGTTCTATCTGTCCGTATGTCTGTGTACTATATGCATGGCTGATGCCCACGTTGACCAGAAAGTGGCCTGGGATCCTAAAGAAGCAGAGTTATGTGGTTGTGAGCCACCACGTGGGTGCTGGGAGCCAAGCTTGGGTCCACTGCAAGAACAAGTACCCCTCACAGCTGAGTCATTCCCTCCCTACCCCACTCCACTCACTTCTACGGCTGCTGCTGTGCAATGCTTCCTTCCCAGTATGTAAACTGTTGGTGGTTTCCTCGCTGGCGACCATCATCAACTCTAAATATCAGGGCCTTGGTGTGTGTGCACTGCCTTTCCCGTACTGTGTTAGGACGCATATTCCAAAGGTTCTAGATTTTCTTGTGCTGTATCTATCATAATTTCTTGTCATTTCATTCTCCTTTCTGAATTCTTAATCCAGATGTCGAATCAACTGGAATAATGACTTCATTTTTTGCTCCCCCACCTTTCTATTTTAACCTCTCGGAATTCTCTCCCTCTGCCTTTGTCACCATATTAAACGTTTGCATGCATGAAATGTTGTGAAATCTCCTTCCCTTTCTGATGTTCACACTGCTGCTTTAAGACTCTCACTCTCGAGAGGCATGCATGGTGGCACCTACCTTAATCCTAGCACTCAGGAGGCCAAGGCAAGAAAATCATGACTTCTGGTCATTCTGGCTCAACAAAGATGGGAGGAAAGACTCAAAGGAAAAAAATCATCTTGCTCTGTTGCCTTTTGGTCCCTGACCTCTATGTATATTTCCAATGAATTACTTTCTTGATTTATTCTTTTCTCCTATCATTGTTAATTTTAACTGAAAGTATTGTCAGTATTATTATAGGACTTATTTCCTCCTAACTTATCTACATGGAGGTACCCTGTCCATCCCCCAACTCCCTCTTCACAGTCCAAAGCAGACAAAGTAATTGTCGGTTAGAAACAGAAACACTAAATGCTATAGAGTAGCAAGTATAAGCCAGAAAGCAGGTTAGCAACCACCAAAGGACCCACATGAAGACCACCTGAATAAGCAGCATGGTGTAAGGTTATTTATTAAAAGTTATATTTTATTCTAGTCTACACTTGTCTACATAAATTATCTGCTATGTAACTCTAAAGAACACCTATTCTAAGTACAAATTTAAGTGTTATTTTTTTTCATCCCCCAGCCCAAACTGGCCATGATTTCAAAGAAATGGAGGACTAAGAGGAGGGAGGCAAGAAGCCCGTGCAGAGACCCAGTGCTCGCATACTGTGCCTTGTGGTCCCAATGGCCATGCTGACGTCATGACTTGTTACTGAGCATCACTGGCACTCACTGTCATCTGGTAGTGCAGCTGCATGCATGTCAAAAGTACTGTGCACAGCCACTTACTCTTCCACAGAGACTCAGGACGCTCGGAGGTCAGTGAGTCATTATACCCAACCTTACAAAGCCACTGCCTGCTAAATATCCTAAGTCTAGAAATATTCCAATTATTAAAAAACATTCAAAACTCACAAATATGAAGCAAAACATCCATCCTCATTAAATAATTATATTTCATAAAAAAACGCTATGAGGGGCTGGAGGGATGGCTCAGCGGTTAAGAGCACAGACTGCTCTTCCAGAGGTCCTGAGTTCAATTTCCGGCAACCACATGGTGGCTCACAACCATCTGTAACAAGATCTGGCGCCCTCTTCTGGAGTGTCTGAAGACAGCTACAGTGTACTTACATATAATAAATAAATCTTTTAAAAAAAAGAAAAGAAAAGAAAAGAAAACGCTATGAGCTCAGGAAAATCTAATAACATGCCATGAAACTAAGGCAGCTCAAGCATTATATCTGTCTATATTATATATCTGTCTGTCTATATTATATATCTGTCTATATTAAGCCTATTCTAGTGGCAATTTTTATAAGTAATGTGAAAATTTTATTTTAGAAAAGGCTGCTACTAGCCAAGGAATAAAAATCTGAAACCGTGTTCCCTACTTTTCATCTGTATTGGGACAGTAATGGAGAAGGCATCTGTGGAAAGGGAGAAAAGCCTGAGAGAAGGCCAGCGTGCAGAAGTAAGCTCCCACTGCAGCAGCAGCAGCAGCCAGCATGCAGGAGTAAGCGACCACTGCAGCAGGACTGGAGCCATCTGCCCAGCCTTGCCAGGCGCCCACCCATCTGGTTTTCTTAAGATGGACGAGTCACGGCTGCTCAGTGGAGCTTCTGTGAGAACAGAGAGAACACATCCACAAATCTAACTTTGTTCTTCTCCACAGATTATAAACCAGTGCTCTTTGGCCTTGGATCCCGCGCCTAGGCCTCTTCCCCTGCCTCCCTACTTTGAAGAGAAGATGAAAGGAAGAAAACAGATAGTAATATAAATTATCATGAAGGCCAATGTACCAGGGTCCAGCAGTTCAGAGAACACAACTCACTTGTTTTTACAGTATAGATAGCTTTTCAAAATACATAACATACAGAACCAGAAAAAATGATTAAAATGTGAATTTGTCATAAAATTTTATATAGCACTGTGAAAAAATTAACACCTATAATTTTCAGGGATCAAACACTAAATTGTTTTACTCAACACTGAACATATTAAGTGCCAAAGGGGAAAAAAAAGAGGAAGCTACCAAATGAGATATAGTTGACACTTATAGAACTACAGATACATACATACATACATACATACATACATACATACATGCACACATACATACATATCAACACACACACACAGAGACACACACAGAAAGACACAGAGACACAGACACAAATATACAGAGAGACAGCATAGACACAGACACACAGTGACACAGACAGACACACAGAGACACAAACAGACATAGAAAGTCACACAGACCCAGTGACTAAAGGAGACAACCATGGTACTGCATGCATTCAATGCTGCTTGTACACTGGTATACCTGTGCATTCCTTTTGATGAGTCCATTCTAATAGTAAATCCACACTTCGATTCCTGAACAAGCATATAAAAAGGTGCAAATACTACAATACATATTTACTTCATCCTTGGAAAAGAAAACCATTCTTACATCATTTTATAATCACAATGGGCTGACCACCAGCTGACTTTACCCCGAAACAATTTAATGTATCACTCTTAAAAGTTTTCGAAAAGAGCCGGGCGTGGTGGCGCACGCCTTTAATCCCAGCAGTCGGGAGGCAGAGGCAGGCGGATTTCTGAGTTTGAGGCCAGCCTGGGCTACAAAGTGAGTTCCAGGACAGCCAGGGCTGCACAGAGAAACCCTGTCTCAAAAAACAAACAAACAAACAAACCAAAAAAAAAAAAAAATATGACTCCTAATGAGGTTATGGTTTCTTTTCCTTTTTCCTTTATTCCCCGAAATTGTGAGCAAAACCAAAACAATATGCCCAAATACTGAATGGTGGTTTCAGTTCTGCTATTCATCAGATATGTGATGTAGTTAAGCCACTCAACTTCTGAATCTAGTTTCCCATTCTATTTAACAGGAATAACCATTCATCTACCCAACCTTTCTAGTTAACACTGGGGTCAAACAAGGTAACACATCAGAAAGGACAGATAAACAGACAGGTGCTCATGCACACATAAACACACACACACACACACACACACACACACACACACACACACACACACACGCACACACACATGCACACACACGCACGCACACACACACACGCACACACACGCGCACACACACATGCACACACGAACGCACGCAAGACAAAGATAAAATGTTTAAAAAATTAAATAGCTAACAGTTTTTAAACTCAGGTATGTTTCTATGATGAAATATCCTTCACTTCATGAAACTACCCTAACCAAGTAGTTTAGTAAGTCCTTCTTTAGCTAAATGAAAAGTTCTACTGTAAAAAAAAAACTTATTTACACTGACTCTTAATAAAAAAAAACAAACAAACTGCTGGTATATGAAATCCCAAATCCTGACTTCCAAAAGTCTATACTGTTCTAAGCAGCAAAACCACTCAGGTAAACACACTGATCTCCCAGTTGCAGCTTTGAGTTCCAATCCAGTTACAGTGTGTCTCCATTCAGTTGCCAAAATGATCATCTAAAGCAAACCTGATCCTCTTAAGTCCACACTTTCAAACACTTGCCTTGCTCCTATGCCCTCAAGCTTGGCTGGCAAGGTCCCCCACTCATCCTAAGCTGCTCTATTTCATTTGGCATATTTTTATCCCACACTCTGCAAAGGTGTGACTCCTATTCTTTCCCTACCAGTTCAGATGAGGGCACACACGTCCAGTGCCCTCACCGCAACACTTACAGGCTTGCTTGAAGACCCTCATTTATACATCAAACTTCTGAGCTGAACCAGGCACAACGACGAAGGGGACAACTTCCCACCTTCCAGGAGCTGATGGTCCACTAAGAGAAACCCGAGCAGACACTGAACGCAGACTAATAAGAAGGCTAGTGCTGTGGTGCACACTTGAGTTGAGAGTAAGTTAAAGAGGCAAGAAGATCAAGGCTTCCAGGCCAGCCTGGACGACAAGAGAACCTGTCTCGAAAAACAAAGTCAAATATCTTATGATTGCTTATCATGGCTTCCTATGAGCCTCCAACTAAACCTAGCTCCAAGAAGGGGAAAAAAAACTGAAACAAAAAACTAATGAATGAACATCTATAGCAGTGTCATAGGTGCTCTGTAAGTATGAAAGACTGCTCGCTGTGTGCACAAGGCTACAATGGTTTATAAAATCCTTCCCAGACGGGTGTAAATAGTCTTTCTGAAGCCTACAGCAGGCTGTGCCAGTCACAGTAGGCCATTCACTAGTCAGACCTGGCTTTGCGTTTGGCATAAGCAGTCACTTTACGAGTAATTTTCAGATCAGATGAGTTAAACACTGCTGTCTTCAAAGTTCCGACTTGGCAAAATACACATCTTCCTCAAACTCGTAAGACCAAACGAAAGGAAAGGCAGCTCCTGCTGCGGGATGGCGGCTCTGTGCTGTCCGTCAAGTGCTAGCCCTGGACAAGTCAGTGACGACCATGAGCAGCAGCCCTGCCAGCAGGAATCACTGTCAAGACAGAACCCGACCTACGGCATCACCTGCCGAAGAAAACTAGAGTGGAGAAAGCAAACACCTCATGAATATTCACTTGCCCTTGGTCCAAGAAAAGTAAGTTTGCCTTTAATTAAAAATAAAAATAACCCAGAAAGCTGAAATAAGATCTGAGGAGTAGTGGCCATGGGTCAGCCCGTCAGCATAAGAAAGAGTTGGCAGTGCCCAGGGGAAAGTGCTCCAGTGTGTGACTGTGACACCATTCTGCTCTTGTAAAGATTTGGAAATTAGATTCTGTCCTGGACAGAATTAGGTCTAGCTTCTCCACTACTGTGCTGACAAGCCAAAAAGTACCCCTGGTACAAGGGTGCCCAGTGGTTCCAAAGCCCTGGCCTGAGCCACAGAGAGCAGAGTCAACAGCTGACAGACAAGCACCACAATGTAAATGCTCCAGAGGACATTGCTACACACAAATAATTCTACCTCTGCTTCCCAGGAGTTTTAAATCAGACTTACAAAACAACGCATAAAGGAGCAGAAAAACAAAAGCAAAAGAAAAAACTGACGGAAAGGGGGAGAGGGAGAAGGAGGGAGAGGGGGACCAAGGGGCCGGGGGAAAGGGGACCAGGGGGACCAGGGGGACCAGGGGGAGAGGGAGAAGAATAATATGGTTATGGAGGCCTGAGCAGTAAGCAAGAGCCAAAGAGAAGCTCTCCAGGAAGGTTCAGCACACATGAGCTGGGGTAAACCAGGACACTGTCAGCCCATGTGCTGCTTAGATAACGCTTGGTCTTAAAGGTCAGCAAGGATTTCCCTCTCCTAGGACGGCTGGGAGGCTAGAGGGGAGGAGAAAGCCTTTAATAAAAGGCATAGCATAGATGCTTTTGAGGCCAGGATGCCTTTGGCTTGCCTGGAACAATGGACAGGATGGGTGTGGATGTGGAGGGCCTAGATGCCAAGCTAATGGAGCTGAGCCCTGAGCTCTCCAAGTCTGGGAAGCTGCCTTAAGTTTGGGCCCAAGAATAAACATCATAAATTGTGTGTGGGTCACTGCGAAAATGTTTTAAGCAAGTATATGGTGCCTACACAAAAGTGGAGAGAGATTTTTAAAAATTACATTTTATTTAGGGCTGGGAGGAGCGGTGCCACACACCTTTAATCCCAGTTCTCAGGAGGCAGAGGCAGCCGGATTCACATAGGAGACCCTATTTCAAAAAATAATATTAAGTTAAACTGTTGAAGAAATAACTGTTTAAGTGTGTGAGTGTTGTGTGCTTGTGTCTGCGGGTGTGCCTGCATATGTCACAGAATGTGAGGGCCCAAGGAGAACCTGTACAAGTGGATTCTCTACACCATAGCTCCCAGGGGTCAAACAAAAGCATCACACGTGCTGGTGTCGTTACTCACAGAGCCACTGAACTGGCCAGAGAGAGCTTTTAAAAAACAATACACTACTAGTTAGAAATGCACATATTTTTCCTGGATATCTGAACAAGGCCTATCACCGACACTGTTTTAGATCCTAGGGTAAACCTAGACACCTGGCCAAGGGCTGGAGCGGCGACCCTGCTGTCCGCTGTAACACCCTCCTCCTCAATCCTCACTACAGTCTGTATTTTGCTTTACACACTACAGATTTCCTTGTGTACCTCGAAGGAAGAACTGTCAGTCATCAATCTGGATGGTGTAACTTAATAGGTCCTTTGTTCAGAAAATTTAATTACAGGCTTGAACCCTGAATGAATGTAAAATAAAAACACTGGGGGGGACTTGGCAGGATCGGTCAACTAAGCGGCTCGAGGGTCCCCACCTCTACCCCCCACCATCCCTGGCACATCTGCAGCAGCAGTTTCTTCACTGGTATTCGCAGCATGGCCCATCTTCTGTAATTGCTTCTGGCTCCTCTGGCCTGGTCTCTGGCTGTCCTGTAGCTCCACTTACAACTAAGGCTTAAAGATGCTCAGAGGTGATGTCAGCCTTTTCCTACCTCTTAGGAGGCTTCTGCCTGAACACAGGCTATAGATAGCCTTACAGCTGAGCTAGTTTGTGCTGGTTCCTGGCAACTTCTTTGCTCCCCAACAAGGCTCTGCAGGAGAACCGGGTTCAAAACCAAGCTTTAATCTACCTTAACATTTACCAAATAATTTTACTCTGCAAGTACCCAAGGGAGGTTGCTACAACCGGGTACCTGGGCATTACTTACCCTCTGCTGACTATCAGAGACAGCAATATTTAAAAGCTATACACCAGAAGCCCAACAAACTGCAATAGTAACTGTTGGAAATACGAGATTTAGAACTTTTCTGGGCAGAAAGCAAGGAGAAAACGTATTAGTAAAAGGCCTCCTTTCTAACCCTGGAGCCAAGCACTGGCGCCCTTCCATTGAAAACCCGAGTCATGCCAGTGTCACAGGAGGGAAAAGTGCTGGCCCAGACGGTCAGTGAGTATGAAGAGGACTTGCCCATGCACAGAGAACCCTCTGAGGGCCTGAAAACCAACCAACCTTCCCTCCAAAGGCATTGTTAAGTGATGATAAAATTTCTAGTTTAAAACACACAGGGAAAACTTTTCTAGTTTCAAACAAAACCAGAAGTTACAAACTTCAAACATCAAGTTTCCTAGAGGAAAGTAATATGCAAATGTAATTACGTCATGGGAAATGCTAAGGCAGCTTTAATTAAAAGGAGAAATCCCTCAGAATAGGTCATTTTGGAGGCAAGCACTGCAGTTCCTCTTCCTTTCTGCCCTTCTTTCACTCACTGAAGACTATGGGGGTGGCACTGGGGGTGCAAAGGCCTTCAGTGTTCAGTTCCCCACGGTACTGGACAAACTCTAAATCAAAGCCACAGAGGGACCCACCAAAACGCTATTCTGTTTTTGAAAGTGGCCTTAACCGTGAAAAGGCACATTTCCAGTTGAAAATTCAAAGGTAGTTCTCCCAACAGAGAGCTGATTATTTGGTCGGAGACATGTGGTAAACATTCCCCAAGGAAGGAGCAAGTGAGAAAAGGGCAAAGGCAGAGGCGTGGGAGGGAGGGCCTGCGCCACCTCTGCAAGCTGTAGTCAGAGTATGCACACCGCTCCATAAAAAGTGGCTGCTTAAAGCAAAGCTCCAGCTTCCCCAGGGTGAACACCATGACATCTGTCCTCTTGTCATAACAGCAGCTAAGTGGAGTTGGGAAAATATTCTCTGCTCTAGAGCTGTTGGTGCATAATTACATGGTTTCTCTTGAGCTCTGGTTCCCCTCTGTTTATTCTGCACATCTGCTCTCCCAATACCTGATCACACAAAGGTATCATAAAGAGCAAACCAACAGGTATAAAGAGACCAGCCCTCAACACAGATCAAAGCAAACAGCCCGTGGAGTGCTCTGGAAATCTTGGCTGGCAGCTCTTGTAAATAAAAGTGCTTCTGAAGCAGAAAGCATTCAACCTCCGTATTTATATAGGGCGTGATTGACAGCTTAGTTATTAACTTCATAAAAACACAGGCAATGCTAACTAGCAAGAATGTTTGTTCTAGCTGTTCTATCTGAAGGAAAATGAAATCCAAGATAGAATGGCTTGCTCTCTGTTTCTTTTAAGTATTTATTTTAGAACCGTGCAGTATAAAAGAATGTTTTTTCAAGTCAGTGAACTTAAGCTATTTTGCTTACTGTTCTGGAATTTAAGTATGTTGTTATAATTCTTTAGAAAACAAATGTTACATTTACTAAAGGCAAATTCCAATGGTGCACCATGATCTTTTGAAGCCCTCAAAAGATTTTTAATCTTCTGAATTACTAAAACTAAAGAAATTTTACATTAATTAACCTCTCTTCCAGTAACTAAAGTGGATCAAGTCAGAGACTCAAAGGGCAGAAATACTTCCCCTGTGCTCTGTTCTCAGGCACGTATCCTCTGAGTGACTTAGGCAGCAGACCTAAGTTCTGCCAGGAAGAGGGAAGAACTGATGTGTATTTTACTAATATTATATTGATGTTTTTAACTGTACTTTTTGTTTGTTTGTTTGTTTTTTTGTTTTTTGAGACAAGGTTTCTCTGTATAGCCCTGGCTGTCCTGGAACTCACTTTTTAGACCAGGCTGGCCTCGAACTCAGAAATCCGCCTGCCTCTGCCTCCCAAGTGCTGGGATTAAAGGCGTGCGCCACCACACCCGGCTTTTAACATACTTTATCACATACAACATTTATTGAAATATTACAAGGTAGCATGCTTTATTTTTTTAAAAAATTCTTAGAAACTATTGTCAGCAGCAAGTAGATGTTCCATCAGGAAATCCTTTAGAACTAAAATCCAATTTTGTATGCAATCTTTTTTTCTATCTCTCTTGAAGTTAATACAGTTAGCACCCATGCCCAACCCCAGCAGGTCCAACTAGAAACGTCAGCTAACAAATAAACACATTTCTCCAACTCAGAGCATAACTTTTTAAGTAGCAGCCCTGAGTATCTACATAATGAGGGAATCTAAATACACTTGCGTTTATCCAATCTATACTCTTCTTCATGTATAAAATAATTTTTTATATAACAAACAAATGGAGGGGGAAAAACAAGTTTTGCTTTTAGAATCAATAATGAATACTTTTAAAGTTGGAGTCATATGAAATTGGCATTTCCTGGCCAAATAAATGCTTATGAAATGGACTGGTGTTTCTGTGAGGATTTGTTTATGTGTTCTTAATATCCTCAGGCCTCAGAGTTTTTTCCATGTAAACATGAGTTTTGTTAAATACCTCTTAAATTTAATTTAAAAGGCTATTTGTTATCAAACCGTTTCCCTCTTAGAAAAGGCTGTCATCAGATGAGCAGCAAACCAAACCCAAGAACAAACCCCACATCCCCAGGAACCCATCCTTGCTCGTCAGTACATTTTATGTACCACAGCCCTGCTTCCTTCAGCACTGGCAAACAGCAGCCTTTCAGAACACAGAATTCTTATGAAATGAATACTCAGCCTCAGAGCATGCCCTGGCCTCCTCCACTACACACTCCTCCCCCTACAGGACTATATTTTCAAGCTAGAATATTTGTTTTGACAGACTTCTGCTTGCTTAATTCTCTGGCAAAGGCTTTCTTGTGTACTCCTGGCCAGTAATGAACATTTTGCCAAAAATATGCAACTCTTGGCAGGACAAGAATAGGGGTGAAAAAAGCCCTGCTGGCAGAGCCTTCCAGAATTGAAGAGAAAAGCAGGTACAGCGGATAAAGAGAATCCTTTCCCTAGCGTATTCTAATTGTCTGCTTCCCTCTTTCTCCTATCTTGAGGAACGTTTCACCTGGCAGCTTGACGTATTTTCTCTGCACTGCATAAAGCACTGGAGACGACTCCTCCGACCTTGCTTTCTAACGCAAGACCTACTTTTTTCCAAATGAAAAACATAGGTGAGCTAATCCTACTCAGAGAGCAAATCTCCCCAAACAATTTCTTAATTACAGTTTGTCAAGAAAATTAAAATCCATTGGACTTGTTTAATCCCAAGGATACTGTCATTATTTCTCCAATTACATTTAAGGACTCAAAACCATAACAAAGCAAAAAGAGTTCAGCCTTCCCCCACTAAGTTCCAATGGCTGGGCAAAGAACCAGCAGGCTCCCTAAAGCGCCTTGTGAGGGTGGGGAGTCTTGGGATGAACAGCCCAGGAACACATTTCCTCCACGGGGGAATCCAAGCAACAAAATACTCACTGATTTTAAGATACACAAGCACACATGTCCTGTCTCCAAATCTGATACTAGAACAGTCTATCTCTGTTGAGAGATTTTACCACATAAATCATTTAACCAGCGATGCTTCCTGGATGGCATTCTCAGCCGTTTGGTGTGCCTACTCACTGAGACATAAAATACCAGCTACACGTGGAAGACTCCTTTGTCTAGGCAGACCTTACTCCTGGGCTCCAGACCCTGTGTATATAACTGCCAAGCGGACATGCTCCATTGGCTCTCCCTCTAGCGTCTCAAGTCTTGGGTCAAAAGTGAACTCAGGAGGCTAGGGATGTTCAGCTGCTACACCGCCTGCCTAGCAAGCATAGTCATTCCCAGAGCCAACAAGCTGGGTGTGGTAACTTACACCTGTAACCAGTGGTAGAGGAGGGAGGAGCGGAAGGTCAATGTCATCTTAACTACATAGTGAGCGAGAGGGTAGCCGGAGACTCATAAATTCCTGGGGGCTGGGGGTGGGGATGGAGGGAGAAAGGAAAGGCAGGTGAGAGGGAGGGAGGGAAAGAGTGAAATAGAGATAGGAAAGGAAGGCAGGCAGGCAAATTATCACACAACCATCCTCAACACCTCTATAAATGATACTACTCCACAGTTTTCTTTACTTGCCTGACTTCTACATATTTCTCAAGCTCACACCCTGACTTTTACGGGATAATCTTCAATCACACCCTGCTTCCAAACCCCTCCCTACAAAAGGCTCTGAGGTCGGGGCCTGCAATGTGGAGTGCACCTACTCTAGTTGACTCTGAGAGTCTTTTTATTTTTGCATATGTGACTGTGCCTGAAGTATGTATGTGTAACACATCCATGTTTGGTGCCTGCAACGGCCTGAACAGGGCGTTGGATTGCCTAGACCTGGAGTGAGCCATCAAGGTGTTTATGGGGACCAAGCCCAGGCTCCGTAAGAAGAGCAAGTGCTTTCATCAACCATCTCTCCAGCCCTTAGCTCGGAGATTCTTAAAGCTAAAGACTTAAATGCTCAGCACATTACTCTGCACACAGCAAGCAAAGCAAGTCCACTGAATAAATGTTTCTAGCAACAGCAAAATGCCCTCTGCATCTCCTCTATGCCAGGCACTCTTTCAGGGTTGTGTGGACAATACTAACACAATCCCACAAGCCTCAGACGTCTGTCTGTCCTGTTTGCTATGTGAGGGTAGTGAAGCAGGGATGAATGTACGTCATCAGTCCTCCAGTATGACATAATGCTCTTATCTCCAGGAGCCTGAGCAATTTTATTCCACCTCTCAGGAAAGAGGACACGATCAAACCACTAGCAAAACTCTGTTGCTTTTAGAAATGGTGTGTATTAGTCAACAAAAAAGCTCTGATATAATGGAAAAATAACTAGGTTAGGAGTTAACACCAGCTCTGCATCACAGCAGATATGAAACATGTAGCAAATTAATCACAGAAACTCCCAAGACTGCCATCTGGAATGGGGCAATAATACTTATCCTACTGGGAATGCCTGGGAACACATGAGATAAGGAGAAGACAGTCTGCAGGCTTTTTATAACGCTGGGTACATTACTGTTATTGCAACCAGAAATAGCAGAATAAGAGGACATTCGCCTCTGCATACAGCCAGTACCTGCAACTGGTCACTGCATACTTTTATTTTGATTTTCTCTTTCAAATAATTGGAAAAGTTTTCACATTTGCATAGCTGTTTCTACCAAATGTTGAAACAATCTTTAGTAAACTGAACCAATTATAGCACATCTGTTTTAAGGCTTTCAGTATAAAATTAGAAAATGAAAAAATACTGAATATTAATAAAAGTTTGAGAATAGTTTCAAATTTTTCAAAAGCAAAACAAGGAGCAACACAAGGAACTAAAGTATCCACACTACAGAGACTTCCCATGTCCTCTGTCACTGGTGGAATCTTATATAATGCAGCCAGGGCTCTGACCCTACAGACTATGAACAGCTCAGTAGATAAATCTCAGTAAGCCTCTACATCAAACAGACTGGAAAAAATCAAAGAGTGCTGAGCTAAGCCAGACTAGACTGATATGTTGGCTTATTCGCTCACTGGTACGCCTGGAAAGGCATAAAGCTAAGTTGTGAGGCTTGCGGTCTAGGCACAAAGCGCTGGTCTTTAGTAGACGTACTGATCACAGAGAGCATCTGCTGCTGCTAAAATAAGTGGAGAGCTTCATCCAGAATAATTTCTGTTGCTTACATTTTAAATAAAGGAAAATAACCTGTCACATGTTGACAAACTTGAGTCACCATTTCAGCTTTTTGAAAACGCTTGGAAATCCAGGGTGTGAATGAGGGCGTAACAGTGCTGCGAATCCAAACCACAGGAGCTGCCAGTTAAACGGAGCAGGAGTCAGCTTTCTGCTTTCATTTACAGCTTCTTATGGTGTTATTAAGTATAGGTTCCTCACATAGATTAGTGAATACAACACTTTATGGGAAAGTAAAATCTGGTGGTATAATTTGAATCTTTTTAGGATTTCTACTGGATAACTGACTCCACTTGGCTGAACAAGCATCTAACTCAATGTTTATTTTTAATGGAGAATACAAATGCAAGCACTTTGTTTTAAAAAACAAACACAATGATCATATAGATCCAAAAGTGTTAACTATTTCAAGCTTCCTTTTTGGATTATTTAGAATCTACACAAGTTTGTTCCCAGCTTATCCATCACTAGTCTCTACTAAGGAAAATGATCCTAAAAATTAACATGGTTTTCACTATTTAAAATCTCACTATTTATATAAAAGCCTAGAGAAGCCAATAATATCCAATAGCTTCAATAGGTAAGCTAAAGATTCTTAGATGTAATCTACTTTACCAATGTCTATTCAGGTCTGCTTAATAATTACAAGGAAAATATACTCACTATAATTTTTTTATAAAATAGCAAGTAGGAAGCAGATGTAGGAGATGTAGAAGGGGAAAGAGAATTCAGAAAGTCTTTCTCTCCTGTAACTTTTACTTCAAAATAATCAAAAAGCAACCACTTCCCCTCGTATTCCTTTAAGCTTTGCACTACATAGGAAATGTTGTTCTCAATTCACTCATGTTAATGCCACTCATGTTTGGTCACTGGATTCCTTGTTCCTATCTGATTCGTGGGTCCCATCAGTATCATTAGTTTCAGTGAATGGTGTCCTGAACGCCTTGTGAGGATTAGCTGTTTTTTTGGCCCTGGGAGAAAGCTCTGCTGGTAAACTACAGTCAAGCCCTTGGCTCTGAGTGCCCTCCTTTCCCAGCTCCTCAGACCACCCAGCACTACTGAATCAGCGACTACACAGTGTGCTGGGAACTCACTACACCCACAATGCAGTCCTCTCTTTGCTATTTCTTTGAGAATACAGATTAACTCATAGGAGACAATACACCATGTCTAAGGTATACGAGGACGGGTCATCCCGCGGCTACGGCTCCGTCAGGAGAGCGCTGGCCAGGTATTTGGGAGGCTGTGGGTCAATCCCTAGTACTGCATAAGCGAGGACGTTGGCACACAGGCGTACAAGCTATGGACTCCAGAGGTGCTAGAAGGAGATGAGGAGTCATCCTGGGCCTCAGCCAGTTCCTGGCCGACCAAGCTATCCTATCTCAAAATGTCAACAACAACAAAAAGGAAGAATCCTGAAGCAAAAGAACACAAACCCTGAGTCAGTGGGTGGAATCATGCAATTAATTTAAAACATAAACAAGCATTCTCACTTGGCCTACAAAACAAAATAAAACAAAAGCAGTAAGACAAAACAAAACAAAAAGTTCCCCCCCACACACACAAATAAATAGCAAACAATGCATGGCATTCCTTTTGTATTGTCTAATTACTCCTGAGCATGGCACCTGCCCCGGAGAGTGGTTGACAGACCTGGTGACACTCCATTGGAGAAAACTGACTTTCCCTTTGCCAGTATGTATGAAATACAGTTTCTTGGTTAAGAGTGGGACCCCATGTCTTCTTCCCAGCTGTCAGTGCTGCAATTCCAACTGACCTCAACCAGTGCAGGTCTTAAAGAGAAAAACAACCTCAACCAAAACCACGCCTAAGCACTGAAAGGAGAGTTCTGTACACCACGCACCCCAACAGGGCCCCCCTCCACAAGCACCTCCACTTCACCCCTCAAGCACCATAGAGCCAGACGTGATTATCCCAGGTCCTGAGAACACTGAGGTGAAGGAACCAGAGAGCAGGGCACTAAACCACAAGCAAATGAAGTGAGATCTAGATTTGTCTGTTGCCCTGTCCATCTCAATCAACATGCTCTCCTGGACCTGCTACAAAGGCAGATGCAGACCAAGTGACGGGGAACAAGGAGAGTGGGACCTGAGCCAGGTCTGCCACAGTCACATCAGGGAAGACTTCCCAGAGAGTAAAAAGTTGAAGCTGAATCTGATGGCGAGGAAGCATAGCTTAAGGAAAAAAGAAGGGATGGGCATTTTACGGGTAGAAAAAACCCAAACCAAACCCAAACCCCAACAAAAGCTGGGGGGAGGGGGGCTCTCAAAGGAAAAGCATAACATAATCAGAGGAACATGACAGATTGGTCTGATTAGAGTCTATGTATTTGTTGGGTGGGAGACGGCAGCCCAAGAGTTTAATAAATATTTGTGAGTTTGAATAATAGAAAATAAGGTGAAAAGGTCAGGTGCAAATTATAGAGGGTCCCGAAAGCAATGCTGAAGAAAATACAATTAACCAACAAATAAATGTGGCAAATGTTCAATCTCCCACTAATAAAAAGCAAAGGAAATTGAAACAGCATGGCCCTTTTCCTCCCACATTCCCTTACACATGCCTTACCAAAAAGTAATTATAGCCACTACTGAGAAGATTATACGTGCTGGTAAATTTGTAAATTGATACAATCTCATTTAAAAGAAGCTTGACTATCAGGTTTAAAAATATTTGTATTCTTTAACCCAGTATTCCCATTTCTGAACATTTATTCCAAAGAAACAATCCCCTCCCCCCAAAATGGGAAAAAATTAAAAGTTCACAGGAATAATCTTTACCCTATTTTTTATTATGTGGAAAAATTAGATAGGCTGCAAATGCACAATGAGTGATCGGCAGCAGCAGAGCAGGGAGTGATCAGAGAGACAGAAACCTCAGAGGGCTAGCGAAAGGGAGACAACTACAATAGGAAGGCCACGAGGAAAACTGTCTTTTAAGATTTGACAACCACAAACAGATCCCAAAGACAAGTAGTATGCAGGGTCCTAGGAATTACACACAGGTGACATGAGCTAAATAAAGAAAAGTACTACATGTATTAAAACACTTCTGAATATCTTTAAAGTTGGAGGGAAGAAATACTTAGTAATGGGATTATTTGCAAGGCGTGGTAGCGCAAACCTGCAGTCCTGGTACTCAGAAGGGGATGTCAGGAGTGAGAAGAGGTCATGGTCATTCTGGACAACACTGCAAGTTTAAAGCCAGTCCTGGCTACAGGAGCCCAGTTCTCAACAAAAAGCACACAAGCTACGACAAAAAATTAGTGACAGAATTATTATCAAGAAAACTATGGCTTGTTCATTCTAAAGACCTTTCTTCATGAGTCACTTATGAAGAGGTAAGGTGATGATGCTCATGAGATGCTTTAAAAGCTGCCAAGCTGGCCCGAATTAACAGCTTTGCCATACACACCTGGCATTATGAGTCCTAGCCTCAGAATTCACAATAGAAAGAAAAAGAGAGCCAACCCCTCCAGATTTGCAGGGAACAAAGAACACTGTTAGCATCACTCATTATTCCCCAAGAAACAATAAAGACACTGACAATTATAGATTGTCTCTGATTATAAAGAACGCATCCAAAGGCCCAGGGAGGAAGTTCAGTTGTGGAGTGCTTGCCTTATAGACACCACACCCTGGATTTGATCCACAGCCACTACACTCCTCACACCTCCCCTTAGAGGGATATATATCAAAACTCACATTATCCCTCTAAAAGGCAGCAAAATCCCTTGAGTTGGCTGAGCACCAAATATACATGCATGTGTATCTGCACGAACATCACAGGAAGAATATGTAAGAATCATTAGAAGCTTGCCTCCGGTTATTCTAGAACAGAACAGAACTTCATTTCTAATTAGCAAACATTTCCTCATTCTTAAAACTATTGTCATTTCATAATGTAACACTAGCTTAGCTCTTCCTTAATTACTTTGCCTACAATCTAATTTGAGTCTGTTTCACAGCAAGCACATTGTATGTTATTGTATGTTCTGGTGTACTCCTTAGACTACTACAGCAGATGCTTCCTCACACGTGCTCAGCAACAGGACCAGACTAGATGCACAGCTACTCCAGATGAAGACAAACTTACTGGGACTTTAAAATCATTAAATTTCAATTTAATGAGAATGGGAGCAAGAGGGAGTTTTCAAAGAAACCCCACAGAAAATACAATGGAATCCACAGAATTCAATTTTCTTGGACAAGCCAACCAGCTTGGTAGTTATATCAGAGCAGTTTTGAAGGCAGCCAGGGATAAAAACAGGAAGGAAAAAACCCAAGTATTTAAAGATGATCAGTCCATCTGTGGCAAGGCTACATAACAAGTGAGAAACAATTTCAGCGAGACTTTCATTAGCAGGCACCCCACAGAAATGAGGTATTTCACTGCTGAACCATTATGTATGTGTGTGTGTGTGTGTGTGTGTGTGTGTGTGTGTGTGTGTGTGTGTGTATGTGTATATATATATATATATATTTTTTTTTTTCTTTTGGTTTTTCGAGACAGGGTTTCTCTGTATAGCCCTGGCTGTCCTGGAACTCACTTTGTAGACCAGGCTGTCCTCCAACTCAGAAATCCGCCTGCCTCTGCCTCCCAAGTGTTTGGATTAAAGGCGTGGGCCACGCCCGGCAAACCATTATATTTTTATAATGATAAAAGTTAAGTGTTAAATGCCCAGCTTGACAAGGCCTAGAATCACTGAGGAGCTTGGCAAGCCTCTGAGTATGCCTGCTGAGGGACTGTCTTGACCATGTGACACAGGAAGACCCATCTTAACTGGGCGTCACCTGAGCTGTGTAAATGGAGAAAGGTGACAGAGCAGCAGCACCATAGCTTCATCGTCTCTGTTTCAGGCTCCTGCTGCCCCATGTTCCCGCCATGGTGAACTATACCCTGAACTGTGAACTGAAATAAATCCTTTCTGCCTTAAGTTGTGTCAGAGCGTTTAATCACAGCAACAGGAAAAGACATTAAGACATCAACTTACTGGTAAATAACCAAAATGAGAAAGTACCATTCAAAAAACTTCTTTTATTTCTCTAGAGTGTTAACACTTTAGAGAAAGCTTAATTAAATCATAAAGAAGATAAAGATGCTGGCCTACACTAAATTTTTATTTTGGTTTTTGTTAGTTTATTTTTGTTTTAGTAAAAACAGGACATGTCTTATCTATAAAGATCGGTGACAATGTTTCTTGAAGTTATCACTTCATTTGCAAATATAAATCTGGAAGATAGTGTCAACGCTGCTCTGTACTTCCTCCTTATTCTGGCAGGGTAAGGAACTCGATAAAGAAGAACAGTACACACAGGAAGAAAACATGGAGAAAGGAAAGAGTTTGAAGCATGCAAGCTTAAAGACTGGGACGGAGTTCTGCTGGAGGTGCATTTGTTCAGAGGAATAAAGCGGAGACTGAAGGAGCAGCATCAGCCTGATCCTATGAGGGGAGGGAGACAGAAGCCAGGTGCTTCCCCACCTTCCTGCCTGTGCAGAGTTAGCTGGAGGAAGCAGTCCTTGGTGGGTCACAGCATCGCTCTACTTGTCCTCAAATTCTGATTCTATTCTCTAAGTGTCTGAGCCCTGTCAGTGCCCACAGGCTTGAATGAATGGACACCAATTCTGTAGACATGGTACAAGCACAGGAGCGTCTGGACTGTGACGGGGGATGTTGAAAGGACTCAACTGAATGAAGGGGTAGAAATGACACCTCTATGCATCTGAAGACTCAGACACCTCAGTAGTCACAGAAATAAATCAGCAAACATGAAGATGGCACAGAGCTGAGTTCTGTGCTCACAGAGGGGAAATTTTAGCCCTGCCTCCAAGACTCAGCAGATAGATCAGGCCCTATGCAATGCAGCTAGTCTACTCTTCTCCTGGTCAGCCCAACTGGTTTGCCCTGAGCCAGACAGCTTCGTGCTCCTTCTATAGAAGCAGTTTGTATAGAATATACAACTCAACAATTAGAGGATGGAAAAGAAAAACTTGACTGCCAGAAAAAGAGAGATTATGTAAGACAACAAGACGAATTGAGCAGAGAGGCCAAAAATGTCAGATTAAAATACCACATTCAATTTAAAATGAATGGGGATTTGGGACCCAGAAATAAAAATAAATCTAAAATACCAAGTCCAATAAACTTGTATTATTTGACTTCACACAGTTTTACCTTCCAACAAGGAAATCAACATTGTAACATATGGGTCAAATTCCAAAGTAAATCACAGTTTGCAATTAGCTGATAACAGATCAGCTATTGTCTTCCTTTCTTTCCTAGTGCTATGCTAAGGTACCATGACCAAGGGAACTTATCAAGGAAGCACTTTATTGGAGAGTTACAAAGGGTGAATCCATGATAGTCACTGTGGGGACCATGGCAGAAGTCAGGAACGCACTGCTCTGGAGCAGTAGCTGAGAGCTTACACACTGACCCATAAGCATGAGGCAGAGAGAACGAGCTAACTGAAAATGACGTGGGCAATGCCCATCTCCAGTAACATAACTCCTCCAACAACGCCACAGCCATATCCTTCTCCAACAGCTGTACCAACCGAGGATCAAGCATTCAAATATATGAGCCTATCAAAGTCTTCAAACCACCATAGCTATGATACTGGGAGACATTTCAGTCTCAGAGAATAACTATATCATAGTCAGAATCTCAATTTTAATGTTCACCACACCATTTATCTGAAAAGATGTACTTTCTTTCTGGAAGTTAACTACAAATGTAGTTCCCTCAAAGGTACATATACTGGAAGTCTGGCCCTCGGCATAACAGCTCAGACGTGATGGAACCAGTAAAAGAAGGTAATCTGATCACAGGAAAATTACACACTCTTGAGTGGACTACGCTATCTTGAAGGATGGATCACATGGCAACAGAGTAGGTTATACTACAACAAGGCTGCCCATACACTTGGCCCTGATATATGTGGTTATTTTTGTGTCTCTGCCCTGCTGTAAATAGAGACATGGGGATATCTCAGGAATGCCAAGTTCATGATTTTGACCACTTGCAGCCACCAGAATCATAGGCCAAGCTTTATATATTACCTAATCTCAGACAGTCTGATTCAGAAACACAAAATGTACTAAGACTAGATGACACTGCATTTAAATGCAAGATTACAAAAATGATGTGTATAAAGTCATAGAAAACAGCCTCAGTTCAACATTTTATAATTATATGTAAAAAAAATATACAAGAAAAATAAACTTTCTTATAGGCTAAAACAAAATACTGCATATGTTATCTTTCAATATTAAATTCACTATTTTTGTTCGTTTTTTTTTTTTTTCAAGACAGGGTCTTACTATACAGCTCTAGCTATTCTGGAACTCACTATGTTGAGCAGGTTGACCTCAAACTCACAGAGATTCCCCCGTCTCTGCCTCCCAAGTGCTGGGATAAAGGCATGCACCACTATGCCTGACATCTCTATTCTTTATAAAGACATCTTCAGATCTCTGGAGATGGTCTAGATTCTGGACCCTAGACGAACGTAGCAATTGACATCATTAATTGCTTAATAAACATCCATCCCCCAACCTTCATCACTCCTATAAGTGGAACTTAACTTTGGTTGGGAAGCCATCCCTCTCAGAGCAGTTATATGCCTCAAAAAAGGGCCCAAAGCCTATCTATCTATTCACCACTGTTCCTGGGCCCAGCTGCTAACTTTCTCACATAAACACACACCAACTCATGACTTGATCAGGCCCTTGGCATCCTGATTAGTTCCCCAACCATGCTATGAGAACATAACCAAGAATCAAGAGTTTGGAAAAAAGGAATGATCTCTTCATAATAAAATGGTTGAAAATTCTAATACAAAATATGAAGCTTTTTCCTCTCTAGGAAGCACTTTAATTTGTAAAGGACTTTTAACGTCTCTGACAGTCAGGACTATAACGTCTAGTAATCACATTTATTGAACAAGTTCAAAATTATCTTCTCTTTCACTAAACAATACAGTCCTGGAAGTATAAGACCATGGCATGAGCTATAGTGCCCAGGTACAGAGTAAGTAGTCAATACAAACTCTATTAACCATAGTCTAAAAATTTAGTCTGCAACAGCACTCAAATTCCTCAGCACTAACAGGAATGGTTTTGAGGACTAAGTTGGAACGAGAAGGGAATACTCCCCACGCTCTAACGATGCTGCTCCTCAGTGTTTAACCTTTCTGACTCTGCCTTCTCATTGCGAAAACAGTTCTGTGGTCTGTCTGTCTCTACAGGTAGTGAATGTGCAACAAGTACTGCCTGTAACCCTCCCGATAAATGAAGATTCATCTCATGGCCTGGAAGCAACCCTGACGTCTTAAATTATGTAATCTTGGTATTACATTATATTAGTCTGGCTCATATAAAATTTAAGCTACAAAAACACCAAAGCAAAGAAAAAATATTTACTCGTGCTTTTCTAAGATACAGAAAGAGGATGCATGCATTGCCAAAATTCCATAGAACATGCTCTAACGAAAACAACAATGCCTGAGTTATTAAAGCAGGCAATGGCCTGAAGCAGTACTTAAGAACGAAGATTACGTGGTCCGTGCAAGAGTCAATATTTAAGAACACAATGACTACATCCCTCTTCAATTTCATGAATGTATTACTTTTCAAGAATTTTTTTTTAAGTTAAAAATTTTATTTGTGGTTTTCTTCCTACAATTCTTGAACCTGAGAATTGAACAGTAACTTAAGATATGGATCTCTACCCTGGCTCAAAGGGTCAGCATAGACTTCACTCTAGTTGTAAGAGCGACTCAACAACAGCAACACGGGCCATGAGCCTTAGTTCTCAGTCTTTACAGGCAGTCACTTTTCTTCTCTGGCTAAAAAACAGAAACTTAATGCTCTATAAACGTCTGTGGACAATGAATGGATGATGCCTCTAAACCACATCAAAACATGGGACTCTTGATTTTTAATCACCGTTTAAAAGCCTATGATAAGTGAAGTATCTTCTTGGAAGAATAAAATTCATATTCTACAAAAGAATCACTGAATACAGTTTTGTATTATTGTTACTACTAGAAAAACCTGCAATTTAAAAAATGTTCTAGTCAAACTAATGTGAGCTAAAAATAATCATTGACTTTTACTGCTAGTGCTACTCATGATCTTGAGCAAATCTTTCCTGTAACTCAATTTTCACATCTACAAAGTGTGAAAAGCACTATTATGTCTTAGGGTCTTAGGATAAAACCAAGTAATGATGGCTGTTACAATCAAGACTGGCTTTAATTAAAGACATGAATGAAAAACACAAGCATGGACTATAAAAAATATTTAGTTAAGTCTAAAAGAAATCACATTACAGGAAAGAAGTTTTATAAGCCCCCAAATTCTCATCCCATAGCACCCAGCTATTATCAAACATAAAAGTTTTATAGAGTTAACTGTAAAAACGGCAAATGTCTAACAGCAGCACTGGCACCTTGGTGGGGTAAGTCAAACTGAATCCAAGACTTCTACCTTCCTGGTTCTGCAGCATGATACTGGAATCCTTGATACTGAAGCCCGTTCTTCCATTACCTCCATAGGCATGAAGTAAAGGGGGCCTGGGAAGGCCGGGCCCGTACAACACAGGATGGGAAACGGGTAGGCATCAAGGGAACCTCTCCTGCCCTTCAACAGAGACTCGAACACAGCAGATAATCTTCATCAACCCTTCAGTTTCCCCAAGGACATGGAATGTGTGTGTGTGTACACGTGTGCGCGTGCGCATGATGGGGAGGGGCAGGATCAACTCTGTAATCACTCTTTCCTTCTGCTTTCATTGTGGGTTCAAGAAACTGAATTTACATATTCAGGCTTATGCGACTCATGCCTTTACTGGCTATGACAACTTCCCTTTTCTCCTCCATCTTCTCAAATTATTTTAGACAAAATGTTGTAACCAAGGCTAGCTTCTAACTTAAAAAAAAAAAAATTAGGGCTGGGGGAAATGGCTCAGTGGTTAAAAGCACCAATTGCTCTTCCAGAGGTCCTGAGTTCAATTCCCAGCAACCACATGGTGGCTCGCAACCATCTGTAATGGGGTCTGATGTCCCCTTCTGGTGTGTCTGAAGAGAACAATGGTGGTGTACTCATATTCATAAAATAAGTAAACAAATGTTTTAAAAATATTTTAGATTTTTATTATTTTATGTGTATTAGAGTTTTGCCTTCATGTGTGTCTGTGCACCACAGTTGCTGGTCTTTGAGGTGGTAAGCCTCCATGTGGGTGCTGAGACTCGAACCTGGGTCCTTGCAACAACAAATACTCTTGACACTGAGCCAACTCTACAGCCCTAGCTTCTAATTCTTAAGAATGAACTTGAGTTTCCAGCCTTCCAGTCTTCGCCTCTCAAGTGCTGGGACTTTATGCACTCATCACCACCTGGGGTTTCAGTGGTACTAGAGCCT
Organism: Mus musculus; assembly: GCF_000001635.26. NCBI lineage: Eukaryota > Metazoa > Chordata > Mammalia > Rodentia > Muridae > Mus > Mus musculus. Next base: position 84,381,179 of record NC_000083.6, read on the forward strand.
GAACCCAGGGCTCTGCGGACGCCACGCAGACCTTCAATTGAGCTCCATCTTTAGCACAGCATGGAATACTTCTGATCCCTGTCTGTATTCTAGTACCTGGTCCAGAGTAAGGACACAACAAATGCACATTTAGTGAAGAAAATGAGAATTCTTTTGGGAAAATTCTGGTTTCAGTTTGGCCAAATAAGTACTTGCTGCAAGCTACTAAACAGTTCAAATCAAACAACCTATTGTGAATTCTAATAATTACATTTTCAAAAGCACAAAAACCCACATACTCCACAGCTCTCAATTTGAGTTTTGAGAATCCAGTTCTTCCTTCAACAATGGAGTAGGTAACCACAGAAACTTGTGGAATCTGTTTTCCTAGAAAACATGAAAAACAAGAGAAAAGTAGTTCTGTCTGGCAACTGCTTCACAATCTTCCAGGAAGCAGAGTGCGGGGCAGCGTAAGACACTCCTTAGAAGATGCTGGCACATCTGTGCCATCAAGATAGAAAAAGAAGTAACTAAAATGGTTCTGTCCTTTCCACACCAGAAAGTAAAGTCATGCAGTGTCTTTCCACAGTCACTGAGATCCATGTAGTTGGGTCTAATAATGTTTTTACAGACACATTTCCTTCTTACACTGTACAAAATCTTTCTACGCGTTTCTCTTTAAGAAGACAAAATAAAGAAGGTGCATAGCAGTAAATCAAATTTTATTTTCCTTTTTAGATTGGATTTCTCGCATGTACCCAGATCTACTCATCCACTGTGCCTTTTAAAGAAAATTTCCCTTCAAATATTCCACTTAGTTTTCCATTTACAAATATCTACAGAATTCAGTACTTGTATCATGTTATGCAGATAATTATGGTATATATTTTCCATTTCACCTGGTTCACAGTCTCAATCTTTGTGTCTTCAGCTGAACTGTAAGCTCCTCGCTTCTAGACCAGGCTTCAGACCCTCATGTGCTCCTCTCCCAGTTAACACAGTTAACTGGTAACAGTTCACAGTAGGTGCTTGCCATGAGCGCCACACTGCATTAGGACTGTGCAAACGCTACCCTAATTCACTCTCTTCCTCTACACTGTCCATATGGATGTCATATGGTCAAAAATAAAGCTTTTCAGACTATTATCCATTGACATTGGTTATAGAGCTTGAATAAGACAACTTGAAGGTTAATTCACATAGGGTTTAAATCAGGGATCTGCTGTAAGAAAGGGAGAGTCATGCAGGACCCCCACCCTCCCTGTGCAGATGGAGCTGTTTGAGAAAGCATGGTCAGAGCTCTGAGTCAGGCTGAGTTCTAAGTCTGTTAAATGACAAGAAACACAAGGAAATAGGTTTTAGAAAATCTAAATAAAATACTACTCAAGAACACAACAAATAAGGGGCTGGAGAGATGGCTCAGTGATTAAACAAGAGTGATCGACTGATCTTCCAGAGGAACCGGATTCCATTACCAGAACCATCATGGCAGCTAACAACCGTCTGTAAGTTCAATTCAGGAGGGCCTGACTTTTTCTTCTGGCCTCAGTGGGTACTACATGGACATGTTGCACAGACACACAACACACGCAGGCAAAACACCTATGCACAAAATATAAATAAAACTCGCCACTCAATCCAGGGAAGTGAAACTCTGTGGTCATACAAATATATGAATGGCCGTCACAGCTTTATCTGTTAACAGTTCAAAACCACAAACAATACAAGATATCCTTCAATAGATGCACAGTTTAAAACATGCAGACAAATAAAACGTACCAAAGAACACATATAAAACAAGGCCAATGAGCTCAAAAAGCACCTTTATTTTAGTACACTTACAAAGGAAGATGGACTCTTGATCACTTCTTTATTTATGAAAGTAGGTTTTGTTTGCTTGTTTGTTTTACCCTACTATGTGCAGGTCTATGCACTAGGAACTGCACTTAACCGAATCTGCAATTCTAAGAACTTTATGGAAAGCCTGGGCTTAGCATTTAAAGAAGGACAGCAGGGATACTCCAAGAACCCTCATTTTACAGGGGAACTCCAGGCACAGAGAGATCAGCTAGAACTTGTTTCAGTCAATTACTGCAGCCACCTGGGGATAAAAGCAGGAGAAACCAGCTTCTTCTTCTTTGTTTAGCACCAAGAATGTGCTTATTAAGCAAGTCTGTCTGTTAGTCTCCTACATCCAAGAGAGTTTTAGAGGCACCAAGTATACAAAGAATGTCAAGACACTGACACCAAACTTTTCTCAAAAACCTGGCAGCACGGGTGCGGGGCAAGGGTGGCAGAAGCAGGACAGAAGCAATAGCAAATGCGTCTGTGTCCGTGCAGGACTCCAACGCTGTCAGAGGAAAAGGCAGTCTAGTGCTTAGCTCTGACAGAAGCCTAGATCTCAGTATCCTGGGATGGTAGTGGGGAGCAGCTAAAGGAGTCTATGAAGGTCACTGCCAGTGGCAGCAGAAAGCCTAGAAACCAAGCTGTTTACTCCAAGAGACAGGATTTTCACAGCTGGTGAAAAAGGCAGGTGTTCTTTTCCTGTCAACTCCTTCCTGACCAGTAGCACACATTTGTAGTTCTCTGGCAGAGCAGAGACCTTGTGAAAGCAAACATCACCATCCTGTGAGATGTCACCAGGTGAGTTTAGTTACCCGATTGCAAAAAAACAAAAGTCAAGCCATCATTTCCAGCATACACCAAATAATAGACGGAAAGGCCTCAGTATGAACGAGCAGATGTGCACTGCAGCAGAAAGCGAAGCAACCAAGTACATCTCGTTTGCAGACCGACTGCTGCAAACTGGAGGCCATGAAGGCGTTAGAGTGCAGATCCAATGACAGCTGAGACAGGCTTTCCAGTTGGGAGAAAGCAGAAGCCTGTGTAAGGGTGGCCCTGACAAATCTTCAGATGACAAACACAAGGGCTCTGACCAAAAGCGACCATCACACTGAATAAAGAATCCATTTCCTCCTTTTCCTCACTTCCCTTCCACTGCACTAGAACCATTCTGAACTACGCTGCTTCTTTCTCTCCAGGAAAGTTCTCATTTCCTACCCTTTCCAACTCAAAGAGAATCATGTACAGAAGGGATCTCCATCAGTGTAACGTTGGTAAAACCATGTTTATGACTGCCATATTCTTCCCCCCTTTCAACCTAAATTAAACATCTCATCATTTTCTCTAGTACTTCTCATAGTAAAATCTGTATGCACTTCACAACTATAAGAAGAAACCAATTATATTTGCTTTTCCAAGACAAAGTTCCGAGTAGCACAGGCTGGCCTCAAACTAGCTATGTAGCCCAGGCTGACTTTCAGCTCCAGATGCTCCTGCACCTGCATCCTGAGGACTGAGGCTATAGGGTTGTCTCCTCAGGCTTGGTTTGTATCACCAGTAATCACGGTTTTATAAGCAGATTGAACCTTAGCACACTGCAGAATTATGACCCAGGTGCACAGACCTAAAGAGAAGCAGCACTAGTCATTTTAAACTACTCAATGGACAAACTACTTTAAGAAAAACAAAAATTATCATCATCCTTCCAAACAAGCAATGTTTTGCTTTTGAACTACAATTTGGATTTCAGAACAGACTAAGAACTAGAGAAATGCCTCAGCCATTAAAAACAGTTGCAGCTCAATTGTGAGAATCTGGGTTCAGATGCCAGCACTCACATCAGGTGGTTCACAGACCTGATGCCCTCTTCTGGTCTCTGTGGGTACTGCATACATGTGTACATATGCTCACATAGATACACAGAAAAATAATAATGATTAAAAAATAGTCTAGTATTTTCATCAAATTCTTAGGTGATTCATAATTATATCTAGTTACCTCCCTTTTATATATATGGTGAGTTTTACAGAGTGGTAAATAGATTTTCAAATTACAATTCAGAGTGACACGAAGTTTCACTGACAGCATATATCTCATAACTTTTTTTTTCTGGGAGACATGGTTTCAGTCTGTCGTCAAGGCTAGCCTCAGATGCACAATCCTCCTATCTCAGCCACTCTAGCACTGGTGTTACAGTGGTGTGCCTCAGTGTCACAGTGTCTAGCATACTTTTTAATTCCTAAGACTTAGTTCTATCACAAGAAAATATATTCTGGCTGGAGAGATGGCTCAGCAGTTAAGAGCACTGACTGCTCTTCCAGAGGTCCTGAGGTCAATTCCCAGCAACCACATGGTGGCTCACAATCATCTGTAATGGGCATTCAATGCCCTCTTCTAGTGTGTCTGAAGACAGCTACAGTGTACTCACATACATGAAATAAGTAAATAAATCTATAAAAAAAAAAAAAACAACAACAACAAGAAGCAGCAGCAGCAGAGAAACACTGTGGGTGCTGGAGGCGCAGGTCATCTTAGGAGTGGTGTGCAAAGCATCCAAATGGTGTGCTGAGAGCTGGGCAATAATGGAGCACGCCTTTAATCCCAGCACTCAGGAAGCAGAGGCAGGTGTGTCTTTATGAACTCAAGGTGGGCCTGGTCTACAGAGAGAAGTCTAGAACAGGCAAGGCTACACAGAGAGACCCTGTCTAGAAAACAAAAACCAAAAAGAAAAAAAAATTCACTCTTTAAGTAATCAGCCTAAAACTTAAATTTGGAGCATGGCAACCTTTTTAGGTGAGAGGGAAAACTAAAGACCACTTAGCCAACCAAACTGGATCCTAAGTAATGGTAAGGGAGCAACTGAACACAAAACAACAGTGACACCTAGTGTTAGACAAGCATCAACTCCTCTGCAGTGGAAACAATTCCCTAGTTAATTGCTTCTCTTCTTTAGAAACGCATACAACTTCACCGTGCATTTAAATTGTCTATAATCAAAATGTGTGCACAGGTTCACTAAAGATATCACGTCGAGAAAAGTATCTGAGAGCATAAACTCCAAAAAGCCAGACGTAGTGATTCTTCCACGTGTCCACATACAACGTACAAGGAAAAAGGAGTCAGGGACATACACTGAACACAGACAGAGATGGCTACGTCTCTACCTGGACATGACAGGATGACCTGCTGAAGAGTTTTTTAAGTGCAACTAGAAAGAGTAATTGGGGGCATTTCATCAATACTTGAAGAAGATAACAAGTACAGACAGAAGCCTTGCTTATGTACCCAGAGGTAGTCAAACTGCACTCCTGCCCTGCAGCCCTGCCCTGCAGCCCTGCTCCTGCTGCCTCCCAAGACCTGCTTATTACACAGCTGATCCGCCCAAGGACGCAGACTTGGGTATGGCTGAGCCCACTGGAGCACCTGCACAGTCTTGGCTCACTGAGGACTCTGAATCAGCAGCTACATTAGCCCGAGCTTCTGTGTGAAGGTGAGGTTGCACTGGGCTTACCTATTTGTTTTGGAAACTTCATCCTTTCCTCTCTTAACGCCAAAAACTCTTGTGATCAAGGAACTAAAGAGAAGTGTGGATGAATTTCTCACCTAATGTAAAATAAACAGAAAGTGAGAGTTAGAAAGTAGTTACGGCACGAAACCCATTTATAATGTTTAAACTAGATATTCAAAATCATTAACTAATTAGGTGGGGCTAAAGAAAATAAGGATTGTGTTCATAAAAAAGGCAACTGAGAAAAAAAATTCTGATAATTCATTCAATGGCTTCCTTTTCAGCTGTACCAGCTGTGCAAGTCCAACCACTGCACACAGCAGAGTCTTTCTAATACCATACTTCTAAAACCAAAGCGGACTTTAGTTTCCCACGTCACCTGACAATGAGCACACCAGGGAGACCCGAGCTCCTCCTTTCATCTGTGAAGGACACTCGTGAGGTTTAACTTGATAGAATCCATGAATTAAAGCAGCCAAGGCGGTTAGTATTCAGGATGGTATTATTAATCTTACAATGCCAATAGCCCCCTCAAGTTATTTAACTCAGAAGATTTCTTTTCTTTCTTTGTTTTTAATTTATTATTATTTTTCCCACCCAAGATAGGGTTTCTCTGCATACATAGTCCTCCTGTCTGTCATGGAACTCCCTCTGAAGACCAGGCTGGCCTTGAACTCACAAGAGTTCAAGAGTTCACCTTCCTCTGCTGGGATTAAGGGTGTGCAGTAACACCACACAGCCTCTGAAATTATTTTATGATAATTGATTAATAAAAAGTAAAACAACCAGTCACAGTAGCACAAGGCTGTAAGACCAGGATTTGGGAGGTCGGAGCAGGAGAATCGTGAGCTACAGGCAGGCCTGCTTGGGTAATATCATGAGGGCATATAATGTCTTGGGTAATATCATGAGGGTATATAATGTCTTGGGTAATATCATGAGGGTGTATAATGTCTTGGGTAATATCATGAGGGTATATAATGTCTTGGGTAATATCATGAGGGTATATAATGTCTTGGGTAATATCATGAGGGTATATGATGTCTTGGGTAATATCATGAGGGTATATAACGTCTTGGGTAATATCATGAGGGTATATAATGTCTTGGGTAATATCATGAGGGTATATAATGTCTTGGGTAATATCATGAGGGCATATAATGTCTTGGGTAATATCATGAGGGTATATAATGTCTTGGGTAATATCATGAGGGTATATAATGTCTTGGGTAATATCATGAGGGTATATAATGTCTTGGGTAATATCATGAGGGTGTATAATGTCTTGGGTAATATCATGAGGGTGTATAATGTCTTGGGTAATATCATGAGGGTGTATAATGTCTTGGGTAATATCATGAGGGTATATAATGTCTTGGGTAATATCATGAGGGTGTATAATGTCTTGGGTAATATCATGAGGGTGTATAATGTCTTGGGTAATATCATGAGGGTGTATAATGTCTTGGGTAATATCATGAGGGTATATAATGTCTTGGGTAATATCATGAGGGTATATGATGTCTTGGGTAATATCATGAGGGTATATGATGTCTTGGGTAATATCATGAGGGTATATAACGTCTTGGGTAATATCATGAGGGTATATAATGTCTTGGGTAATATCATGAGGGTATATAATGTCTTGGGTAATATCATGAGGGCGTATAATGTCTTGGGTAATATCATGAGGGTATATAATGTCTTGGGTAATATCATGAGGGTATATAATGTCTTGGGTAATATCATGAGGGTATATAATATCTTGGGTAATATCATGAGGGTGTATAATGTCTTGGGTAATATCATGAGGGTGTATAATGTCTTGGGTAATATCATGAGGGTGTATAATGTCTTGGGTAATATCATGAGGGTATATAATGCCTTGGGTAATATCATGAGGGTGTATAATGTCTTGGGTAATATCATGAGGGTGTATAATGTCTTGGGTAATATCATGAGGGTATATAACGTCTTGGGTAATATCATGAGGGTATATAATGTCTTGGGTAATATCATGAGGGTATATAATATCTTGGGTAATATCATGAGGGTATATAATGTCTTGGGTAATATCATGAGGGTATATAATGTCTTGGGTAATATCATGAGGGTATATGATGTCTTGGGTAATATCATGAGGGTATATAACGTCTTGGGTAATATCATGAGGGTATATAATGTCTTGGGTAATATCATGAGGGTATATAATGTCTTGGGTAATATCATGAGGGCATATAATGTCTTGGGTAATATCATGAGGGTATATAATGTCTTGGGTAATATCATGAGGGTATATAATGTCTTGGGTAATATCATGAGGGTATATAATATCTTGGGTAATATCATGAGGGTGTATAATGTCTTGGGTAATATCATGAGGGTGTATAATGTCTTGGGTAATATCATGAGGGTGTATAATGTCTTGGGTAATATCATGAGGGTATATAATGTCTTGGGTAATATCATGAGGGTGTATAATGTCTTGGGTAATATCATGAGGGTATATAATATCTTGGGTAATATCATGAGGGTATATAATGTCTTGGGTAATATCATGAGGGTATATAATGTCTTTCAAAAGAAAAGGGGGCAAGATCATGTGGAGAGATGGCTCAGCAGGTGTAGGACTGGGTGTTTTTGAAGAGGACCCAGCACCCATTTGGTTCCTCACAACCAATTACAACTCCAATTTTAGATCTAATGCTGTTTTAACCTCCTTAAAACCAGGCAGACATGTGGTGCACACATATACATGCAGGCAAAACATTCACACAGGTAAAATAAGCAAATAAATCTTTTAATAAAGGAAAAATTATTATGAATAAAGCATAATTATTACTCCAACATACTAACAGAGCCTATCTTCACTAAGCCATTGTGTCAAGATCCTTCGGAATCACAAAAAAATCTTCACTATCCTAATATTAGCCTTCCTCAATTATCTTATCAAATGAGCGAGTACTGAGTTATACCAGAATCATGAAGAACACTCAGAATCAGAAATTTTAAACTTCTATAACAGAACCTATATTAAAAGTAGGCATCATCATAATAATGTATGTCAACTAGTAATATAAGCAGAGAGATTATCAAAACTAAGAATGTGAGCCAGCAAAATGGCTCAACAGATAAAGGCACTTGATGCTAAGTCGGATGACATAAGCTCCGTGCCTGGGACCTCTATTGTGGAAGGAATGCTAGGAAACACTTTCCCATGTGTCCTTTGTCACTTTAATATCATCTTTGGAGAAATGCATGTACTTTTAATTGGGGTGTCTTTTTCTTACTGAGTTTTAAATAGCCTTTATGTAAAGCGCGGGGTCTTGCCCATGCAAGGCAAGTGATCCATCACTGACCCATAACCCCAGCTGTTACTTTGTTTTCTTCTGCTTTTTAATAAGCTCTTAACAATTATAATGTGACTGACTGCTACACATGAGCTGTATAATTATGTACTCAAGCACAGGAAAGTGCAACGCATATTTTTGAAGAAGGTAACAGTAAAAGCAGTAGAATTAGAAAGGGGCTTCCGAAGCCATTGCACTGAGAGCCACCGACTCAGCTGTCCAGAGTGCTGGCAATAGAAATGGCAGAGCACTGTGTCTAGGCCAGTTAATATCCAGCTCAGGCTGACTAGTGGCCTCCAGGGAATAGAAGACCAGTGTTGCCAGATCTTCTGTGTTTTTCAAGGGAAGCCAGAAACCTCAATTTTTATGTGAAATCTCACTATTTGGAAATGCTGGCAACAAATTAAAGGAAAGGGAGGCACCATCTTGTAAGCCAAATAAAACACAGCAGTAGACCACATCTGTCCTAATGGCCACCCACTGCCACCTCTGCTCTAGAAGTGTGAATTGCCAATTCATCCACAATCACCATGAAAATGGACTTTATACCATTCACAGTGTAGTCCCTAAACTGGACAGAGATTTCCACTCAATGGTAGGCAAATCACAGAGCTCTTGTCATAATAAGAGCAGTCAGTGTCCCAAGCAGCACACCATCATCTGTCACCTGCAATTCCATTACCAGGATGCCCCTGCCTCAGGTCAGACCTACAGTACATGAATATTTGTTAGTGTGCTGTTGTTGCTGTTTTTACATTCTGTGGATGGCTTTGATTTGCATTTCCCTAGTAACAAAACGCTAGGAAACACTTTCCCCTGTGCCCACTGATTAACACCTTTTCTGGGAAAATGCATGTACCTTTTAATTGGGTTGTCTTTTTCTTACTGAGTTTTAAATAATCTTTATTTAAAACCCAGGGTCTTGCACATGCTAGGCAAGTATTTTATTATTGACCCATAACCCCAGCTGTTATTTTTTTTTGTTTCATTTTGTTTTTTAATAAGACATGATCTTGTTATGTGACCCAAGCTATCCTCTTGCTCCAGTTTCTCAAGGACTGGAATTATTGATATAAACCTGCCATACTTTGGTTATTTGAACATGGTATTAAACAGGTGTTATACTAGTCATACAGGAAGGAAGAGTTTATTCTGGGTTACAGTTCTGTCATGGTACAGAAGTCAGGTGACAGGAGTAGGAAACTGGCTGGTCACATTGTATACATAGGCAGGAAGCACAGAATAAACAGGAAGTGGGACAAGGCTATAAAGCTTCAAGACCTGCTCCCAGTGACCAGTTTTAAAGGCTCTACCAAGTAAAGTTTCACAACCTTCCCATACAGCGACACTATGTAGAAACTCAAGTACTCAAACACATGAACCTATGGGGCACCTGGGTTATTAAAATCTCAGTGCCAGGCAGAAAGGCCAGAAAAGCCCCCAACAACAAAGGTTAGTGCATTGTTCTTGTTGTCTACCAGGACTGGAAGGGAAGACTCTACTGCTGACGGAACGACACACTGTGGGTAAAGGAATCCACAGACTCTGAAAGACCTATTAAGATATTAAGAGTGCTCGCTTCGGCAGCACATATACTAAAATTGGAACGATACAGAGAAGATTAGCATGGCCCCTGCGCAAGGATGACACGCAAATTCGTGAAGCGTTCCATATTTTTAAATGTAAATGAGCTAAATACCTAATAAAAAATGGAAAAAAAAAAAGAAAAAGAAAAAAAAGATATTAAGAGTTGTTCTGTTTCCAGATCATTATTACTAATCACTTTGGAAATGCAAATCAAACCCAGAATGGGAGGGACTAGGTAGTTAAGAGCTTTGTTGCTCCTGACAGAGAGCTAAGTATGGTTCCCAGCTCCCACATGGTGGCTCACGAACATCTGTATCTCCACTTCTAGGAGATCCAATGCCCTCTTTGACCTCCACAGGCACCAGGCATGTTATGGGTACCCATATTCATGTGCAAACACAAAACATTCACACACACAATCAGTCTGAAGAGTTTTTTAAAAACCAGAATGGAATACTATTTCACACTTATTAGAACAGGCTTTCAATGAAGTTTCACCACCTCACACACAAAATTAGCTCATTTTAGTTAGTTCTTACAACATATTAGATATATATGCCTACACAAGATTGTTTGGATATTTTTGAGATGAATCCCCTATGGTAGAAAATATTATCTAGTATAACTCTACATGAGAATAATCAAAGCTTAGCATTATCTATGACATGAGAAAATCGAAACTGAGGCTCTGTGAAGAAGCAGCAAACCGTTATGCTGGCATTTCTTCCTTACAGACACAGCTAGAGATTGATTGTGTCTTAGGAGTTCATTGACAACGATTTTTCCTGAAGAGAACAATTTATGTGAGTCAAAAACATCCAACAAGAACATAAAAATCTAAAGCTGAGTATCGTCCTTTTCTCAATCTGATTCAAATCCTATTAACAATTTAAAAATACAGGGGAATGCTGGGGTGATGAGGCAGGAGTGGGTGGGGGGAGCTCCCTAACAGAAGCGGGGGGTGTGGGGTTAGGATAGGGGGTTTGCGGAGGGGAAACAAATAAAGAAAGAGAGAGAGGAAGAGAGAGAGAGAGAGAGAGAGAGAGAGAGAGAGAGAGAGAGAGAGAGAGAGAGAGAGAGACCAGCTCTGCTGCTGTAGGAAACACGTTCCAAAAAAGGAAGCTGAATGCCCATGTGTTACAGCCAAACTGAGAGCAGAGATTCCGACAACTGTCATTTACTGCTTCATCATTCACAATTGAAAACTTGAAAACAATCTCAATGTCTATTGATATCATCTTATCAACAGAATAAGGAAAAATGGTCTATTGGCATACCACAATATTATTCAGCCTTAGAAAGTAGAGAAATTCTGATCCATGCAACAACATACTAGAAACACATCAAACACAAAGGGACATATATTATATTGTTTCACGTATTTGATGTGTCAGGGCAGGCAGATTCAGAGAGAAACCTCTGCAGGAGCACAGGAAGGAAAAAAGGAAAGACCAGGAGTTGGTGGACAGTCTCAAGAACCCTTCTATTTGTAATGAGAAGGTCAGAAAACAGGCAATAGTGCCAACTTCTCTGTACTTGATGCAGTGAGCTGTGCATACTTACAGATGGCTGAAGTGGTAAATTAAAAAGTGATAATGGACTATTAAAAAGAAGTAGCAGTCTAGTATCAATTTACTGTGTATCACAAAGAAAACTGTAGCAGGAACAGCCCAAAGATGAGACTATTAGGAAGCGCTCACATTTTATGTGGGGTACGTTAAAGACACAAATGCCATAGAAGCCACAAAATAAAGTCATTATCAATTAGAAGCCAACAAAGGAGAGAAAATGGAACCATAAAGGAATAAAATGTATTCTGATCCAAAATCATCCCCTGAGAAAGTTACAAGCTTATAAAAACCTACTATTCAAAAGCATAATGAACTCAGTGGGGATACATGGCAAGAACACTCACTGCCCAGACAGGGGATGTAAAGCCCAGAATTGCAGCCTTAGCTCCACCAGCAACATAGGGGATAATGTTTTCTCCCAGACGGGTGTCTCTGAACAAGGCTCGGAGAATGTTTAAAGCATGAACCTAGAATGAAAAGTTCAAATATTAGTGGTGGATTTAAAACTACGGTAATTCTAAATATGTACACAAATTACCAGAAATGTAGAGTTCTCAAATAAAAGTGTACATTTAGGAGAATACACCTAAGAACTGAACATCTACGTAAGCAGTTTACAAAATGAACAATGCAACCAAAAGGCTTCATCCACTGAACACATGCACAATTCTGTACCTAAAACATAAGAATAGCAGGTTCTCTCCAAAGACACATGGAACATTTAATCTTAAAAAATGATCATAAACCCATTCACAAACAGAATCTCAATAAATATCAACTATTCCTATCTTGTAGATTATGCCCTGATAACAGAGCAATTGGGTAGAAATACTGTTTTAATACTTTAACAAAAATGCATTTTATTTTGCTTTTTATTTTTTTTTCCCTCCAAGACAGGGTTTTGCTACATAGCCCTGGCTGTTCTAGAACTTGGTCTATAGACCAGGCTAGCCTAAAACTCACACATATCTGCCTGCCTCCCTAGTGTGAGTCTTGAAAGGGTACATCATCACTGCCTGGCTGAAATAAATACATTTTAAAACGCTAGTCAGAGTGTTAGAGAGATGGCCCACAGCACTGGCGGTTCTTGCAGAAGACCCAGGTTCAGTACTCACAAGGGGACTTACAACTCCAGTAACAACTTGTCTAATTCTAGCTCCATGGGATTTGACAGCCTGTTCTGACTTCCATAAGAACCAGGCACATACACGGTACATATACATGTAGGAAGTCAAAGCATACATACACATAAAATAAATAATTATTAGAAATATTAAGCAATATTCAAAAATTTTAATATTTATAGTTGAATACTACAAAATCTTTTTGTTCTATTTCCCAAAGAATTATGTTACAGTAATTGGCCCCTATGCACACTTTAATCAGCACCAGACTTTGCCACAGTCAGCCCACATGATGGCCCATGGTACCTGACACCACCTAAGACTTAAAATCCTATCAAGTTCCTTCTCTTTTCCCTCACCGAGCACAGGCCTCCCACAGTGCAGCAGGAGCATCCTACTGAAAGGTGCTTACCAGGGATGGAAAGGGGCACAGGTTATTTTCTATCTAGTGCTGGAGGATGGTTGTGAGGGGTGTTTGAACCCAATCGCATAAAGGAATTAAAGTATTACTTAAAATTAAAATATAAAATACTAACATTCCTACATTACACTGTAAAGAAAGATTCAATTGTTCAGCTACAAAATGTACATTAACTCAACAAAGCCCACACACAATTCAAGTGTGACTCCATTTTCACTTTCAGGTCTTTAGGTATGATAGTGACACTGTGAAATATCTTGTCAAATGAATGTTTTCAACAATTTTAAAGTTGTCCACTTTGATCACTACATATCAACCACGGCAAGTTTATTTTATAGATAGGAAAGACTAAAAAAGGGAGAAAACAAAAAAGCAAAAATAAGCCAAATCTCTAAACACGTCACAGTAACCTGTCTTCAGGAGTTCTGTATCTTCAGCAGATACTTAAAAGAAATAAAGGTAGAGGAGAGACTTAATGGAGACTTTAGTCCTCCATTCTTACCTGAGGGACTCTGCCCTTTGAGTCATCTGCAGACAAAGCCAAGGAGATCAGCTCCCTCATTGTTATTTTCAGCAAGTCCATTCTACTCTTCTTTGGTTCAGATGCCAACAATGCCTATGGGGGAAAAAAATCCCCAAATCAAGGGGCTTTTATTTTGCACACACCTATTTGCTGGCTTTGGAATCAATCCCCAAATTTAAAATACCCTCTATTAAAAATAAGACTATTGAATTTAATTAAGCCAGGCTACTTTAACCAGGTAGCTTAACTTTTCTAGCCTGTTCATGTATAAAATTAGGTTACATGTCAACTCCACAGCCCCTTCTGTCTGTTGGTCAATTATGTAATAATAAGCAGCTGGTGAATAAATGGTTCTGATTGGCCACTTTGTAAGGACCAAAATTAGGTAAAACATCAGATACAATAAGCAAGGCATTCAAATAAGAAAATTTTCTCTATTTACACAATGACAAAAATATACTGGATTAGATTTCATCTAAAGGTTTATAGGCCCTCTCGAGACTAATTAACAATTTAATTATTCACAGAAGAGTCTACTGAAAGTCTAATCACACCACAGCATTTGAAACTACACAGGACAAAAAGAAACATTACAAACTCCAAGGGATCATGCATTTGGATTTCAAAGGAGTGTATTGTTTACTGTGTGACTAGCATCCCATAACATACCCATAACATAATAATGGGCTATCAGCACTTGAGGCAATGTAATAAAAATGAACGAAGTATAGACATATGTGACAACATGAAGGAACTCGGAAAATACACTGCTAAGTGAAAGAAGCCAGACACAAAAGACTGAGTACTGTAAGATTCCATTTACGTGAGATGTCCACAACAGACAACTCTACAGACAGAAAGATTAGCTGGTTGCCTAGGGCTGGGGACAGCAGAGGGAAGTACGGTGACATTGGAAGTTACTGCTAATGGGTAGGAGTCAGGAGATATTCCAAAATTAGATTGTGCTAATGGTTCTCGAGCTGGGAGGATATACTGAAAATCACTGTGTTGCATGCATTAAATGCATAAACTGTCCACAGGTGAATTATATCTCAATAAAGCTGTCAAAGGAAATCCACTTCAGTCACATTCTTGGACTTTCTTCCTTCACCTGTATGTCTTGTAAAATGTTGCTTCTGGCTTCTAGAGCCAAAGTTTGCAACTACTTTGGGTCTTCAAAAATCAATGACAAGCTATGCAATAAGACAAATACAAGACAACCATGTAAAAGACTTAAATTCATGACAATAAACTTATGCTCAGAAAATATGCTCTATGAATGTTAAAAATCCTTTTGTCTGTTTACACAAAGGGGAAACTCATACACTGAAATGGTAGGGTTTTTTGCCATATCTAACTTTAAACTGAAGTTGTCAGCAGAACAAAAGCTATTACTTTATTTGTAAGTCAGGTTAAGAAAAGTAGGATCCTTTTGAACAGATTTTTCTAACAATTAAAACTTCATTCCACTAAGATAAAAACAGAAAGCTACACTCAATGGCTGAGAGGTTTTGTTCCTGGAAACATGGCTTGACTCACCTTTACCCAAAGAACTGGGCAAGCGGTATGGCAATGCTACCTGCTGGGCTTGGGAAATGGACTTGCTCATCACTCCGTAACTATGGGCAGCACAAGATTACTATCAGCAGGAATAAGCACATAGCACAAATACTGGACAGGACATTCAGTTGCCTGACATCTGTCCTCAACAAAGAAGGCCACATGAACACAGCAGGTCTGCAGGAATTGCAGATAGGAAACTAAACCACACTCAACCAAAGTAGCTCGGCTCATCTCTCAGGTCTATCTAGTAATCTCAGTCGATCACTTCTGCAACTGGGCATCAAAAAGTCATGAAGATATTGGGAGTACAAGAAAGAAAACAGAGAAAGAAAAAACCACAGGGGGACTAAAAGACTCGTTTTGTGGATTTTTGTCTTACTATTAACAAGAATGGCATCTGATTTAGTACTGTGAGTGTACTGGGGTTTATTCTTCAGGATAATGAAAGCAACAGTCTCTAACTCTCTATCCTGTGAGGTATAATTACTTTAAAAAGCAAGAGGTTGAGCATGTTTTCATCTGTGTTTAGGAACTGTATTCATATAGTCTCGCATGAAGATCTGGTCAGGGGTCAGATGGACTAGGCTTAGCAATTCTAACATCCCTTTGACCTTTGGCAAGTCACCTCTATATCCCTAGTCTCATATAGGATATGATAGCTGTACCTAGCTCATAGAGTTTAGGTAGGGATTAAATGATGTAATAGGCACAACATAGCCACACTACCCGAGAGCTACTATTAATATTGTGATTTTTTTTTTAGGCTGTGTGACAGTGGCACACTCTTTATTACCAGCACTTGGGAGGCAGAGGCAGGCGAATCTCTTTGAGTTAGAGGCCAGTTGGTCTATGAAGTGAGTTCCAGGATGAGCAGGGCTACACAGAGAAACTCTGTCCCAAAAAAAACCAAATCAAACCAAACCAAAAACAAATAAACAAAAAAAGATTATGATTTTTTATGATGGATATTTAATAAAAGGACTCAAATATGGATACTTCCTAAAAGTAAGCAGTCACTACACCCACAGCAATTCCTGACTACTGAATACATGGATGGAAATCTATACTACCCTCTGTTTATATTACAAGACTGATCTCCTGCTCCATGATTCCTGACTACTGAATACATAGATGGAAATCTATGCTACTCTCTGTTTATACAAGACTGATCTCCTGCTCCAAGAACAGACCTGACACAGAACATACTGTCCACACATTAAAACAAAGTCATGCAGGAGACAGAGTATGGCACAGCTAGGAATGGTGCTTGCCACCAATGTTAACAACCTAAATTCAGTCCCTGGAGTCTAAATGATGGAAGGAGCGACCAACTCCAGAAAGCTGTCCTCTGATCTCTTTGTGTACCACAGCATGTATATGCCTGTATACACATATAAATCACTAAATGTAATAAAAAATAAAAAGAACAAAGTCACAAAGTCTATGGTACTGAAAAGACAGGAACATCTAATACTTTCACTGACACAGTAAGAAGAGAAGTACAGTGTCCAAGCCCAGACAGAGCAGTGCCTGCTC
Source organism: Mus musculus (assembly GCF_000001635.26). Taxonomy (NCBI): domain Eukaryota; kingdom Metazoa; phylum Chordata; class Mammalia; order Rodentia; family Muridae; genus Mus; species Mus musculus. Next base: position 84,398,183 of record NC_000083.6, read on the forward strand.
TTAGGGGAGTACCTGTATGTAGAAGGGAATCCCAGCACTGCGCCTTGTAGCACAAAGTTTGGATGAGGGATCACTGCCTTTAATTTCCTCCAGAACGCTCCGCAGCCACTGCTCTGGCAGCTTTTGCAGACTCACATTAGAGCACCTAAAAGGTACAAGCGAGCAAATGTTTGGAATCATCAGGTACTAAAAGGTAAACGTGTACACTAGTGACATACAGTAACACTGTTAGAAAGAAGAAACATTTTATTTTGAGAAGACTAAAACTAAAAAGTTTCCTACTATACCCTATTACTATACTATCACACACACACCTATTGTGAATGACCTGAGAGCCGCCCGCCCGCCCGCCTCTGGGCACCCTTTCTGGGATGAGAAGACGCACCAGCTGTGAGTGCACTCTATCAGAGGAGAAAGTGAGCTCAGCACAGACTCCCACCCCTCTGTTCTTCCCTGTCTGCCTTTGGAAGCAGCCACTTGCAGTTCCTGGTGCCTGGCCTTCCCTGTCACGACCTCTCTGTCCACGAACCACGACAGACCCCAACTCCTTAAGCAGCTTTTTATAAAATATTTCAATCACAGTAGCAAGAAAGCTCCTAAGACGCCCTCTTTGCTGTGTGTCTTGGGCTGGGAGCTATTAAAGGTCCTACCTCCTACAACTACTGTGTGCAGAGCGAGCATTATCTACCAATAGGCTTGATCACACAGGCCTGCCTTCACACTCACAATGCTCTGAAGAAGGCTTACTAGACTCTTACAGACAGTCCAGACTATAAGACTCAAGGGTTCCAACAAAAACATCACATACAGTTTTCTGTAATTTGTTTTTTATTTATTGATATTACACACAAAGTAAGTATGTTTAGGCTTACATTTTAATAATTATTTGTATTGCACTTAAAATGTAGCTTCTCACAAATAATTTTTTTTCAAATCTGTAAAATATTAAGAATGAAATTTATCTAGGAAGAGGCAAGACATGTTAAAAGTTCATCTGGACACTATCAAAGGATGCTCTTAAAATTGTGTGTGTGTGTGTGCTGGGCGTTGGTGGCGCACGCCTTTAATCCCAGCACTTGGGAGGCTGAGGCAGGCGAATTTCTGAGTTCAAGGCCAGCCTGGTCTACAGAGTGAGTTCCAGGACAGCCAGGGCTACACAGAGAAACCCTGTCTCGAAAAAAAAAAAAAAATGTGTGTGTGTGTGTGTGTGTGTGTGTGTGTGTGTGTGTGTGTGTGTGTAAGCGCTTGTGCATACACAAACAGGCAGGAATGCCTTGCAGAGTAGTCTCTCCTGCTACCGCGGGGATCTGAGGCTCAGTTGTCAGGTCTAAGCTTAGGCCCTGCTAGCTGCTGACCATCAGTCACACTGGCCCATCACAAGACTTTTGCGCTACTGTATTAGCATGAGCTGAAGCAGCAGCATACTCAATGACAGGCAAGCAGCCACTATGGACAGTAGGCGCCCTGACTTAAGGGATTAGACGGGGGCTTTAATGCACAGGCAAAAGCTCCACTGCTGAGCCAGACCCTAGTCCCTTGCAGTTCTTAGTTTGAGAAAAGATCTCAGTGAGCTGCCCATTCAAGCCTGGAACTTGGCAACCCCATTACTCAGCCTTCCCAAGAAGGAATTAAAGACCAGGTCCTGCGTAACTGAAATTAACACAGTAAAATAAACAGATATCAAGTTGGAAAAATGCTTTGATTTTAAGCAGAGGAAAAAAAATCATCAAAAAGACAGCTGGCTGTAATTTGGAGCAGGAGCCACACCTTATTTAAGACACACATTTGGGATTTGTTTTTTTTCTGTTGAAGAACAGTGAACTTCCATTTCTGACTATTCCAAATAGCAACTGAAATTTAAAAATACAATTCACACTGACTTAAAAATAGAATACTACTTAAAATGAGTGATTTTAAACCTTGACATGGGCACATGAGGGAAAAAGCCAACAAACTCCAACATGCCAGCCTTGTTTAGACCTTGATTTGAACAAATACAATGTAAGAACAATAGTGACAAATAACATAAAAATGTGCAAGTAGTCCAGATATAACACACACCAAGCATGGAACAGTGCAACATGAGGGAAGGTATCTGCGTGTTAAGAGACACAACACAGGAAGGCCTAGGCATAAAATTCACAGACCAAGACTAATTATTTTAATACTTCAACAACTACCATGCAAACGTACAAAGCACGTGTGGCAAGGTCTGTTACCTGTCGGATCTGAGCAATGATAAAGACAACTGGATCGATTATTCTCTCTACTTTTAAACATGGTTTACACGCATATACATACATACACACATTTACATCGTAAGGATAAAGTTGCTTCTTTCTCTACCATTTTAAAGATAAATGTCCTATGTTGACAGGACTGAGGAGGAATCCTGGACCTCCCACCTGCCAGGTAACTATTCTTCCAGTAAGCTTCATTCCTAGCCACAGCTAGTAATTTCTTTGGCTTACATCAACATTACCAACTTAGAGGCCCAGGAGAAGGCTCAGCAGTTAAGCACACGTACCACTCAGGTAAGAGGACCTGAACTGAGTTTCCACACCCACAATCCTAGAGCTCCAGAGGACTCAGCACCCTCCTCTGACCTCTGAAGGCATCTGCACTCACATGAACATGCTCGCTCATAAACACAGAAATAAACATTAATAAAACTAACTCATTATAGTCTTTCATTTCTCTAAGGAAACTAAAAACCAAAACCCAAAACCTCCAGCTTCCAGACTGCACAAAGCGATTCCTAAAGTGCTAACAGCATAGTAAGAGCTTGAGCTGCCGCCTTCTCTTCCATTATTAAAATCAGGAAGAATATATATGGGCTAATTTAGCTCACAATGAGTAGGCAGGGACATTAGGGGAAAAAAAACCTAAAAGAAAAAGTATTGTGTGTGTGAGTGTGTGTGTGTGTGTGTGTGTGTGTGTGTGTTGGAGTTACATACAGAAGTTAAGAAAGTCACTTTTACAATGACTTGATGCAGAATCCTCCATGAATTTCATTTCCTTGCATTTTCTGCTCCATTAAAGAACTGGCTTAAAGACAAAGCTGCAGTCTAGGGCAGGTGTAATCTTCCGATAAAACCCACCACACAGAGCACAGCAATGGCAGGAGCTTGTGTTCCTATCAAATCACTGCAGCTCTACTCCACGGCACAAGCACATGTGGACGCTTCTCCACACAACATCGCCTACGCATTCCTGGGCCGGCGAATGAAGGCCACAGAAGCCAGGCAGGTCTTCAAACCTGGGTCATCCTATGAACTGAGAACTGTTCTTGAACAGCCACATAAAACCTTCATACTTTAACTTCATCAATTTCTACAAAGACATTTTTTTTGATAAGGTTCTTGCCTTTGCTGGCTTCTACAAGAGCATACAACATGCACACCAAATATGCACACAAGCCCATATTTCCAACTAAGCATCTGTTTATAGTCTCTACACACACTCCTCTTTATCAAAACTGATAAATTTTCTAACTTATACAGAGCAATTACTAGGCACAGGTGTACAGAGGGTTGGTGGTGTCATGGAGGAACAGGATATAAGCCAGACTTTGAAGGTTGCTCGGAAGAATGGTGGAGAATCTGCAGGGTAGGGTGCAGAAAGCAGGAGATGACCAGGGAACAAACATTAGCCAAGGTCCCAAAGACAATTCCCTCATTTAGATTCTTGGCTATCTGAACTGTAAACACTTAGCCAGGCCTATTTATTCCCTTGAGTATTACATACTAAGGACCAAATGTTCCTTATTAATTTGGGGATTTCCAAAACAGACCCAGAAGAATGTTGTACAAGTTTACAGCTGGCAAAGTGCGCTCACAAGAGCCCCCGTGCCCACTGAAGACCTGAGACCTGCCTCTTGCCCCTCTATCCAGACCCTGCCCTGTTCTGGAACCCCCAGCACCGAGCCAGCTTTTCTGAAGACCTCTCTCCCACTGGCTGGCGTCCAGTCTGGGCTCTGCGCTGAGCTCTCCTTCTTAGATTCCTTGCTTCCTAGCTCTGCTTCTCTCTTGGACCAGACCCCCCACCCCACCCCAAAGTCATATAGGAAAATCTCACTTAACGACATAACTCTCACTTGCTTTATTCATATGAAACACACTATAATTTAAACATACTGAAAATCTATTTTCCTGCTACACTGAACTCATTTATTGTATGTCTATTATGCATCTAGCACACCAAGCTCCACATAACTGATCTTGCATCATTCTTGTAACAAACAAATGCATGTACAAATATTGATTCCTGGCAGATGAAGGTATGAACACAGTGGTTAAGGCCACCAACTAGGAAGTCAGGGTGGACAAGCATCTACGTGGGTGTTTAGGAATCCCAACTATGGAGCCAAGTTACAGGACCCATCCCTCCTGTGTCACATAAAAGCTCCGTGATCAAGGACAACTTACAGAGCTCTACTTCCTGTTTTTCTCTTCTATCACATTCAAGAATTTACCTTGGAGCATCTTTAAGAAGTTCTTTGGGGGCACTTTATAAAAATATTAGCTGACTATGAGAAATTTAAATGAGATACAGTAAGTGACTTCCATGTGAAAAGGCATCCCCCATGTGACACAACAGTCCTGCCTCATAACACCTAAAACACACAGAGGGAAGCCCTAAAACTAGTTCAGCTGAAGAGCAAGGAAACCACAGGGGGTGACAGCAGGTGAGACTGCTGACACATCAAGGGGTCACAGCAAGGCACATTCAGAAGCAGCAGTGGTGACCAGAGTTCTCCTCCAGGGAAGGGAATTTCAGTGGCTCCCTCTCCCAGGAGAGAGGACAGAGCTGGGGCTGTAGACAAGAAAATCCAAAAGCACCAGGAACCTGAACCAGGCTGCCTAGCAACTTGTTAGTTCCATCTGTGATACTCCAGCAGGACTGGGATGAGATGGACCAAAACGACAAGATCTGATCTATCTCCTCAGAGACAGAATCCACATAAGTAACAAAGTCATCAAAAGGTTCCTAATTATAGGCAGAAAACCAACTCTCACAACACACACACACAAAATAACTGGAACATAAATTGACTCTAAAAGCAATTATATAGGGCAGACTGGCAAAGACTATAACATAACTTGGCTTTAGTACGCTAAAGAAACCCTGAAGGAATGATGTCTTCTTAAGTAGCATAAGAGAGCTGCGGATGTAGCTCAATGGTAGAGAGGCCTGCCTAGCACATGCCAGGCCCTGGGTTCAATATCTTATGACAAAGGAGAAAAACACAAAAGGAATATTTGCCTGCCAGGTATGGCACATACCTGTAATCCCAAATTTTGGAAGATAAAAGCAGGAGGATCATGAATTCAACAACAGCTCTGGCTACACAGTAAGGCCACCCTTTGCTACAAGAAACTCTTAAATTTTTTAAAATGCAAGACATTTGGAAAAAACAGTGTTGAAAAAATAAAACAGGCACATATAAAAATACTAGAAATATTCTGTGTCAAAGTATAATTTCAAAAAAGATGACATTGATGCTAAAAAACTTAAATTGTATCAAAAAATCTCTTTTATTTTTAAATTTACTTACGTATGTATGTATGTATGTATGTATGTATGTATGTATGTATTTTACACTCCATATTTTATTCACCACCACCACCACACCTATTCCTCCCTGCCCCACTGTCCACCCTCCTACTGCTCCACATCCCATACCTCCTCCCCACCTCACCACACCTCCGTCTCAACGTGGATGCCCCCACTCCCCACCCCTCCCGACCTCTAAACTCCCTGGGGCCTCCAGTCTCTTGAGGGTTAGGTGCATCATCTCTGAATGAACACAGAACCGGCAATCCTCTGCTGTATGTGTGTTGGGGGCCTCATATCAGCTGGTGTATGCTGCCTGTTTGGTGGTCCAGTGTTTGAGAGATGTCTGGTGTCCAGGTTAATTGAGACTGCTGGTCCTCCTACAGGATCGCCCTTCTCTTCAGCTTCTTTCAGTCTTTCCCTAATTCAACAACAGGAGCCAGCAGCTTCTGTCCATTGGTTGGGTGCAACTATCTGCCTCTGACTCTTTCAGCTGCTTGTTGGGTCTTCCAGAGTACAGTCATGCTATGTCCCTCAATAACAAGGGACATAGTATATTAAAAATGCTGAAGGATAACTAACCATTGTTGAATATCTACACCACACTAAACTACACTCAAAAGTAGAAGCAAAACCTGGATTGAGACACATTAGAAACATCTGCCAGGGGAACTAGATGTCTCAGTGGGACCTATGGTGGAAAGAGAAAACAGCCTCTCACAAGTTATCCTCGAACCTCACATACTCACAAGGGGGAAACACACACACACAGCTAGTTAATTAATTAATTACTACTACTACTGATGATGATGATGATGGTCTCCTAGGGACTCTGAATGAGAGAAATCCTAGAAGATGTACTTTAGCAATTTACTCAAAGTAAACCAAAATAGTGTTTAAAGAATAATAACTTTCTTCCAGAACTCAGGTCAAAAATCTTGGCATTACTGCTTCTAGAAAGCTTCCTATCGGATATGTCAATGCCACAGGCATTTTATTTTGAAACGATGCAGATGCTGGTCGGGTTTTTCATCTCCCCCATCCTTCAAGCCACTGCCACCATCTCTTTCTGAATTAAAGTCACACTGTAACTTCCCAAATGGTCACTCTACTTTTACCAGTATCATTTATTCTCAACACAGTATTCTTAATAATCCTTTTAAATGGCCAGATCAAACTAGGTGTAGTATAATTCTAGCACTTGAGAGGCTGAGACAGAAGGATCCTGAAATTGAGGCTACTCTGGGCTAAGTAATAAGACCCAGCCTTAAAAGAAAGACTCCACAAATCCAGCTTATTTCTCAGTCATGTCTCAAATATATTTACAAACCCCAGCTATGCATCCCCAAGTTCCCCCAAGAAGTAACTGTCTTAACCCCAAGAAGTCTAAATTGGTCTCACCTCACCATCTATTTACACATATTAGTTATACATGGCTTATCCATGTTCCCTCATCTCAATCAGCCAACTGTGGTCCCTCAGACTTCTGCACTTTTGCTAACTGGGTAAAAAAGCAAAAACAGAAAACCAAGACTTCAGCTCAATTAAGAAAGCATTACATCAAGGAAGATGACTCTATTTTCCACTAGAATTTTGGCTTAATCTGGCTGGTTATAAAGACACTACCAGCTATTAGTCTGTTATTTGTTTCAGTTTTCACTCCCAAACAAACAAACAAACAAACAAACAAAAAACACGAAGAAGAACTAGCTGGTTGTGTTCCCTGAAACCAACTTCCAAAAGACACTCATCCAGAAGGTGCATTGGGGTGCACTGTTATGAGAAAAGTATCTTCCTAGAGATAACAAAGCAGAAGTTATCTTCCAACTCATGTTATATTCAGGTTATTTTCAGAGTAACTTCAGTCTCTGAACATGTACCATCAGAATTAAAAGGCTAAAATAGTGCTCAATGGACTAGGTGGTACAGACAGAAAGCAACCTGGCAATCGGGACAGTCTACAGAGAACTCTGACAGGGAAGCCACTTGTGCCCGGCATGAAGGGAACTGTGTCTCAACCATTCTGGAGGCACTCCAAGTCCCCTGGGAACCTGGGGAGACTTATTCTTGTTAATACGCCACTTTCTGATAGTAACTGAATCATTCACAATGACCTAAGGAAACTTTCACCTACAAACAGAAAGCAACCACTCTCACAGCGAAATGTGAAGAACGTGAAAGTGAGTGTATGAAGCAAATTCCCAGAAATGCACCCAGACATGCACTGCCACGAAATTAACCATGTACAAGCCCACTGGCACAAGGCCAAGGCTTGTACCTATACTTTTGTTTACCAAATAATTCACTTACCAGGCTACCATCTCTAAGAACTTTTAGGACAGAAAGTCCTTCCCCCTTGCTCATCAACAGAAGTAAAATTGAAAACTGTCAGATTTAAAAACAGCTCTAAGTAATAATCTATTCAGTTAAGTTATGCTGTCAAGATTTTGCTGAAGGGACCCTGATATAGCTGGCTCATGTGAGGCTATGCTGGGGCCTAGCAAACACAGAAGTGGATGCTCACAGTCATCTATAGGATGGAACACAGGGCCCCCAATGGAGGAGCTAGAGAAAGTACCCAAGGAGCTGAAGGGGTCTGCAACCCTATAGGTAGAACAACAATATGCACTAACCAGTACCCCCTAGAGCTCATGTCTCTAGCTGCATATGTATCAGAAGATGGCCTAGTCGGCCATCATTGGGAAGAAAGGCCCCTTGGTATTGCAAACTTTATATGTCCCAGTACAGGGGAATGCCAGGGCCAAGACGTGGGAGTGGGTGGGTAGGGGAGCAGGGCAGGGGGAGGTTATAGGGAACTTTTGGGATAGCACTTGAAATGTAAATAAAGAAGATATCTAATAAAAATTTTAAAAAGCAACTAAAAATATCAAAAAAATATGAAAGAAAAAGAAAAAATGAAGTTACATAGAGAGGCTGGCTGCTGATACATTTTCATATTGCCACACCCCTTTACTTCTCTTTCTTCATTTACATTTGACAATCATTTAACTAATTTATTATATAATGCCAAAGTGTAATTTGATATAAAATAAATGGTATGTGTTGGTTTAAGTTCAGCATCATCAGCTACTCAAAGCAACATGTGAAGGAAAACAGACTTCAAGACTAACCCCTCAGACTGGCTATTTAGAATATCAAACTTTTTGACCTCTAAAACACTATGCAAAGACACAGAGTTGTAGTCACGTTTTAGGCCAATGCCAGGTATCCTCTCTGGGTTGCCTGCATATCAAATTCATTCTGAGTACGTCCCACAGGAAACCAAAACCCATGCACCTCCATATGCATTTGATCCATTATCTGGCCTTACAAAGCCTTATGGATTTGGACAATCTCATTAAATTCCATTTTATCCATTTTTCTCTTAGGTACCCACATACTTATGACCAGTCCCCAGAACTCTGCTGCTTCCAATCATTTGGGCTCTTTCAAATACTACTTGAGTTTAAATGAAAAAAGAGGCCTTTCTCTACCACCAAACTTTCTCATACCAAAATAAACATTGCTAAATGGGGCTTGGAGGTCACCCCTGCAACCCCAGCACTGGAAAGTGGGGAGAAAAGATCACATGTTTAATGGTACCTTCAGCTAAACAGTGAGCTCAAGCCTGGGCTATATGAGGCCCTGTCTCAAAAAACAAAACCAGGCAGGCAGGGTAGCTCAGTAGGCGAAGTAGCTATGTATGCAAGCCTGACCCTCGGATCGCTAGATGGAAGGAGAGAACTCCAAGAATTGTCTTTTGATCTCGCAAGTGCTAGTGTGCACACACAGGGCTAGTTGACAGTGTGCTATGATTTCCTGTAAAATAAAAGCTCCAAGGAACCCAGGACATAATCCCTCCCATCCATTTTTAACTCTCAAGTACCTACAACAGGGCCTGGCACCCAACTGGGAGCCGTATAAAAGAGCCACATGCTCTGGAATCCACAGCATTGGTAAAGCAGAGAAGGGGAGATCCTTGCAAGGGGCTGGCCGGCCACCCAGCATGGCCTACCTACCTGGTGAGCACCAGGTCAGGAACAAGGTGAGGGTTTCAAAAGAATGACACCTTGTAGTTTCTACAAGCACCTGTATGCAGGTGGAACCACATGAACACATACACACACTCAAATAAAGCTCTTCTGTACCATTCAAGTAAGGCTCACACTTTACCATTATTGTTCCCCTCTCCTAACAGCCTCCTGTCACAATTCCTTACATCCAGTAAGATCAACAAGGGTCTCCTCAGCTGCAGCCTAGATAAATACTCGCCCTCCCCTCATTTGGATTTTAGTTCGGGTTTTATCAGCTACTTGTGTGGCTATGAACAGAGGGTTTAAAAAAGAAAATCATTACAAAGATGCTTTGAAAAATCAAGACACATGGTGTGGTGGGCAAGCTCTTTTCATCTCAGCACTCAGGAAGCAGAGGCACGAGGATCTCTGAGTTCAAGGCCACGCCTAGTCTACACAGCTCCACTAGTCAGAGCTACATAGAAATCCTGTCTCAAAGAGATATTCTTTTGCTTCTTTAGTGACTGCTACAAATAGGGGAGGTATCACCCTAAACATACAAAGTTCCTAAAGGCCCTGGTGAGAACTGCCCCTAACATCTTACCATAACCTCACATAAGCCTTCACGCACAGGCTACAAACATTCTCTAGGTTCCCAGTCACTCCAGCCTAGGACATCGGATTTTCAGTGATCCCAAGAGCTTGTTCAGCACAACATCTAGCATACTTCAGAAGAGGTTCTAAAATCTTTGTTGAATGACTAAATTCAAATAAACCAAACAAGCAGGGTAGGTGGCAGCTGCTGCACATTAGTTGTGTCTTCTGGTGGGCACAAAACTGCAAAGGCAGGTGTAGAAGGAGAGGCTACAACCTTAAGACTTCACAACATGAGGTCGCAATAGCTAGAAAATGAAAACACCCTCAAGTTCTTGCTCTTCAATGGATCTTCTGTCATTCCCCAGCAAGGAAAGATTGCTTTATAAGGATGTGATTTCAAAACACCAGGGTTACTGTTGTGATAAGGAAGAAACTGCCAGGTAAAATGAAGCCAGGAAAGACACCCAAGAACAATGCAGCAAATTCTAGTTGTTTGTTTTGGTTCCTCATCACACAATCCAGGGGTCAGTAAGGAGAAGAGGAAATATCCTGAGTGAAGAGATGGCTTCTGCCCACACTATGTCATCACCAACCACAGACCAGGGGAATTCCAATGTCCTGCTTCTGTCAGCAAATGCCTCCCAATTAAAGAGTAGACAGCATCTTTGTCTGAAGACTCTGTTGCTTTGACAACCTTTGTCAAACTCATACAAAACACACCGTATGTCCTTAGTCTCAAGAATACCATACAATTTCAAGTTCCTTACTAAGAAGTGTTCAAGTCTCATCAAAAATGAATTTAGTAGTTAAATATTATTAATTTACACATAACACCTATAAAATCAGTTTACCAATTCTAAAGGAAACTTACAAAAATGCCCCCAATTCCAAGGCTGTGGAGATGGCTGATCAGGTAAAATCATTTACCACATGAGACCCTAGGACCCATGTAACAGAGAGAGTTAATCAGCTCCCTCCCACAAGCTACCCTCTGCTCGGCACACACACATGACAGCGTGTACATAACCACACAAATACATCACCCACAAAAATAACAAGAATTAAAAAAAATAAAAAGAAATATGTCTAATTTCCTAAACTCTTTCACACCTAAAACCCCCTAGACTTTCACAACAAATCAGAAGGCAGCATTATATGTAGTGAGTGAAATTCCGCTTACTGAAAAGAGTATATATCTCACACAGGTTAGATATTGTACTGCTGTTAGCAAGGTAGTGGTGGAACTCACTTAAATTTCTACCTTTTTTTTTCTTCTGTCTATTACTTCAAACCAAGGTGGCAAAAAAACCAAGCCACAGTAACTTTCTTCATAACAATCCAGCAGGGGCCAGAAGAAAGGTTTGTATGATTGTTCTCCTCTTCAAGTGGCACGGTCTCAGCCCATAGTAAACAGAGAGCTGGGGTTAACCTCAATGGTATAGCTCTTTCTTATAATGCCAATGCTTGAGATTCAATATTCAGAACAGAAAATAATAATAATTTTCAACATGTTAAAATTAGAAAAGCAGTAGAAATGCACAAGGCTGGTGTCCAGGCCTCTGTGTTATCATGAGCAGAACACTAAAGCAATTTATTGTTCCACAAATAGATTAGTCCACCATCTATCCATCTATCTCACTCTTAGTAGACAAGTACCTTAAGATAAGAAAACCCCCACAACACAAGATCAAGTTACATACATCATACATCCCACTAATTGGTCATTAGACTCTTTTGTACCCATAAATTAGATTCTCTGGGTATAAAGCAGCTTTTCAGCTGCTTCTTCCATCCACCATGGCTCCATCCACCTACATCCACCATGGCTAGCTCCTTGTTGAGTTTGGATTTTATTATATTACTTGTTAGTTGTTGTTAATTGAGGTATTCAATTTCCTGAAACCCTTTTGGTAATGTCCAATTATTTCTTAAGTAAAATTCTTTATTCATTCTTTTTTCAGGTATTATGTTTATTATTTAAAGGTTCATGTTTTTTCTTTCAAATAAACTAAACAATGAAAGATGTGGACAGAAGACATATGCATTACAAAAAATGTTTAAAAGGGAACATAACTCTGAAGTATGGAGAAACTTTAAATCAGAAGAGGGATTTGCACACATGCAAGCTGGTAAAAAGGTGACATTATCAACAGAGGCCATTTTACCTCCCACATTGGGTCACAGCCTGTGCGTTACAGCATCAGGAGACGACTCTGGCCTTAGCTGCAGGCACAGGCAACAATGAACAGACGAGTAAAGAAGCCACAGTAAGAGTAAGGACAGCCACTCAAGTGCTGAGAGAAAGGGCCCAAAGAGTGGTTCTCTTAGTGTTTAGTATCATTTCCCAGAGAGCAAGGAGGAAATCCTGAAGACTTGATTTTTAAAACTCCAGGCTACAGATGACTCACTGAGAACAAACAAGGTTCTTCTGTCTAAATGACAGCATATTACGAAGACTTTGAAAACCAGTGTTACATTTTCCAGAAAAAGGGATATGATCTGACTTTACAGGGATAGACACATGGCTCACAGAGGTTACAGTCATTTGTCACTCTTGCGAGGGTGCAGGTATGGTTCCTAGCACCCACAGGGAGGCTCACAACTGTACCTCCTGCTCTAGCAGATCTAATGCCCTTTCCTAGCCTCTGTGGGTACTACACGCACCTGGAGAATTTACACGCAGGCAAAACACTCAGGTAAAATAGATGTGAAAAACAAAAATTCAAAGGTCACTAGCAAGTCAGTAACACAAAATGACTTAGGAAATAAACATCAAGGCATTCCAGTTTTCCCAAAATCTTTTAAATCCACTAGAGAACTAGAAGAAAGGACTCGGCAGAGCAGCACTTACTACTCCCAGCACTTGTACAGCAGAGGCACAGCACCTCTGTGAGTCCTGGGCCAGCACTGTCCACTGTGAGTTTTATGCTGGCCAGGGCTAAGTAGTGAGACCCTGTCTCAATACCCACCACTCCCCCAGTTCATATGGCTTTTTAAAAAAGATTTATTTTATGTATGTGGATACACTGTTGCTATCTCTAGCCTCTTATAACATATTCCTAATTTAATCATTCACATTTCAAATAAAATTCATAGGATAGTTAAGTGAGCAATAAGTATCTTATCAAAGCTTTAGACAATACAATGTTAATCAAAGTGAAATAAATTTCTTCCCCCAATATATTACACTTAACATTTATTTTTGTCCAATTCTATGAAGATGCATTCTTTTGTTTTGCAGAAAGGTAGAAGAACTTAGTTTTTATTATATTCAAAAATGCTCAAAAAGCTTTCACTTTAATTTGCATCATAGGAGCTATAGTTAAGTGGTAAAAGATTAAATATTTAAATTATTTCTGCCATAATTATTGATATCACAAATCATCACTAGTACTTTATAACTAAACCTGCTAGCTATCAGCAGTTCATTTAGGGGTCAATAAAGTAAATATGGCTATAATTACTATAGAGATTATTTGTAGAATAACCACACTTCAGCAGGCAGTGCAATTCTCATATGAGGAGCAAGATATCATTAAGTACTCACAAAAATCCCTCCTACACTTAGAATTCCCGAAAGAATTCCCCCATTCTTGGATAAATCAAAGGCCACACTCTAGTTTGGGAATCTTTAAATCAAAACAAACATCTTCAAATACAAAGGAGAGTTCTATGTATGAATTTCACCAGAAATTTGAATTTATTCCTAATTTAAATGTACTTAACTATTTCATTCAAACATTTGGGTAGCTAACTATGCATAAATAATCATAGTTTTAGCTTGTTTTGTTGTTGTTTTGGCTTGGGACAGAGTCTTGCTATGTGGAGCCTCCTGCCTCAGCCTCCAGAATACTGAAGTTATATGTGCACACAACCATACTTGGCACTTACGGAGTCTTGAAAGAAAGTCTGACTATCTATCTCATCAAGTCCCAAACAGAACTCACTAAATGAGAAAATCAGATTACAGAAAATTAACTCCACATTTGTTTGTGTTATATATATAAATATTATTTTCAAAAAAAAATTCCCAGGAGAAAAAGAATAATATCTCTCCTGGTCTTGTTTATCTTGGATAATTGTTTAATAGTAAAGTCAGTTTACATTTGAAGACATTTTGAATAATCCTATTAAAACTCAATTTATATGATATAGTTCATGTTTAACTCTCCAGTTAATTGCCAATTAATCTTTTTAAGTGCTTTCGTCCTTAACACAGCTGTAGTGCAAAGGGTAGCCAGCAACCAGCCTTGATTTCTATGAGTTCTCACCAATGCCCAGATTTCTTTCTTGCAAATGTTTTCTTAAATGCTATATGCATAAGCAAGTTTGCATCATTTAAGCAGTTATTATTCCCTCCCCACTAAAAAAGCCCATGGTAAACAGATTTTCTTTTAAAATTAAAAACCAACCAACACCCCCTCTCCCCCCAAAAAAGTGCTATACATGATAGAGATGCTCTGTATAAAGCAGTCACATTTGAAATGTTCCTGAAGGATCAAAATCACCAGGCATCAGACGAGAAGCCTAACAGATAGGTTCTAAGCCACCAGCAACAGCCATGACAGGATCTCTTAAGACAGACCAGAAACGGACAATACACCAGGCACTTGGCCTTTCCTCTACTCCGAATTTCTTCTCCTGGAATGGACACAGTAGTTCTGAAACTGACACCAAGACATTGTGTTTCCTTTCATGCTCAGACTCACACAAAGCCTCTGTCCTTGGCTCTCTGTCCTTTTTCCATCCCCACTCTTCAATCCTACCAAGAGTGATGACTATGAAAGCCATTCCCAGACCTGTCTCAGCTGCCTCACCTCAGTCACACACCTACTCCAGCTGCAACGGGAGGTCCACTGCCAGGACAGTCCAGCACTGTCTCACACTCAAGACTGGAAAAATAAACTTACTACTCTTTTAAATTCATTTATTTATTATGTATACAGTGTTCTGTCTGCATGTCTGCCTGCAAGAAAAGGGCACCAGATTACATTATAGATGGTCATGAGCCACCATGTGGCTGCTGGGACTTGAACTCAAGACCTCTGGAAGAGCATCCAGTACTCTTAACCTCTGCAGCCCAAACTTACTATTCTGTATCAAACAAACAAAACCAAAGTTTCTCTGTTTAGGTAACATCAATTCCATTTTTCTGGTCACCTACAACCAGAGGAACCATCACAGATTGCCTAGTGACCTCTACAATTGCATTCAACGTCACAGATTCATTTTTCAAAGCTGGCCACTACAATAGCTTCTATCCACATATATTTCCACACAATGGTTTTGCCACTGTGCAATCAAAAAATGAACTATTCACAGAGAAACCCTGTCTTGAAAAACAAAAAACAAAAAAATGAACTCTCTCCAGTCTGACCTGAAGACTCTTTACAACCCAGAGAATGTGACTGGAGCGATGCTTTAAGCCTTGCCAGGCTGCTGGGCCAGAACAGAGCATACAGCTTCTGCCGGGGGACTGCTGCTGTGCAGAAGCAGTCAGTCACTTCAAACCTGCCATGCTGAATAAGAGGCTACTTGTGGTCCCATCTGTTAGATCCAAAGGAAACTCCAATTCCCCAAACTCCAAAAGGCAGTCCAAATATCCAGAAATGAGTTTAACCTGGATTACAGGAAGACTTCTGTTAGATAGAAGCCAGCATTCCTCAAGAACTTGTAAAACTGGCTCTCATCGCCAAAAGGAGTCATTTCCTTTACCCCTGGCAAAAGGGGCATGGGGCTCTCCAATGAACCTCTAAGAACACTGAGGTCGATGCAGGCCTCCAGGTTCCCTCAGTCCCTATTCACAAGGATTTATTATACACTTCAAAGGCCATCCTAGCATCCTAGCCCTCCTCGCTCCCCTTCTACCCTAGGCTCACTGCCACGCCCCAGCTCTCTTCTCAGCTGTTCTCACTGCTCTCTTCTCACTGCTCTCTTCTCAAATCTCCGTCCCCTGCTGGTTTCCCCTCTCTCACAGACAGCAGTCTCCAGTCTGCTGGCCCTGTTCACTGTGCTTCTTTCTCTCTGCTCTGGACTCTTCCAAGTGTCTATGGATATTTTTTTCTCTCTCTCATTAACAATAAAAAGCATCCCTTTAACTATATCAAGGAATGATTGTAATCGCTGGTTTTGTGTGTCAACTTGACAAAGGCTAGAATTATCACAGAGAAAGGAGCTTCAATTAGGAAAGTGCCTCCATGAGATCCAGCTGTGGGGGGCATTTTCTCAATTAGTGGTAAAAGTGGGAGGGCCTCTTGTGGATGATGCCATCCCTGGGCTGGTAGTCTTGGGTTCTATAAGAGAGCAAGCTGAGCAAGCCAGGGGAAGCAAGCCAGTAAGTAACATCCCTCCATGGCCTCTGCATCAGCTCCTGCTTCCTGATCAGCTTGAGTTCCAATCCTGACTTCCTTTGGTGATGAACAGCAGTATGGAAATGTAAGCTGAATAAACCCTTTCCTCCTGTCTTAGTCAGGGTTTCTATTCCTGCATAAACATCATGACCAAGAAGCAAGTTGGGAATGAAAGGGTTTATTCAGCTTATATTTCCACATTGTTGTTTATCATCAAAGGAAGTCAGGACTGGAACTCAAGCAGGAGCTGATGCAGAGGCCATGGAGGGATGTTACTGGCTTGCTTCCCCTGGTTTGCTCAGCCTGCTCTTATAGAACCAAGACTACCAGCCCAGAGATGGTCCCACCCACAAAGGGCCTTTACCCCTTATTTATGTACATAAATGCTCTGTCTGCGTGTATGTCTGCATACACACATGGTTGTGAGCCACCATGTGGTTGCTGGGAATTGAACTCAGGACCTCTGGAAAAGCAGCTAATACTCTTAACTGCTGAGCCATCTATCCAGCTCAGAAAAGATAAAAATATTTTCAAGGTCAGCAGTTTATAGAGCTAGAAGATGGCTTAGCATCTAAGAGCCTTACTACTTCCCGGGACCAGAATTTAGTTTCTAGCACCTATGTATCCGGTAGTTCACAATCCCCTCTAACTCCAGATTAAGGGGAGTCAATGTCCTTCTAGCCTTCACAGGCACCTGCACTCACTCAAACTGACAGACAGACAGACACATGCACATTTAAAAGTAGCATATTTAAATATCAACAGTTTAATATTAGAAAGATTTTTAAAGTGCCATCTAAAGAAATTCTGTAAATGACAGAACATTTTTAGAGATGTTTTACCAGGGGTGGAGGTGGGGACATGATACAAATCATCAGGGTGGAGACCTCTCAGCAGTGTACAGTAAAAGGGCCGCCGAAGCTACAAGACTGGCCACTTCACTTCAAACGCTTTAGGCAACAGAAATGTTTTCCTGGAAAATGCTACTGTTCTTTAGAGAATGTTTGCCACAAATACTTAAGTCATTAAGTAACTTAAGGTTTCCTTACAAGTCATTTAGAGGAAATCTACTATATGAATAAATGATATTATCAGCACCCATAAACTTAAAAAAACACATTTGGTTAAATACATGCGATTTATCTAAATATTTTTCTAAGATGAATTATGTCTATTTTTTGTTATTTTAAGATTTTTCTATAAAATAAGTCTACAAAAAAAGCTTTATGTTATTCCGTGAAACACACATAAACCCAAAGAAGTCCAGGTTTATTTGGTTCCAAATGCCAAGTTATTTTCAAACAGACAAAACATGCATTTCGTCTGATGAAAAGAATCAGTAACCTCAGAGCCATGTTTGGCAAAGTCTTTAGCTCACATCAAATCAGCCTTGAGTGTGAGAGCAGCATCGGCGGAGACTGGAGTCAGCCATCTGCAGGCTGTCAGACATGGAACCTGAGAAAGCTGCCCTGTGGCCAAGTAGGCTTCCTTCTCTCCAGTATTAAAGATACACACAACACCTACTCCTGCACATGGTCTGTAGCCTGCTCTTAAAAGAAAACCCACCCATTTATTTTACCTGTTCAATATTTCAGTGAGTTTCACAAAACCAGTATAAGCCAGTTCAAATGCTCCTCTGTGTCTGGACTGCAAAAGGTGTTGTTTAAAGTAATCTCCTATTTCTTTAACCTTTAAAAAAAATGAAAAACATTCAATTTGTGCACAATTTATAGATTCATTAATATATCACAATATAATTCAGAACCAATGCTTTGGTCTCCATTTAACATTGATTTACTAGGTAACAAATCATGTTTTAAGCACCTTTCCATTGTTTTTTGAGACAGGGTCTTGGGTAGCTCTGGCTGGCCTTGAACAATGTAATCAGGAATAACCTAAATTCTTGTTTTTCATACCTTCAGTGGGGATTATAAATGTGATCTACCACACTTGCCTTAAGCCTTTTAAAAATGCCATCTCATTTAATATTATATGACTGATACAGCATATTTATATATTTATTGAATATAATATATTAATTTTATAATATTATATTAATATATAATATATTAAATTTTCCTATGCCAGACTTGCAAATTTCATAGTATGGCCTTCTAGCTCATGTCATTCAACACCAACATAAAATCACAAAAAGTAGCAAACTCACATACATGATTCTGAGATAATTATGTTTACTCTTCAAATATTTTGCAATTATTATGGTAAAATATACATAAGAAACTTACTATTTCAACCATTTTGCAGTGTATGGTTCAATGATAGGAAGCACAGTCACACTGCTGAGCAACTGCTAACACTATCTGTGCAAAGAGCTTCCCATCCTAACCTGAGAAGCCACATCCATTCACCTCACATGCTAGCCATAGACTAAGGCTACACGTGAAGCTCAGTGAAAGGCATCCTGAAAGTCTGAGGCCCTTCTAAGTCAAGCCACGGACTCTCTGCCAGAATGCCCCACTATCAATTCTCAACTGACACGCCGGCTTGCTCTAGGTAAGATGAAACACAAAGCACACCCACTAATTTTAAAGAAAACAACTAAGAATTAGTTGTGTCTGCTGTTCTGAACTAAAAGAACTGCTGAGCTAGTTAGCCCAACTGGGCTTTCTGTTACTTGGTGACAGATTTGGTGGCTGTTGACTTCAGAAAATCCAGACTATATAAACTGTATCTGTTCACTGTGCCTCCACAGCTCACAGTACGAAAACAGGGAAGCTGCGCTACAGTGTCTCAGATCTGCTTACCCAGAAACTTGCTCACCTCAGCAGTGACTGGGTTAGTGTTCTACATACATCAAGACACACCAGAATGAGCAGTCTCATTTTCTTCCTCTAGATGCTAAGGGCACTTGCCTCATCGGTGATTGAGTTTAAATGAGTTAAATACCAAGTTCAGAACAGACCAATTATCTATAACTAATTTAGTTCAATATGAGCTGTCTGTTCTAAAGAGAGGGTATCTGTTATGAAGAGTGTACTCAGTGTGTATCTGCTATAAAGAGTGATACACACAGAATCAGAGACCAACAAAGCAGTACTTGATGAATTTTTAAAAACTATTTCAGAATAATATGCTATGTCCTTCAGCTTAAGCTTTTTTTTGTCAAGTATTTCTATCATTACAAAAATAATAGGTTATTATGAAGGCATTTCAGAGCAGAGAAAATAAGGACAAAAAAAATAGCCTTTTCCCTAAAATGGAGTACTGATATTGTGGCATACTTTAATAAAAACGAACGCTGTTCACAGAGGGTTTCCGTGAGGGCCTGCAGAAGCCCACTATCTTCTCCTTCAGCAGACATCGCTTTCCCACTGCTTCTTTATGCTAACTCCCTTCAAATGGCATAAATAAACAGCACATCATACAACTAAAGCAGTCCCACGTTTGCCTGGTGGGTGGTCTTCTCCAGCAGACCACAACCCTAGCAAAACACAAGCACCTGCTGACACCCTCTCAGTAGATAACCAGAACAAGGTGACACATAGCATCAGAAAGCAGGTAACAGTGGTAAGAAATGGTCAGAAACCAAATGTATTCATTGGTGTATATGTATGTGTATGGGGTGCCAATGGAGGTCAGAGGACAGACTGTGGGAGTCCACTCTCTCCTTCCACTACATGGGTCCCAGGGATTAACCCTGGCAGAAAGCACTGAACCCAAAACTTCTCAATTTCGTTTTTAAAATGAAAAGGTCATCTGAAAATATAAGCATTTCATTAGAAACTGAGTTTCTAAGGGTCAAAAAGTGTTATTTTCCAGTTTTTTTAAAAAAACAAACAAACAAACAAACTTTAACATAAAAAATAAATTCTCCCCGGGTGGTGGTGGCACACACCTTTAATCCCAGCACTTGGGAGGCAGAGGCAGGTGGATTTCTGAGTTCAGGCCCAGCCTGGTCTACAAAGTGAGTTTCAGGACAGATAGGGCTATACAGAGAAACCCTATCTCGAGGAAAAAAACAAAAATTCTCCCCGGATATTTTATTATTATATTTAATTGAGCCAGGGTCTCATTTACAGTTCAGGCTGGCTTGAAACTCACTACATAGCTGAAGCTGGCCTTGACTCTCTGATGATCCTCCTGCCTCAGCCTCCAAGTACTAGGATTACAGGCACAAGCCAGCATACACAGCTCTCAGGGACCCTGAAGGAAACCAAAGCTAAAGTGAAATAAAAAGAAGATACTGATTTCTAATCTTAAAATTAAACATGACACTGCCCTTTAAATTTAACATATTCTACTTCTGACTTTTTATAAAACCCTAAAGCAAATTAGCAATGTTTTACAGATTTACAGGTCACAAGTCCACAGGGGAGAACAGCTACTTGCTATGTCTCCAGGCATCTATAGCTTACCATCAGATAAACTAGCAGTCTATAAATGTCTAATTTTGGTTTGACAGTATACTATAAAATAGTAAGCCTTAATTTAAATTCCGAGTTTAAAACAGAACCATTTCTTATAATGTTGGGACTGTCTCCAGCTGGAAGACTCTAATTCCATTTTGTTTACATGAGACGCTCCACAGGACTTAAAGCCTAATAAAATGACTATGTTTAAAAGCAATCCTGCTCCATTATAATCATTTCTTACTAACAATGAGAATTTCTTCAAAATCTAAGCTTTGTTCCTCTATATCATTATAAAGGCTTTCTGGTGTGCAGACACCGTCTTACCAGAAGGTCTATTTTCCTTGTTCTAGCAAATGCTCAGCACAGACCGTCTGACTGTTACCCTTCAGGCCTGGGTTCTCCAAGTGAGGCACTGCTTCGCTGCATAACTCAGCTCTGGGTGATCAGAAAACCACATCTGAGTCTTCTCTGTGTTCCCACAACACCCATGCAGTAAAACAGTCAGTAAACAGGCGACTAAATGATGTGGTCTCTCCTGAAGTTTAAAAGTTAACACTTCTACTCATCAGAGCTCAATATACTCATAATTTCTAAAATCTAATATAAACAAAATAAAACAGGCAATTCCTTTGTGACTTATGAATACTAATGAGTGAATTCCGTTTGTAATCAATCACAAAAAAATTAAATAATGACACAACAGAGGAAATGCACCCAGCCAATCAAGGACCCCGATCACCCACGCATCACCAGAATCTGAAGCAGAAGGTTCTACCAGCTGGCAATACTTCCTCACAGGGTTTCTGTGGGAACAACTACTACAGAGTGTGACGCAAGCAAGTGTGAAGAAAACGTACCCAAAAGCCTGTTTTTAGAAACACTAGGTGGAATCTACAGAGAAATTGATATTCAACACAGAAGTTATTTTAAAACCTCAGTAGGCATTTAAAGATCAGTATCAGCATCACACTGGAAAGAGGGCCAACAAAATATCCAGCAGGTCTGTCAGCAGAGCAGCAAGCTCGAAACCTAGACACACACCAGTGAGTCAGGAAACACTGAGATAAGCTTGTGTGCACTGCTCACTCTTGAAGGGTCTCAGCTTACAGCCCTCAAAGCAGCTTTATCTCTGCCACCAGCGCAGGACACTATAAAAGAACCTTTCATTGTGTGATTACAGAGCAGGACAGTCAGACCTGCCACCAGGGGAACAATTTCCTCTTGAAGAAGCTGGGAGAGCACACTGCCTCACAAGAAATGCTCTATAGGAAGGATCAGGTAGTCAAAACTCCAGTAGAAAGTTATCTTTCATGCCTTGAGAGAGCTGGTGTGGGGAAGGGGAAGGGGAAATCACCTTAAAGAAAACCTAAGTGAGTCACTCAGAACAAAGGGAGCACTGTGCCACGCGAACCCATGAGGGGAAGGACAGAGGCAGAAATTAGCTTTGGGATCTTTGTCAGCCCAGGTAATGAATCCATTTCCTCATACTGAAGGGAGCTGGGGAGTATCACAGCAAAGCGCCTTCAATGAACCAAGCATTAAAAACTCAGAATTGAAAATAAGCACCAGCTCTCCTCTCCATATAGCAACAAAGTCCCCAACTTGTCCTCCTGCCTCCTGTCAGCCGTGGTTATAATCATCCTCCTGTGTGCGCTCCTTGAGTAGTCAGCCTTAACCAAGGTCAGAAAGCAGGGTGATCTGAGAACAAAAGCAGGACCCCCAGAACGTAAGAGGGAGGTGAGAAGGAGACTCAGGCTGACTGCTGCTGTTTTAGCTTTACAGAGAGAAGTCGGCTAGGTTCACACTCACCTATCTAAGTGGTGACCTCTCAGGTTGGTGGGTTTTGTCAGCATGTACAGCAAAGGTAGCTTTGCTAAGTGACTATGTTCTTGGCACCAAGAATGTGCAGATTTACCTTAGGTACAGCCAGTCACCCTGATACAAACTAATTCTTGAAAGTATTAAATATATGCAATCACTTTTTATTTATAAAAGCAGAATTTAGAACCTGCTGTGGTTCGAGTACTTGGAAGGCCAGCCTGGGCTCAATAACAAGGCAGTGTCTCAAAAGTCAATATGACGAAGAGCTAGACGAGCTGTCAAGAGCACTTGCTGCTCTGGTAAGAGGACCCAGGGGTCAGTCCCCAGGATCTACATGGTGGCTCCCAACCATCTGGAATTCCAGTTCCAGGGGATTTGGTGCCCTCTTCTGGCCTCCACAGACACAGCGCACACTTCTGATGCATAGTTCTATGCAAGCAAACACCCAGAAAATAATCAAATCTGAAATATTTAAATAAAAAAAACATTTTTTAAAGAAGCAATTTTATGTTCAGAAAAACAGAAATCCTATAGTAATGTAAATGGCATTACTTTCTGGATGGCAGCATTTCATGGATTAAATGTTCCTAAGCTAAGACAGTGGTTTAAAAGCCAACAAAACTGAGAATAAAGGTTTTCACAGAGACCAGTTTGAGTCAGCACGCAGCAATTACTTACACCCCACCCTTCCCCAAGCCTGTGATGTCTTCTCTCCGCTTCCTATGAGGCTATCATGTAAAAGCCCGTCACATGTGGAAGACCAGGCAGCTCGTCCGACAGTGGTGCTTCTCTTAGTGGGCAGGAGTCTCTTCACTGACGCGCAGTCACGGGAGAATTCTTCAGATTCTAAGTTTGTGTAGTTGCTATTTTTAGTTTCTTCTAAATTTTTTTCTTTATATTAGTTCTCAATTTTAACATAGCTGTTCCACATAATTTCATTATAATATATAAACTTTGGGTGTGGTGGGGAGGGAGTCAAGGCATAATAATTTTCATAGAGAACTTCCAAGCCTTTCTCATTTATAATCAAAAGCAAAATGCATTCCTTTAATTTGTCCTTGAAAAGAGAAGTTGACAAGTCAAAGGATGTTAGCCTGTGTTTACTTCGTAAGGAGATGGGGCATTCACACTAGTGAAATAGCTAATCTGGATTCCTCGGCCAGAAGCAGGCAATGGCACTTTAGCCAGCTGGAATAACGGCTCCCAGGAAGGCTGGGACAGCAAGGCCTGCTTGATCTGAGGAGACTGAGGAGACGCTGCCCCCAATGTGCTGCTTGCCTTTGCCCTGTGCTGTTTTTCCAAGGCCTTGCAACATCACTGGCCCAGCTGTTAGCCAGATGTAAGACATGAGCCAGAGTGTGAGAATAAAAATATTAGCATTATTTCCATGGTGCTAGTCATGTGGTTACTGTAGGGATAATCCACATTAGCATACTACAATATTTGTTTTGTACTTGAATGTTCTAATACCCTATGGGGGTGGGGGAATTATCTTTCTTTGAAAAGGTTAAAAATGAAAGTACATACATCTTTGCTGGGAAACTGTGGGAAATGGATTTGTTGAAACCATATGAAAAGGAAGAAGGAATCAATTAAAAACAGAAATCTAATAAATCTAAAATATTTCCAAATGAAATGCTTGTGGTAAGCTAATTTCTTGTAAACACTGCACTCGATCCCTTGAACAGTCCCAGATGCTGGGCTAACTTTGTGGTCTTAAATGAAAGTCAGCCAAAAACACTAAAGTGACTACAACTTTATTACTGAAGTAGTGGGAAACATGAGAGCCATGATCAGCTAATGTTTCTTTTTACTTCTTTGAAATTTTTAAGAGGCCTGTGGAGTCTTACAAAATAGACATTTTCAGCTAAACTTCAAGTTTATGTATGTTAAAAAAAGGAATAAAAAAATATTGCAGTCAAAAATGAGGTAAATCTATAGTTACTGATGCAAAAATATTTCTTAAAATAACACATTTTTAAAATAAAGTGCACCATCTACTATCCTAAAATCTTCATGAACCTTTCTCAGTTGGCACATGTAAAATATTTAAGGTTCAAACCTTTTTTTTGTGGTCTACAAATAGCAGCTTGTGCCTTGGCCACAAATGCCACCTGGAAGTAGAGCGATGAACCTCACCTGCTGCACTGTTAGGAACACATTAGAAGATTCTGGCCCAGGCTGCACAGGGAGAAGCTGGCAGAGCGTGCCGAGAAGCAAAGCCACTTCCTTCATGCTCCTCCAGCAGCACGCGAGGACCATCTGAGCAGTTACGTCACACGCTTTTTCTTCTTTACCTTAAGGATTAAAACAAAAGCTATTGTACATGCCAGGCTTTTTAAGCATGTCAATGCATAATTTCCCCAAGACTGATCGTTTGAACAAACAAATCTGCATATGTTCTGTTTATTCAGAGAAAAACAAAACAAAACACACTAACATTTGTAGAGCACATGCTAATGAGCAGGAAGCATGCTGACTTCTTAACTTGTTACTTTCAAAAACAATTAAAATGAAACAGTACTTCATCAAAACTTAGGACTAATATTTGAATGTTAATGAAACAAACTTTCCAACTCTCTGTTACCCATAAAGAATTACACTGGCTATAAAAGAAAGTACTTTGTGTTTACTTTGGTGAGAATGGCTGTTTTATCAATTGAGGAATGGAGAAAACTTTTGTTGCTGTTTCTGGTTTTGCTTTTTTAGACACAGGGTCTCCTTATGTCGCCCAGACTACCTCAAACTCACTCACAACACTCCTCGCTGAGGCTCCTGGGTGTCAGGATTACAGCGTGGGCCTCCAGAACTAGCTGAGGACGGACTTTTTTCTCTTGATTTTTTGACAATTTTATTTTACTTACTTTATTTAGTGTAGGTGAGGGTGTATCCCTTCCTTCCTTCCTTCCTTCCTTCCTTCCTTCCTTCCTTCCTATGCTCATTTAAAAGCAAGCCTTACTTGCTTGTGTATCTGTGCATATGTGTGCCTATTGCTCAGAGGCCAAAGGCAGGCCCTAGATCCCTGGAACTAGTTACAGGCAGTTGTGAGTTAGTATGTCGGTGCTGGAACTGAACTCAGATCCTTCTAAAGAACAGCCAGTGCTCTTAACTGCTGAGCTATGTCTTTAGCTTCAACACGAACTCTTAAAATTAAACACAGAAAATACCAATTATATTTCAAAATATATTTTATAAACATGGCAAATAAACTAAATGTATTCCTACCTATCATCTTATCAGGTTTTAGGTGTATTTTAGCACTGATATTTACAAAGTTCCATTAAGATGAAAAAGGAAGTTAACAAGAGTTTATTCTATCTTACTTGATTTTATAAGAAAAGTCTACTAAGCTAAAAGAATAAATGTACTTACAAATACACAGCATGCACAGAATGACTTATACACAAAAGGGGTGGGGTGGGTAGAACTGGGGAGGGAATGGACATGACTTTATTTTAAATTCATATTTCACTGTTACACTGAAAACATATTTTTTGTAATTTAAAACAAACAATTGCAAAGAGAATTTTTTTGCAAGTTAATAACTCCACCTAGTGGAAAACAGACACAGGATAAATCATTAAGAAGTCACTTCTATCGATAAATTTTTTCAGTAGCTACTAATAAAGCAAGCCATGCAGGCTGGAATTCTAGAGACTTGGTTTAGTGAGAATTTTGGTTTCTTTAAAAACCCAGTTGTATTATGCTTTGGTTTTAATCCCAGGTGTGGGCTCTGGGGCTCCTTCAGACTGACTGCAGCAGTTGACTAGGATTTGTCTCGTGCTCTGGCAGGGGCGTGGGATTCTGCCAGCTGAAGCTAGGTTATATTTGGAATTCTGGGGACTCTTTAGAGGGTACATGAATGCCAGAGGTCTGAGAAGGGTGGCGGCTGCTGCTCCCGCTCCCGCTGCTGCCGCCCTGCACTGCTATTTTGCTGGTTGCTGGATCGCTGGTTGCACATATCCTGATTACAAAGACTGGACTTGCCCCTAGAAACTCAATGCCCCTAATCATCAGAAAGTAGTCTAAAAAGATCTATGCCCCTTCCCCATCTAGGCTTTTCTTCTACCAGTGCTGGGGGTAGAAGGGACTGGAGAGGAGAAGGATGGCAGACAGAAGAACCCAATAAAGTAGCCCAAAAGCACAGTTACACTTGCTGTAGCACAGAAGCACACGCTCCGCTCAGAAGTCAGGTTTCCTTTAAAAGGATGCTCACTTCAAGCATTGTCCAGCAGATGCCAGTGAGCAGTGAGACAGGGAGGTGGTGATGCTGCCCAAATCTATCACCATGTGTCCCTGCTCTTCCATCAGAGGGACTGGTAAAGGGTCTTATGCTCAAAAGCTATGTGTTATAGCAGCATCTGTGTAGAAGTAAGGCACACCATTTTCTTATAAGGCTCTTATAAATTCATTCCAAAACCCAAATTAAAAAGAAAAAAAATTTTGTTTCCCAGAAATGTTCTGCAAATCTGCGCTTTCTTATATTATCAAAAGGGCTTTGTGAGGCTGGAAAGAAAGACGGTGTGATGGTTTGTATATTCTTGGGCCAGGGAGTGGCACCATTTGGAGGTGTGGCCTTGCTGGAATAGGTGTGACTTAGTTGAAGTAGGTGTGTCACTGTGGGTGTGGACTTAAGATTCCCGTCCTAGTTGCCTAGTCTTCCACTAGCAGCCTTTGGATGAAGATGTAGAACTCTCAGCTCTGCCTGCTCCATGACAGCCTGGATGCTGCCATGCTCCCACCATTGATGATAATGGACTGAACTTCTGAACCTGTAAACCAGCCCCAATTAAATGTTGTTTTTATAAGACTTGCCTTGGTCATGGTGTCTGTTCACAGCAGTAAAACCCTAACTAAGACAGATGGCTTAGCAGTTAAGAGTGTGTACTGCTCTTTCCCAAGTGAGGTTAAAGCATCCACATCAGACAACTCAGAACTGCCCGTAACCTTAGCTCCAGAAGATTCTGATACCCCTAGCCTCCACGTAGGTGTGTACACATACACATAATCTAAAATAAAACAATTTTTAGGAAGGAAAGTGTGCATTTTACATTACTGAAATACTTGTGGTCAGTTGGTGTGCACTGGTATAGGCTCATCAGTACAACCCTACATAGAATGCCTTACAAGGCCCCAGCACCATACACATACATACACATATACATGTGCACACATACACACAAGCATACACACACACACATATACACACACACCACTGATTACACTATCAGTTTTATGTATCTTACCTTTAACTTCTGCAGAACTATCAATATTTGAGACACTGGTACTCAAGTCCTCCAAATCAAAGCTATCACATTCTTTCAGTATTTTGGTGTGGTTGAAGTAATCGTTAGTATCCCGTGGCTGGATCTCATTGAGAATGAGCTGCAAGCGGCTTGCTGACGCTGAATAAAAGATAAATGTGCATGAACGCTCAGTTCGAGGTCATGTGCAGATTTCCTCAGACTAATTCACAGTTGCCATGATTTTTAACAGTGACAGTCAGCTATACCCACAAGATGGGCAATGTGAAAGTTCCTTACTTACACAGGCTCTCCATGATATCAGTGTGCGCGCTTATGATATGAGAGCTTACACTGAAGATGTGCCCAAAACAAAGATCAAACACCTACCACTCAAAGGTTGCCATCACTGTTTTTCATAGTTATCTAGACACTTGTGTACAGTGCTTAGGCATGTGGCAAGACAGCAGAGCCTGTTTCCCTAGCTCACCATATAAGATACCAACATTAAAAGATAAAACTGTGTTTTAATATCTAAAAAAGTAACCTCAAGGCCACACAGGCGTATAAAGATTTCCTATTTAGTTTAGAAGAGCATGGTGCCCAGTGCTAATGCTTGGTGAAGGGTCTCTTCACCTCTGAGGCCCTGTCTGGAAATGAGTAAACTCCAGGAAGGCGGCCCTTCGCTCGCTGCTGCATTACCAGTGCCTACAACACACCTGGCTCCACAGAGGTGCAAGAAACTGGGCTGAATGAATGGGTGACGGATGGGCAGTAAGCCACCCAAGTACTAGTTTTCATAAAGGACCAACAGGAAACCGATCACACAGAAGGAACACAACAATTTAGGAGGAGATATAAGATGGCATGCATGTATTCAGGCCCTGTGGGAAATACACAGGCTCTAACTGTCTGGAGCACTGAACCAACATCTTAGGCTTGTTTGTTGCTTCCTTGAAATTTTGTCAAAATTTTAACAGCCAGGAAAATAATATAACTACCCATTTGCCACCACCTCCCCACAAAGGCCAGAAAAAGAGCACAGAAAAGAAAAAGAAAAAAACGACCAGAACAGAAGTTTAGGAACCCTATCATCTATCTATGGCTCTCAGGGAAGACCTTTTACTAAGGGGTTCCCTATAACAGGTAAGTGTCAAGAAAAAAAAAAAAAAAAAAAAGATGAAGGAAAAAAGAAAAGACAGAATTTAAGAAAAGTCTGTGAGGTCAATATAGTGTCTGAGACTAACTTTTTTTAAATTTAAATTATTTATTTTAATTTTTTCATGCAATATATTTTAATCATATTCTCTTCCCCTCTCCCAAATCTGCCCAGATCCTCCCCATCTACATTAATAATAATAATATAGTAAGTATGACATGCTCTACAGACACTATCAACATCAGGAAACAGAAACACCCGAAATCGCTCAGTCAGAATCCCCCAGTACTCGCCTGAGCTGGACGAGCAAGAAGCCCGTGTGCTCCTTACTCCTTTGACCTATGTACTAAGTAGGAAAACTAAAGGATGAAAATTTGGTATTTAGAATAACATGGGCCAAAATAATTAACTCTGCTTTAGTATCACGATCATTCCTGATTTTCATCACAGTCAGAAAAACAGAACAATGATGTCTAGTGCTGATGTTTCGTTCCATGAACGTTAGCTCCATGAAGGCCAGCTGTTAGGAAGAGACTAGGAGACACGCTGGACGGTGAGAGAGCCAAGCTACTCCAGGACACGGCGGGAGGGCACTAAAGTCTCAAAGTGGGACAAAACCAAAGGTTAAAGACTATGTGTTATTCAAACGATAAATTATATGATTAGGAAAAGTAATTTAAACTTTATTAGAAAGAATGCAGGGAAATCCATAGGGAAGGATCTAGAATAATCTAAGAAAACCATAAATTACCTAGAGGGTGAGAAGATACAAAGAAAAAGGAAAAGAGATGTAGGAGTTTTTAAGAGCAAATGAAATGCACGGGGCACCTGCAGAGACTGTCAAGCAATCCCAAAGCCCCCACTTGCACAGCAGGAACATATGCGAAGAGGCAGGGTGTGGGAGGGAAGAGGTAGATGATACGTCTGAGTTCAATTCTGGATCACCATTTTTTTAATCCAATAGATGTTGGTTATCCATAATGAGTATACCAATGTTTGTATAATTTTATAGCATACTTTGCCTATATTCACCTATACTGCCCTCTCTTGTCCTCCTCACCCCTGTGGCTCCCTTCTTTATCCCGACTAAGTCCCTCAGCTACTTCACGGCTCTCTCTTTTTCCTTTAGGGTAAGTCAATGCTTACACTAAGTTTGCTACAGGAAGATGAGTGAGTTTGTTTACAGGAACAAGGTCACCTTACCAGTGACAACACCACTGAGCAAAAAGTCTCTCCTGCTGGGGGTGATTTTTTAATAGTTACAAAGATTACTAAAAAAATGAGAAATAGCATGAAAAAAGGTTCTTCCCTGAATTTAGTTTCTGTATCTCTCCAAAGAAACGAGTAAGGGAAAGATGGAGACAGACGCGCACTGGCCCTTGCCTGCTAACCTGAGTCAGTGTCCACAGGGATGAGGCCTTCAGGAGAGGAGCTCTGGATGACAGGGGCCACCACAGTGGAAAGCCTGTAGGACAGCAGCAGAAGCCTCCCCAGCAGCGGCCTCCACTCGCTCGCCAGCCGCAGGTCACTGCAGCAAACACAGTACAGACATTTACACTAAGTAACACAAAGAAGGACCTGAAAGAATCTGGGGCTCAAACATGAGTTATGTATGAAATATAAAGAACTTAAAAACACGTGTATATGATTACATCTAATTTTCAATTCTTCTTAAGGCAATGTACTATTCTTTTCCCAAGACACACTCCAGTGAGAAGCTAAAGGTAGGACATTAAGTCTATTTCTCAAACAAGATATAGCTGTGAAGTCTTACTTTAGAGGCAACCTCTGAAAAGCTCTTGTTATACAGTGGACTCTCCCATACATTGGAAATGAAGACGCAGCCTGAAGCAGAGAGTTCTCAGCTTGAGATATTTCATCCTCAAGGTTTTCCATCAAGCATTTAATAACTAAAAAAAGCAAGCAGAAAACTGAAATGGCCTCAGTTATAAAACACATTTATAATTCATTTATAGAGAAAGAGTATACTCAGGTCAACTATAAGTTATATTAGAGGGTGTGTGTGTGTGTGTGTCTGTGTGTGTGTCTGTGTGTACATTTGCACCTGTGTGTACATCTGCACAAGTAGAAGCCAGAGGTCAGTGCTGGGTGTCTTCTCCAGTCCCTCGACCTTATCTCTGAAAGCAAGCTCTCTCACTGAACCTCGGGCTCACTGCTTCGGTGGGGTTGGCTGGCTGGTTAGCTCTGAGAAGGTGGCTTGCCCTTCACAGATAGCTGGTGATTCCAACTCAGGTCACCCAGTGTGCACAGCATGCACTGCACCGTGTGAGCTGTCTCCCAAGTCACTGTTTCAGAGGTTTGGAATCAAAGATTTTTCCGGGGTATCAGCCCGTTACCAACTTGTAATTAAGGCAATGTTAAAGAATGGAATGCAGTCCCTTAATTGCTGGAGTTAGTGATGACATGCACTCTGAACCAATCCTTCTCGATACCCTCCACCCGGGTGTCAAACTTCAGGACCATGTAGTATGACTGTGTGGCCGAAAAATAGTATTTAGTAACAGTATAATCAAGATACAATTGAGAAATTGTGCAATTCATATGTGTACAAATTAGTAAAATGACTCAGTGGGTAAAGGAGCTTTCAGTCAAACCTGATGACTTGAGTTAGATTCCCAGATCCGATGCAGTAGAAGAAGAAAATTAGCTGCTGAAGTTGGCCTCTGACAGCCACATGGTTACAAACTTACACACACACACACACTAAATGCAATAAAAAAATTAAGAGTGTAAAACTCAATTTTTCTAGAGCATTCTTACTGTCTGCTGACACACACTCACTTTCTCTCTCTCTCTCACACACACACACAAACTAAAACAAAAGGCTTTAACCAGCAACAGCAGCAGCAGCAGCAGCAGTCACTCCTCTCTGGCAGCTCCACCATGCTCTGCTGTAGGTAAGCACTGATCTATTTTGTCCCTATACATACACTTTCCTATTCTTAGCAAATGTGCTGACATGTACTTGCAGCCCAGACCTTTGGTGAGCTGAGGTGGGAGCTCAGGAACAGCCCGGCTACACAGTAACCTGGCAGCTTGCCGGGCTCCGTGAGGCTCTGTCCCGAAAAACAAAAACAAATTAAACAAAAAACTCAAAATGAAAACAACAAACACACCAACAAAGATTCTAGACATATTATAAATAAGATGAACACATGACTGGGTACAATCACGTGTCATATGTCTTCAAAGTTCATGAAAGCTGTATCAATACTTCATTCTTTCATATGGCAGGTCTAACACACTTTTCCCTGATGTGCACATGGCTTATTTCCACTTTTAGACAAGTATGAAAACTGCTGCTATGGACATTCTGTAGTCTCCTTATGCTTTCACTTCTCTAGTTATTTACAGGCTGAGTGCTTGCCCTCAATCCTAGAAGTACATATCCTAGTTCCTCCTCAACCTAATTAACCTTTACA